>NC_083582.1:3393377-3713377 GCF_027579695.1 Neoarius graeffei | reverse complement strand
ATGGTGGGGGGTGAATACTTTTGTGCAGAGAGAACAGATGGTCTAATGCTGATCTGATCAGACGCTTAAACACTTCAAGCACTCACTGTGACTGAGAGCTGTTTTTGTAATATGGAAATCTTTCATCATTAAAACACACCAACTGCTGAGTGAGTCATGATGTGTGGCTCAATCCAAAATCTCCCACAGTGCACTACGCAGGGGACGAGTCAGTAATCCAGACTTTCTTAGATACGCTACTCAGGGAGTCGGAAGCGGTTTGACGCCCTTTTGTACCCGTTGGTGCACTTTAGAGAAACTCATGGCCTTGAACTGTAGACTGTATTCTACACTCGAGTTCACGAACACTGCACACTACATAGGGCACTACAGTTTCTCTTTCTTTAATTTATACTAATTCAGGCTGTGTGTGTGTGTGTGTGTGTGTGTGTGATATCACTGCTGTAACACTGTGGAAGTGAAGTATAGGATCTTTTAATGACAGGCTGAGTGTCACTGCACTATTCCTGTCTCATTGTGTTCATCAACACACAGCTGTTCACCGTGTGCTTCACTGAGGAACACACACACACACACACACACACGTGTCTGTGCATGGGGTTTAAATTGTTTGTGTGTGTGTGTGCTGTTCTGTGCTCCTCACATGTAGGGTGTAAAGGGTGTGTTTCCTTACTGTGTGCGGTGTTGGTGTCTGCACCCATCTACACACTTCCTCAGAGGGGTGTGTGTGTGTGCGCGTGTGTGTGTGCGCGTGTGCACGTGTTTGTGTTTCATCCTTTTGACATGTTTATTTCTCAACATGTCTCTGCAGAAGTAGAGCTTGACAGTGCGGTTGCTGTGTTCGGGATGTGTCGCTGCTCCTCTGGGGTGCAGTTTCAGTCCGTTCTGGAAGATCTGAGCAGTAATCACGTGTTTTTGAGCTGCTGCTTCTAGAATTGTTTCCTGTTTCCACAGAAACAGTAACAGAAAGATGGAGACGAGACTCTTCTGACCCTGTCATAAATCCTCCCTTTATATTAGTCACAGAGTCTCACACACACACACACACACACACACACACACACACACACACACACACACACACTCCTTTTGAAGCTGATGGAGGCAGCTGCACCAGTGTACAAATTTAGTGTACAGTTGTAGTGTTCAGGGTTTAGTGTGCGTGATCCAGTATATAATTTTAGTGTTCTTGGTATAACGTGTAACTAGTGTGCGCGTTTAGTGTGTTGGGGCTTAGGGGGTGGTGTGTTGGATGTTCGAGGTGGTGGGTTAGGGAATAGGGGTGGCCTGTTGGGGAATGGGGCTGGGGTGGTGTTGAGGTAGTGGGTTAGGGGTGGTGTGTTTTTGGGTTAGGGGACTGAGGGATGGTGTGTTGGGGAATTGGGGTGGTGTGTTGGGGTTAGTGGACTGAGGAATGGTGTGTTTGGGTTAGAGGTAGTGGGTTGGGGTGGTGTGTTGGGGAATCGGGGTGGTGTGTTGGGGTTAGGGGACTGAGGAATGGTGTGTTGGGGTTAGAGGTAGTGGGTTGGGGTGGTGTGTTGGTGGTTGGGTGGTCTCTTGGGGTACTGAGTTAGGGAATAGGAATGGTCTGTTGGGGAATGGGGTGGTGTGTTGGGGTGGTGTTTTGGGGTTAGGGGACTAAGAGGTGATATGTTGGGAATGGGGTGGTCTGTTGGGGAATCAGGGTGGTGTGCTGGGGTTAGAGGTGGTGGGTTGGGTTAGGGGACTAAGGGGTGGTGTGTTGGGGAATTGGGGTGGTGTGTTGGGGTTTGGGGTGGTGGGTTAGGGGTGGTGTGTTGAGGTTAGGGGACTAAGGGTTGTTTTGTTATGGGTAGTATGTTGGGGTGGTGTGTTGGAGTTAGAGGTAGTGGGTTGAGGTGGTGTTGCAATAGTGGGTTGGGGTTGGGAGTAGTATGTTGGGGAATAGGGGTGGTCTGTTGGGCTTAGGGGGCGGCACGGTGGTGTAGTGGTTAGCACTGTCGCCTCACAGCAAGAAGGTCCTGGGTTCGAGCCCAGCGGCCAGCGAGGGCCTTTCTGTGTGGACTTTGCGTGCTCTCCCCGTGTCCGCGTGCTCTCCCCGTGTCCGCGTGCTCTCCGTGTCCGCGTGGTTTCCTCCAGGTGCTCCGGTTTCCCCCACAGTCCAAAGACATGCAGGTTAGGTTAACTGGTGACTCTAAATTGAGCGTAGGTGTGAATGTGAGTGTGAATGGTTGTCTGTGTCTATGCGTCAGCCCTGTGATGACCTGGCGACTTGTCCAGGGTGAACCCCACCTCTTGCCCATAGTCAGCTGGGATAGGATCCAGCTTGCCTCCGACCCTGTAGGACAGGATAAAGTGGATACAGATGATGGATGGATGTTGGGGTTAGAGGTAGTGGGTTAGGGGTGGTGTGTTGGGGTTAGGGGACTAAGGGTTGTTTGGGGTGGTGTGTTGGGGAATGGTGTGGTCTGTTGGGGTTAGAGGTAGTGGGCTGGTTGTTAGGGGTGGTGTGTTGGAGAATGGGGTGGTCTGTTGGGGTTAGAGGTAGTGGGCTGGTTGTTGGGGTAGTGTGTTGGGGTTAGGGGTGGTGTGTTGGGGGTTCAGGGTGGTCTGTTGGGGTTGGGGGACTAAAGGTAGTGTGTTGGGGTAATATGTTGGGGTAGGGGGTTAGAGGTAGTAGATTGGGGGTTGGGGTGGTGTGTTGGGGTAGTGGGTTGGGAGTTAGGGGTAGTGTGTAGGCTGATTGAAGCTTTGACTCGGTCCTGAAGAACTGATGGTCTATAAGTGTGTTATATTTTCCATGGAGCAGCTCAGTCACTCACTGATGAATCCCACACATACAAAGTACCATAGAGTTCTTGACAGCTAGATGGAGAGCTTGATGCTGTCCGAGGAACGTGTGTGTGTGTGTGTGTGTGTGTGTGTGTGTGTGTGTGTGTGTGTGTGAGATTTGTAGGTCATTGTTTGCTCGTCCTCTTGTGTCTGTGCTCAGAATCTTATTTGCAGATCGCCTTTCTTGCAGATTCAGCATGTCGTCATCACTGTGGTTTTCTATTTACTGTAGGTGTAGAAGTTCACGAGAAGCTGAGAGAGAGAGAGAGAGAGAGAGAGAGAGGGGGGCCACAGATTGTGTGCATGTTTCAGTGGTTTGATTTTGTGTGACAGCGTGTTTGATCAGCGCCGTTTTTAGTAACATCATGGTGTGGCTCCTCCTCTTCTGAAACAGCTGACACCACAGCAAGTTCCTGAGAGCTGTGTGTGGTGTGGAGTCTCACCTCAGTGGGTTTCTCTCTCCCTCTCTCACCTCACAGCCCACATGCCTCTTCTACTTTACCTCAGTTTCACATGTTCTCACACCCAGTACACAAGGACACTGGCTTAGTTCCAGATTATAGCACTGTGGTAAATGAAGGAGGGGTGAAACCCAAGGGAACTAAACACTGAGGAAGCACTATAGAATGCAACTGCTGAAGCGCTATAAAACAGTTCCAGAATGAGAATAAAGTGCCATGCAGGTTCTAGAGAATTGGCCATGTGAGAAATGGAACAAGGTTCTAAACTCTAAAGTACCTCAGTATAAACTCTCGTGAATTTCTAGACTGAAAATGGAGCAACTTTCTTTTAATGTGTTCTTGTGGAACTAAAACAGTTGAGTGTTATGCAATCTTGGGGAAGCTTTCAAGATACCAGATTCTGATGAAACTCTGGGGAACTAGCCAGTGAGAATAAAATAAAATTGAAGTTCTAGAAAACTAGCGACATGAGTAACAGTGAGGAACACGAAACAGGTGAAGTTCCATGGACTGTACCGTGGTCAAGGAGAAACTATAACAGATCCAGAGTTTTAAATCTACCCCAAACTGGAGAATATTGAAGGTCTAGATAGCTGAGCTCTAGTGCTGCTCTGTGTGTCTTTGTTGAATTAAAACTCGTCGTAAAGATCTGTGAAATCTTGGCGAAGCTCCAGAAAGACCAGAAAACTAGTTAGCTCTATAGCACTACACCTTGAAGACATCAAGGTCTAGAGAACAGTACCAAAAAAAGGTTTACAGCTGAACATCTAGAGAACAAGTCACAAATAATGCTCCGCAAACTGCAAAAATCTCTAGAAAACATGATTTCAAGGAAGCTCAAGAGAACAATGTGTAGAAATGATGTGCTAGAGAAAGATACCAGTTCAGCTGTAGAGAACTGGTCATGAGGGAAGCCAGGAGGGTCCAGGAAGTGAGAATCTATGGCAGGTCTAGAGATTTCAATCAACTGAAGGTCTAGAAAACTGGGCTGTTTAGAAATGTCTGTGCAATCTTAGCAAAGTTCCAGAGAAACTAGATGCTCAGGGTACTCTAGAAAACTAGTTACTGGTTGAAGTTCTGTAGCATGACACCAAGAAAGTTCTAGAGAATGACGTTAAAATAAAGCTTTAGAAAATGAGATGCTGATGAACTTCGAGAGAATTAGACACGTAAAGCTTGATAAAACAGTGTGCCGCTAAAGCTCGAGCGTCGTGATGAAAATTAAGCTGGATATCCAGGGAGGGAATTAGCAGGTGTGAAGCTGTGAGGGGGGAAAAAGAAAGAAAAAGAAAGAAAGCACAACTTGTGAAATTTCCTCTCTGCATTTAACCCATCTGAAGCAGTGAACACACACGTGTGCGCACACGCACCCAGAGCAGTGGGCAGCCATGCTAACAGCGCCCGGGGAGCAATCAGAGGTTCGGTGCCGCGCTCAAGGCCACCTCAGCCCGAGGCCGTCCCATATTAACCAAACCTGCATGTCTTTGGACTGTGGGGGAAACCGGAGCACCCGGAGGAAACCCACACAGACACGTGGAGAACATGCAAACTCCGCACAGAAAGGCCCTCGCCGGCCACGGGGCTCGAACCCGGACCTTCTTGCCGTGAGGCGACCGTGCGAACCACTACACCACCGTGCCGCCCACTGGTGAATGAGACACTGGTGAAGTTCTGGGTCGTGTACCATTTTGAAAGTTCTGGGAAATGAGAAGCGATAGCAGCTCAAGAAGTTTAAATCCAGAAACGTAGATGAGCGCAGCTCTGTGATTTTGTCCTGTACGTTACTGTTCACTGCGCTAAATAAAGATTACTTCACTTCTCCACACCCTGTTTACGTAAAACTTAAGAAGACGAACCTTCTCTTAATGTGGCAGCCGCGCAGTCACTGGCTAATCTATTTTACTTTTATTCATAAAAGGGAAGTGATTATTCTCAGTCCTGGTATAACGTGGTTTTGAAGAGAAAAGAAGAAGCAGCTCATTTGGTGTCTTTTAGTATCTATTTATATTTGCATTTAATGCCAGTGAAAGTGTTAATTCCTGTTGTCACTTGTGTTATAGCAGCTATAAACCGTCGTTCCTTCGCCAGAGTCTCGCTTTATTCTCTCTCAATGTTCCTGAGAAACCGTAAAGAAGTGTAAACTCTTCTGTCCTGAAGATGTTGGAAAACTTGGTCACCTCTGACTGTTACAAAGCACTGGCACTGGAGACTCCTTCCAGAAATGTTACAGAAACAGAAATATCTCTTTTATGTTTTTAATCTGTGCACGTCCCTGTGAATGAGCTGTTCTTTTCGAAACGATAATGTATTATTGTGTGTGTGTGTGTGTGTGTGTTATGTAGTATTTCTCTCACTGTAGACTACTTGTTTTATCAGGGCGTTGGACACACACACACACACACACACACACACACACACACTAATCACTGTCTGTATTTATTCAGTTCCGAGTGGTTCAGTGGCTTCAGATGATGTTTGTTTGAGCGATGTTGTCATGGCATTACTGAGTAATAACAGCTCACAGGGCTGTGTGTCGTTCATTTCAGACCAAAGGCCAGCACTTCCTGCTCTGATTAAATTGTCCTGTGCTTGTTACAATGGTGTGTGTGTGTGTGTGTGTGTGAGAGTGTGAGAGAGAGTGATTCATTCTCCAGTACTCTATAAGGCCTTTCAGCCTGTCTGGAGTGCACTGAGTGCTCTCGCTCGCGCTCTCTCTCTCTCTCTCTCTCTCTCTCTCTCTGTGTTGTGTGTGAGATGGAGATCAGACCGAGAGCCAGACAAAGCTCCGTCTGTTTAAACCAGACTCGGATCATCTGTCTTCAGCATTAACAGCTTCTTTCCAGCTGTGTTTGAACTGCCAGAGAGCTCTCTAATCACTTCCACTTCCACTCGTGATCTCTTATAACAGGTTATAACTGCATTTTATATCAAAATAGAACATCAAGTGTTACAACATGACATAGTGTTCTGTACGATGGTGTAGGTGCTCTGTAACACATCATAGGCACAGTATAACACACGCAACCTGATATAACAACAACTCCAAGTGTTGCAGCATGATATAGACGCTCCATAACACTGTGAGGTCACTCTGTAACACATCATAGGCACTTTGGAGCAAATACTATAACTGCTCTATAAGTGAAAATAAGTGCGGTGTAGGTACCCTGTAACAGGAGACCAGCTAGCATATCAACTGCTCTGGAATAGTGTAGATGCTCTATAACAGAGTCTAACAGTCTATATCAGGATAGAACTGTGCTATAACAGGGTGTAGGTGCTTTATAATGGAGTATAACATGTCAGTATCAGAATATAACTGCTCTATAACAAGGTTTAGATGCTCTATAACCGTCTATATCAGGATATAAATGCTCTATAACAAGGTATAGATGCTCTCACAGTAACAGTCTATATCAGAATATAACTGATCTATAACAGGGTTGCTGCTCTATCATGGTGTAGATGTTCGATTGCAGTAACAGAATCAGAATATAACTGCTCTATAACAAGGTGTATATGCTCTATAACAGTCTATATCAGGATATAAATGCTCTATAACAGGGTGTAGATGTCCTATAATGGCATATAGCATGTTTATATCAAAATATAACTGCCCTATAACGGTGTAGACGCTTTATAATGGAGTATAACAATATTAGGATATAACTGCTCTAACAAGGTTTAGATGCTCTATAACAGTCTATATCAGGATATAAATGCTCTATAACAAGGTATAGATGCTCTCACAGTAACAGTCTATATCAGAATATAACTGATCTATAACAGGGTTGCTGCTCTATCATGGTGTAGATGTTCGATTACAGTAACAGTATCAGGATATAACTGCTCTATAGCAGGGTGTAGATGCTTTATCACAGTAGCAGTCTATATCAAAATATAACTGCTCTATAACAAGGTGTAGATGCTCTATATAACAGTCTATATCAGGATATAAATGCTCTATAACAAGGTGTAGATGTTCTATAATGGCATATAGCATGTTTATATCAGGATATAACTACTCTAACAAGGTGTAGATGCTCTATAACAGTCTTTATCAGGATATAAATGCTCTATAACAGGGTGTAGATGCTCTATAATAGTAACAGTCTATATCAGAATATAACTGATCTATAACAGGGTGGCTGCTCTATAATGGTGTGGATATTCTATAACAGTCTATATCAGGATATAAATGCTGTATAACAGGGTGTAGATGCTCTATAATGGCGTATAACGTTTATATCAGAATATAACTGCTCTATAATAGGGTGTAGATGCTCTATAATGGTGTATAACATGTTTATATTAGAATATAACTGTGCTATACCAAGGTGTCTGCTCTATAACAGGGTGTAGATGTTCCATAACATGTCGATAACAGGATATAACTTCTTTATAACAGGGTCAGAGGTGCCCAAAACATCGATTGTGATTGATCGGTCGATCGTGGAGGCAGTTCTGGTAGATCGCGTGCCATTTACAAAAAAATTATGTAAATTAACATGCAGCCAGTCTGAGATCATACACACGTGTCACCACGCATGCGCGTTCACATGCGCTGCTGCAAAACCTGTGACCTTGTTAGCTTTCCAGTTTATATCGACTATAGAAGGGGTGTAAAAATGAGTGGGGGAGCAAGAAACCAAAACCGTACCGTTTCCATGTGGAATGGGAGGAGGATTTTTTTTTCATTACGTCACATTCGAAGTGCGTTTGTCTGATCTGTCAGTCTACCGCTGCTGTTCCAAAGAAAGGAAATGTGGAGAGGCATTTTCAGACTGTTCATAAAAACTACAACACTGACTTTCCTCTGAAAAGTGAGCTGAGAAAGAGAAAGGTGAGGGAACGAAAATCAGTTATTCGGACAGCAGTCATTTTTCACACAGTCGACTTCAAAAGCAAAAGCAGCCACCGAAGCATCGTTCCGGGTGAATCACTCCATCGTTAAGCAAAAAGTCATTCCAAGATGGAGAGATGATAAAAGAAGCCTTCGTTGAAGCAGCTGACTCGTTGTTTCAAAACTTTAAAAACATTAGCTTCAATAAAATCTCTTCGACTATCAAGGAGTGCAGTTACACAGCGTTGTGAAGTTATGGCTGATCATGTGACACAGCAGCTTTGGGCCGAATCCCATTTCACCCCTTGGACCAACCCCTTGGCCCTTCCCCTCCATTTTGCGCGTTCACGTGAAGGGGTAGGGGTATCCCAATCCCAGTTAACACGGAGGGGTAGGGGAAGGGGTAGGGCTTCTGTACCCCTCCAAACGGAGATTTTCCTGGAGCTGACTCCGAACGAAGGGGTTTGAGTGATTTCCCACAATGCCATGCGGATTTCAGCGAGATTTCATGCGGATTTCAGAAAGATGGCGGTTCCCGCGGCGAAAGATTGTCATAAATGTATTTTCTCCATTATTTACGTGTTTTAAGTTGTTATCCAGAGGAAACACGCCGCTTGATTCGCTTTCGAGCTGAGAATGAGCAGCGATTTCTGAAATCCAAGCTGCTGCTAAAAAGCTTTGGGAGTGAGTATTGTTTTCGGTTGCTTGACTGCGTACGTTTTGTTCTGTTATTCTCGCTTTTATTGTTTACATGAGTGTTCTGACACCTCATTCTGTCGGATGTGGTGCACGAAGCGCCAAAGATATCGCATTCAGTGGTGTTAGTTAACAAATCACACCCTGCCAGCAGAGATTTCTGGTTCTGGCTCTGACTGTAGCGGCTGGTCGCAGCCAATGACGCATTTGGTCGCGTTTTGCTAACGTAAATGCTGACGGAGGTACGCGATGACGTATGCGATCGTTGAAGGGCTATCCCAATACGTAGGGGTTGAATTTCAAGCCCTATCCCTTGTAGCTCAGTTTCAAGGGGAAGGGCCAAGGGGAAGGGGTAGGGGGAGGGGTAGAAATTAGAATTGGGATTGGGCCTTGGAGAGACCTCATGGCCTGCGAGTGATTTTTGCTGCAATTAGACGAATCCACGGACATGCGTGATCCAGCCCAGTCGTGCGTTTTTATTCAGATGGTGTTTACAGATGTGTCTGCGAAAGAGGAACTGTTAACGATGCTGCCCATGAAAGGACACGCAGGGAGAGGACATTTTTTCAGTCTTTCAGAAACTTTTTGGAGAAAACCCAGCTCCCAATTTGTAAATTGATATCAATCCCCACGGATGGTGCGCCCGCAATGGTGGGCTGCTCAGCTGGATTTATCGCCAAGTGCAGGGAGGACGCTGATTTCCCCGACTTCATTAATTACCACTGACTGCATAATACAGCAACAAGCATTATGTGCAAAAATGCTAAACATGAAAGAGATAATGGGCGTGGCAACGAAAATCGTTCGTTCTATTCATGCGAGATCTCTTAAAAGACGGCTTTTCCATGCACATCTGGAAAAGGCTGACTGCGACAACTCAGATCTTGCTATACAGTGGTGCTTGAAAGTTTGTGAACGCTTTAGAATGTTCTATATTTCTGCATAAATATGACCTAAAACATCATCAGATTTTCACACAAGTCCTAAAAGTAGATAAAGAGAACCCAGTTAAACAAATGAGACAAAAATATTATCCTTGGCCATTTATTTATTGAGGAAAATGATCCAATATTACATATCTGTGAGTGGCAAAAGTATGTGAATCTCTAGGATTAGCAGTTAATTTGAAGGTGAAATTAGAGTCAGGTGTTTTCAATCAATGGGATGACAATCAGGTGCGAGCATCCTGTTTTATTTAAAGAACAGGGATCTATCAAAGTCTGATCTTCACAACCCATGTTTGTGGAAGTGTATCATGGCACGAACAAAGGAGATTTCTGAGGACCTCAGAAAAAGCATTGTTGATGCTCATCAGGCTGGAAAAGGTTACAAAACCATCTCTAAAGAGTTTGGACTCCACCAATCCACAGTCAGACAGATTGTGTACAAATGGAGGAAATTCAAGACCATTGTTCCCCTCCCCAGGAGTGGGCGACCAACAAAGATCACTCCAAGAGCAAGGCGTGTAATAGTCGGTGAGGTCACAAAGGACCCCACGGTAACTTCTAAGCAACTGAAGGCCTCTCTCACATTGGCTAATGTTAATGTTCATGAGTCCACCATCAGGAGAACACTGAACAACAATAGTGTGCATGGCAGGGTTCCAAGGAGAAAGCCACTGCTCTCCAAAAAGAACATTGCTGCTCATCTGCAGTTTGCTAAAGATCACATGGACAAGCCAGAAGGCTATTGGAAAAATGTTTTGTGGATGGATGAGACCAAAATAGAACTTTCTGGTTTAAATGAGAAGCGTTATGTTTGGAGAAAGGAAAACACTGCATTCCAGCATAGGAACCTTATCCCAGCTGTGAAACATGGTGGTGGTAGTATCATGGTTTGGGCCTGTTTTGCTGCATCTGGGCCAGGACGGCTTGCCGTCATTGATGGAACAATGAATTCTGAATTATACCAGCGAATTCTAAAGGAAAATGTCAGGACATCTGTCCATGAACTGAATCTCAAGAGAAGGTGGGTCATGCAGCAAGACAACGACCCTAAGCACACAAGTCGTTCTACCAAAGAATGGTTAAAGAAGAATAAAGCGAATGTTTTGGAATGGCCAAGTCAAAGTCCTGACCTTAATCCAATGGAAATGTTGTGGAAGGACCTGAAGCGAGCAGTTCATGTGAGGAAACCCACCAACATCCCAGAGTTGAAGCTGTTCTGTACGGAGGAACGGGCTAAAATTCCTCCAAGCCGGTGTGCAGGACTGATCAACAGTTACCGCAAACGTTTAGTTGCAGTTATCGCTGCACAAGGGGGTCACACCAGATACTGAAAGCAAAGGGTCGCATACTTTTGCCACTCACAGATATGTAATATTGGATCATTTTCCTCAATAAATAAATGACCAAGTATAATATTTTTGTCACTTTTTGTTTAACTGGGTTCTCTTTATCTACTTTTAGGACTTGTGTGAAAATCTGATGATGTTTTAGGTCATATTTATGCAGAAATATAGAAATTCTAAAGGGTTAAAAAAAACTTTCAAGCACCACTGTACACTGATGTGAGGAAAATTCCTCCAGAGATTTTGAGAACTCTGTCCGTAAGTTTCTCCTTGACATTAAACATGCAGAATACGAGCAACTTAATGACGAGCAGTGGCTACTAGACTTGGCATTTTTAACCGATCTGACCAACATGTTGAATGATCTTAATTTAGAGCTGCAAGGAAAAAACCTGTTGTCAGTATGATCAGCTCAGTTCATGCTTTCAAACGACAAATGCAGCATCTGTCCTCAAAGCTGCAGCACCATGATTTGGGGAACTTCTAAAATCTCGCGTCCGAGCTTGAGACGCAACGGAAGGCAAGTGTGCAGCTTAACAGTGTGCGCTACACAGAGCAGACTGAAAAACATCGCTCAGGCTTTGAAACACGGTTTCAAGACCTTTGCTTTAGCTGAGCCAGTAGCTACGTTTATGCGCGACCCATTGAGGGAAGATTTTGAGGTTGATGCACTTGCATCAAAAATTGTAGCGCTGTTTCACCTGAACTCGTCTACAGTGGAGGATGAGATTTTGACACTACAGGCTGAAGTCCAGGGCTCATGGAGAGTTTTGGAACTTACTCACAGATGAAAAGTACCCAAACATGAGGAAATGTGCCGCCTCCTTGACTGCATTATTTGGCTCCACTTATCTATGCGGGTCAGCCTTTTCTCACATGAAGATTATCAGGTCCTAATACCGTTCCACCATGACTGATGATCTTCTGGAAGTCTGTTCGAGGCTGGAAACCAGCTGCTGCGGTCCGGACTGTGCGACCCTGGCTGACTCCATGCAGTGCCAGTCAGCAGAGTAAGGTAGTGACCAGAAGTGTATTGAATTGTATTGTGCCATAAGGGTTCATTGAGTTTTTTTTGCAATGTACGTCAACATACAGTGTTCGAAATACCCGTCTGCAGTCTGCATTTTGCAGAATGATTTTCAAGATTGCAGAAGAAAAATTAAACACCCTGCAATTTTGCAGAATGAAAAAATTGGGCTCAGGATTCAGTGGTTCTCAATTTAGCAAACTAGTGGTGTCGTAAATAAACTGAAACCTGCGCCGCGTGAACCTGACGGTGTTTTCCAGGTCCAAGTTGAGCAATGTTACATAATGGCGACGACAACCAAATAAGGGCAGTTGCCATTTTCCGATGTAAGATTTCGTCACTTTAAATACCCGCCAGGAGGACCCGACAACTACTTAGACTTAGACTTAGACAAAACTTTATTTATCCCCGAAGGGCAATTAGAAGGGCGAAGAGCGGTACATTAAAAGAGCAAGAAAATAAAATCACAAAAAGAATAAAATCACAAAAATGGGTGGGGAAAAAAAGCGTATTATGTACAATATACAATGGCAGGCCTGTTGCCAGTAACAAAGTAAAAGAAAAAATAAATAAATAAAGGCAGCAGATAAAATACAACCCCAATTCCAAAAAAGCTGGGACAAAGAACAAATTGTAAATAAAAATGGAATGCAATGATGTGGAAGTTTCAAAATTCCATATTTTATTCAGAATAGAACATAGATGACATATCAAATGTTTAAACTGAGAAAATGTATCATTTAAAGAGAAAAATTAGGTGATTTTAAATTTCATGACAACAACACATCTCAAAAAAGTTGGGACAAGGCCATGTTTCCCACTGTGAGACATCCCCTTTTCTCTTTACAACAGTCTGTAAACGCCTGGGGACTGAGGAGACAAGTTGCTCAAGTTTAGGGATAGGAATGTTAACCCATTCTTGTCTAATGTAGGATTCTAGTTGCTCAACTGTCTTAGGTCTTTTTTGTCGTATCTTCCGTTTTATGATGCGCCAAATGTTTTCTATGGGTGAAAGATCTGGACTGCAGGCTGGCCAGTTCAGTACCCGGACCCTTCTTCTACGCAGCCATGATGCTGTAATTGATGCAGTGTGTGGTTTGGCATTGTCATCTTGGAAAATGCAAGGTCTTCCCTGAAAGAGACGTCGTCTGGATGGGAGCATATGTTGCTCTAGAACCTGGATATACCTTTCAGCATTGATGGTGTCTTTCCAGATGTGTAAGCTGCCCATGCCACACGCACTAATGCAACCCCATACCATCAGAGATGCAGGCTTCTGAACTGAGCGCTGATAACAACTCGGGTCGTCCTTCTCCTCTTTAGTCCGAATGACACGGTGTCCCTGATTTCCGTAAAGAACTTCAAATTTTGATTCGTCTGACCACAGAACAGTTTTCCACTTTGCCACAGTCCATTTTAAATGAGCCTTGGCCCAGAGAAGACGTCTGCGCTTCTGGATCATGTTTAGATAAGGCTTCTTCTTTGAACTGTAGAGTTTTATCTGGCAACGGCGGACGGCACGGTGAATTGTGTTCACAGATAATGTTCTCTGGAAATATTCCTGAGCCCATTTTGTGATTTCCAATACAGAAGCATGCCTGTATGTGATGCAGTGCCGTCTAAGGGCCCGAAGATCACGGGCACCCAGTATGGTTTTCCAGCCTTGACCCTTACGCACAGAGATTCTTCCAGATTCTCTGAATCTTTTGATGATATTATGCACTGTAGATGATGATATGTTCAAACTCTTTGCAGTTTTACACTGTCGAACTCCTTTCTGATATTGCTCCACTATTTGTCGGCGCAGAATTAAGGGGATTGGTGATCCTCTTCCCATCTTTACTTCTGAGAGCCGCTGCCACTCCCAGATGCTCTTTTTATACCCAGTCATGTTAATGACCTATTGCCAATTGACCTAATGAGTTGCAATTTGGTCCTCCAGCTGTTCCTTTTTTGTACCTTTAACTTTTCCAGCCTCTTATTGCCCCTGTCCCAACTTTTTTGAGATGTGTTGCTGTCATGAAATTTCAAATGAGCCAATATTTGGCATGAAATTTCAAAATGTCTCACTTTCGACATTTGATATGTTGTCTATGTTCTATTGTGAATACAATATCAGTTTTTGAGATTTGTAAATTATTGCATTCCGTTTTTTATTTACAGTTTGTACTTTGTCCCAACTTTTTTGGAATCGGGGTTGTATGACAAATAAATTAAATGACGCGTGGATAAAATTAAAATGACAATATGATTAGAGTGGCATTGTAGTTAAAGTGACATCAGGACATGTGATATTGCACTAGAGTATTGTACAGAAGACTTAAGTTATTGTAACTGTCTTAGATTTCTTAGAGTTCAGGAGGAGAATAACACTTGGAACAAAGGTTGCTCTCCTCCTCTGGGTCTTGCAGGCCGGACAGCGGAACCTGCGACCAGATGGCAGCTGCTCAAATGCCGGGAACAAAGCATGAGTCGAGTCCTTAAGAATTCGACGAGCCAGGCCGCTAGCCTGCTGCTCGTACATAGTATTCAGGTGGCGAGCAGGAAGTCCAATAATCTTAGAACACACTTTGACAGTATTATGCAGGCGGTTCCTATCCTGTACAGTAATGGAGTAATACCAGCAGCATATAGAAAAAGCTAAAACACTTTCAATGAATGTATAATAGAATGTCAACAAGATGTTCTGACTGACAGAAAAAGAGTTCACTTTCCTTAGTAGGTACATCCTCTGGTGGCACTTCCTCAGGATCCCTTCTGTGTTGGAAGAGAACCTCAGTTGGCAGTCCAGAATGGTTCCCAGGTATTTATATTCCTCAACTGTCTCGACCGGAAAACCGTGGACCATAGTGGTGACAGCTGCCGCTAGTTCCCTTTGGCTACTGGAGAAGGTCACCACCATCTCCTTAGTTTTACTAACATTCAAACCTACCTACCTTGGCAGTTTCCGCCATGCATCTCCCAGAATTCAATGCGGCACAACAAACATGGCTCCCAAGAAGAGGATTGTTTCTTCGGGGCAAGAGTCCGACAAAAACGCCAAGAAAACAAGGATGATTTTGTCGTATCTCGGCAAAACCGGCAGCCAGCGTGACTCCAACAACAACAGAGACAGATCGCGTGTGAAGATGGTCGCTGCTGACTAGTTCTTATCTTGCATACATGTATATTGGTAAATTGTATAGGTTTGTATATATTGTATTGTTGAATCATGCAAAATTATACTGATATTATATCCCTTTTGAAGACAGCAACAGTATTTTACCTTTATTCATCGATACTTTTGAACATTCTTCCCTAAGTGTTGCGCCTTAAAGTGGTGGGGAAGTTTGTGTGGCTTGATGATCCTAGTAGCTATACCAGTTGGGACCTAGGTTCCTGGCAGGTTCAGTCTTGCTGGGCAGGTACTAGGGGAAAGTCCAGACAAATTGCAATACCTGGTCCTCCAGGTTGGGGGTTTGGTAATAGGCCTGTAAAAATTGTAACTACCGGTGGACCCTGGTATGAGCTCTTTCGAGTAGTGTCCTATGGCTGAGTATCCGTAGCAATCTGCTTATCACCGAGTGGAGTTGCGCCCGCGGTGATTATTAGCATTGTCAAGTCAAATGTATCACACAACGGTAATGGAGGATAATTACAATCGAAACGTAAACAGAGTGGACAGTTCTGATGGCCCAACGATAGTTGAGATGGATGAAGATATCTCCTTAAACCCAACTGGGAGGGGGATGTTGGATGGCAACAGACGGTCCAATGCTCTTCTGCGTTGCAGAAAGACTCTACAAGTGGCAAGTTTCAATGCAAACACCTTACGTGAAGAAGCAAGAGTACTAGAACTTACACACTGCGTAGAGAAATGTCAAATCGATATAACGGGAGTACAAGAACATCGCAAAGTGCTCGAGGATGCAGACATAATGGAGATGGAGAGAGTTGAAAGCAGCTACCTTTATAGTTTCCTCAGCATGGAGAAATGACATGCAGGCATCAGTAGGGGGAGTAGGTCTGATTATTAGCACTAAGGCACGTAAAGCTCTACGCAGAACAGAAAGACACTCCAAACGAATCCTCCTTGCTGAATTTGAGAGTAATCCAATAACAACTGTGGTTGTAGTGTACTCACCCACCAACTCAGCCCCACTTGAAGAAACCGAAGAATTCTACGATGATTTGCACTCACTCCTGCGATGTGTCCCAACTCACAACTTCCTCATAGTCCTTGGAGACTTTAACGCTAGGATTGGCAAGGAGGATGTTCCATTCCCATACCACTCTACCACAAATAGGAACGGGGAACTCCTGGTAGAGCTGATGTCCGAGCACGATCTGTTAGCAACGAACACGCAGTTTTGCAAAAAGCGTAGAAAGCTCTGGACGTTTAAGGATTGAGGAACGGGGTCACTGAGACAGTTGGACTATGTACTAGCACACAAAAAGTGGAGAAATTCCATTCATAACTCGGAAGCCTATAGCTCCTTCAAGACGGTTGGATCAGACCACAAAGCTGTCATTGCTAAAATAAAGCTAAGTTTAAGAGTGTCAAAATCTAAACAGCAGGTTAAGTATGATCGGGGTGCCTTTGTGTCGGACGTGACTTTACAAGGGAAGTACGCATTTAAGGTCTGTAACAGATATCAAGAGTTAAGTAAGATTGAAGACATCACTAAATGCTATGAAAGTTTCTGCAAAGTAAACCAAGAAGCTATGGAAGAACTTGTTCCAAAGAAAGCGAAGAGAAAAAGATCCGCAAGGTCAAAACACCCAGAGATTTTAGTGGCAAGGCAGGAACTAGTTGAAGCAAGTGAAAACCTCAACGAGGAAGTAATAGAGAGTGTAGAACGGCTCAACCTTGCCAAAAGAGTACTCTTCGAAACATACGATCTTATTAAAGAACAAGAGCTGGAGGAGATGAGCAGACGGATAGAACAGTGTCATGAAGAGACTAGATATGGAGAGGCATGGAAAGTTGTAAATGAGATGACAGGATGAAGGAAGTGCAGAGAAGGCCAGCTACGTGGTGCAAATGCTGAAGAAAGAGTAACATCATGGTATAACCACTTCAGAGATCATCTTGGCAAAGTCCCAGAAATTAATGACGATCAAGATGGAAATATACAGGCAATCTTTGGCGACCTAGGCATAGATGATGGTCCTTTTACACAATCTGAGCTGCTGAGAGTGAAGCGAGCACTAAAGAATAACAAGAGCGCCGGGCCGGACGGCATTCCTCCCAAAGTGCTTAAATATGGCGATCTGGATGAATTCATACTCGATTTTAGCAACAGAGCATTAATGGAGGGGTCTAGACTTGAGCAGTGGTCACTCTCGCACATACGACCAGTCCCTAAACCAGGAAGTCTCTCTACAACCGATAACTACCGTGGTATAAGTATGACGTGCATCATTTCAAAGATCATGAACAGGATGATCCTCAATCGCATAAGAGACAAGCTTGACTCATTCCTAAGACCAAATCAGAACGGATTTAGGCAGGGCCGATCTACACTTTATCAGATCCTAGCACTTCGTCGAATAATCGTAGAAACTAAGAAGAATAACCTGTCCGCAGTGATGAGCTTCATAGACTTTAGAAAGGCATTTGATAGCATACACAGAGGGAAAATGATTAAAATCCTGCAAGCCTATGGCATTCCACCGCGACTGCTCAATGCAATCGAGCAAATGTACACCAACACACGAGCAAAAGTAATCTCGCCGGATGGAATAACTGAAGAATTCGAAATAAAAGCTGGCGTACTACAAGGGGATACACTTGCTCCCTACCTCTTTGTTATCGTCCTGGACTATGCGCTAAGAAAAGCCATCGACTGCCACGATAGGGATCTAGGGTTTATAATCACTCCAAGACGTTCACGTAGAAACCCTGCAGTCACCCTGTCAGACCTAGATTTTGCCGATGATATCTGCCTACTTTCCAACACCATAGAAGAGGCCAAGCAATTACTTCACAACGTGGAAACAGAGTGTGGCAAGGTAGGGCTCCACCTAAATGTAAAAAAACCTGAAGTAATCACCGTGAACATCCCTCAACCAAGCCTCCCTTTGAAGACCAGCAAAGGGCACGATCTGAAAGAAGTCAGCGATTTTAAATACTTGGGAGTGTGGGTAAAGTCCTCTGAGCAGGACATGAAAGTAAGAAAAGCACTTGCATGGAAGGCAATGAATAGGAAGATCGCAGTGTGGCACTCTGGCTTATCCCGAAGTGTAAAGCTCACGTTCTTCACAGCAACAGTGGAAACAATTCTCCTATATGGCTCAGAATGCTGGATGTTGACAAAGCAAATGGAAAAGTCCCTGAATGGGACCTACACAAGAATGTTACGCACAGTGCTCAATGTGAAGTGGTACGACCGGGTACCAAACACCATTCTCTATGGGGACCTACCACTTCTAACTGACAAAATAGCGTTGAGGAGAATGGGGATTGCTGGCCATTGTCATCGCCATCCGGAACTGGCTGCAAACAAGGTTGTGCTGTGGGAACCAGCTCATGGTAAGCGGAACCCAGGGAGGCCCATCAAGACGTACGTAGATAACCTTAAGACCGACGTGGGTGTGGTCTCCTTGGACGAGCTGAGTTCCATGATGTCCGACAGGTGATGCTGGAGTGTGGTATAGGCGGCTCGCCTGAGGGCGGCCTAAGTAAGTAAGTTTTTGAATATTTTGTTTTCTCATACCAAGCTACACTAATACATGTTTTTTGTAATGCCCTGTAAGACAAAGCTCATCGGTTCAGTTCTGTAGCTCTCAGTAGTTCTGTAGCTCTCAGTTCTGCCATGATTAGTTTGTACCCAGTTCTCTGTTGTTAGTTTAGAGCAGTGAAGCCCCTGCAGTCGTTCTCCGTTCAGTTCATGACCTTGCACTTTAGAAGCCAGGCAAACACCATGAACCCAAACGTCTTTCCATTTGCCAGTTGGGTTTTATTCCTGAATGGCATCAATTCTTTGCATCATCGTAAGATGTAACAGAGTGTAGAACTGAAACCTTGCTTTCAATTTAAAACTACAGGTTGCCGATGCAAACACTGTGAATGAAGTGCATTCTGGGTAACAATCTATTGTTCAAGCGAGAAACTTAATCTTGACAAAATGTAACATGAAAATGAATGTTGTGTTTCTTGAAGATCAGTTGTGTTCTATTTTTTATTGTGGTGATGCCTTAATTAGTGTGTTGTGTGGAAGGATGATGTGTGGGTGTGATAACTAGTACATTTATGAATTAGTTGGTATACTTCAAGTTGTAGTAGCCCGTAGTGTCAGGGCGAGGGGGATGAAAGACCTGTGGAGGGATCACGGAATGATAACTTTGCTGCAGAGAAGGATCTGTGAAGACTGAGGCCAAGTTTACATTAGACCGTATCTGTCTCGTTTTCTTCGCGGATGCACTGTCCGTTTACATTAAACCGCCGGGAAACGGGAATCCGCCAGCGTCCACGTATTCAATCCAGATCGTGTCTGGTCCGGTGCTGTGTAAACATTGAGAATACGCGGATACGCTGTGCTGAGCTCTAGCTGGCGTCGTCATTGGACAACGTCACTGTGACATCCACCTTCCTGATTCGCTGGCGTTGGTCATGTGATGCGACTGCTGAAAAACGGCGCGGACTTCCGCCTTGTATCACCTTTCATTAAAGAGTATAAAAGTATGAAAATACTGCAAATACTGATGCAAATACTGCCCATTGTGTAGTTATGATGGTCTTTAGGCTTGCCATCCTTCCACTTGCAAGTGGTGAGTGATATGCACTGAGATCACACACACAGCGGCTCAGTCCCGAATCACTGCTCGTGCGCTTCACTCGCGCGCTGTGTGAGCTGCGCAGGGCCGGAGTGCGCACCCTCCAGAGGGCACTCGCTGTTCAGGGCGGAGTGATTTGGAGCGCAGGATGCCTGCGGAGCCGAGCGTATCCGTGTATTGGTGTTGCTGTGTGCACGCGAATCGTTTTAAAAACGTTAATCTGATGATCTGCTGATACGGTCTAATGTAAACCCCACCTGAAATTAAAACTAGAGTGAGAGAATAAAGAATTACAGTAATGCTATGAGTTGTAAAGCTAGATATGATGTAAATATAGGCATTATTAGGTTAAGAAGGGTGTAGTATGGAGGCTTGTGTATTTGCAGAACATATTTCCAAATTGCAGAACAAAATTTTGACATTCTGCAATATTGCAGAACGCTGGAAAAAAGTATTTCGACCTATATTGTATAAATAAAGTATACACCGGAAATATATAAATAACTTTCTATTTAACGTTTTTTTTTTAGTGCAGGTAGATCATTTTGACCTGGTTATTTTACAAGTAGCTCGCATGCTGAAAGTGTGAGCACCCCTGGTGTAGATGCTCTGTAAAGGCCCGGTCCCACTGGCCGATGGACACAAAACGTATGCAAAAAGGACACAGCGGACGAGCAAAATTTCGGGGGTGGCTCTATCCGTTTTCATCCGCTCCAGAAATGGACAAAATTGGCGAAAATTTGCGAAAACAGAACGGAAAAGAACGGGCGTGGGTAGTATATAGCGGGGATGTTAAACGCATGTTCATAGGAAGCCTAGCGGATGAAAGCGGATGGAAGTGGATGACAGCTCCGAAGGGGTTACCGGTGATAACTGAGAAGCGGACGCATAGCAGAAAGAGCGGATGCATAGCGGATGAAGGGGATGCATCACGTACGCCTAACGGAAACAAAGGGGATGTTGCGCGGATGTATATCGGATGCAGACCGTTCACTGCGCTAGGTGTCCTTCTACATACTCTAGACATACTCCAGACATCCTAAACATACGAGATACATCCCAGATATAAACGCTTTGTCTGTTTTGAATACTTTATATACGAGATGCATACGCTTACATCCTTTCTATTTCCGTGCTACTAACGATGAATAGACGTTTCATGTACCTTATCTTTCCTCCCTCTTTCCGTTTTCAGCTGCAGCGGATGTGAGTTGCGAGGATGCCCAGAGGATGCAGAGAGGATACAGCAGACGTTTAACGGATGATGACGGACATAGAACGTTTGTTGCTCGTATATGTCGCGGATTTACATCGTACACGGCGGAAAGTTCATCCGTTCTAAAAGTTTTGTGCAGCTCAAAACTTTTTGCGCGGATGAAATCACAGTGGACGGATGCTCGATGGATAGAGCGTATGAAGCACGTATGCAATGAGTACACAACGGATGCATAGCGTTTTCCAACGGATGGCAAAGATTTTTTTACGTTTTACATCCTCTTTGCATCCGTAAGTGCAGTGGGACCGGGCCTTAACGGAGTGTAACATGTCTGTATCAGGATTTAAGTTTGAGCTGCTCTGTAACAGGAGCGGAATGCTGTTTTGTAACAGGACATGAGGTGTAAAAGTGCTCTGTGCAGGTGTAACTGCTCTGTAACAGGCTATAACTGCTCTACAAGCGCTCTGTAAGAGACGAGTTCTTTCTCTGACACAGTATACGGAATTGTTTTTCCTCAGGCTGTGTGTGTGTGTGTGTGTGTGTGTGTGTGTGTGTGTGTGTGTGTGTATCTCTCCATGTTTCTGTTTATCTGTTTCCACCAAACCATGCAGGGAGTTCTTCACAGGAAATCAATCCAAGGTGCGTTTCAGAGCAGAAGACAACGATCCAGCCCTCACACTGAGGGAGCAAAAATCTCAAACACGCACGCACGCCACGGGTCCGAGCGCGACGGTCCGACAGAGCCCCGCGTCCTTCCCTGTGCTCTCTGTATAAACTGTTCTGTGAATCTCAGTGCTGATTCACACGCAGCAACAGTTAGAGAATAACGACAAGATGGAAAGCATTGCTGAGAAATAATCAACGGTTTGGTTCACTTTGGATCAGAAAAGCTGAAGATTTCAGACACTTCGACTAGTGAAGCAGGATGTGGATCGCTAACGACAAAAACAACCGTTAAATAAATTTTCTAGACGAGTGTAACCCGGGGCGGCACGGTGGTGTAGTGGTTAGCGCTGTCGCCTCACAGCAAGAAGGTCCTGGGTTCGAGCCCCGTGGCCGGCGAGGGCCTTTCTGTGCGGAGTTTGCATGTTCTCCCCGTGTCCGCGTGGGTTTCCTCCGGGTGCTCCGGTTTCCCCCACAGTCCAAAGACATGCAGGTTAGGTTAACTGGTGACTCTAAATTGAGCGTAGGTGTGAATGTGAGTGTGAATGGTTGTCTGTGTCTATGTGTCAGCCCTGTGATGACCTGGCGACTTGTCCAGGGTGTACCCCGCCTTTCGCCCGTAGTCAGCTGGGATAGGCTCCAGCTTGCCTGCGACCCTGTAGAAGGATAAAGCGGCTAGAGATAATGAGATGAGATGAGTGTAACCCGGTCTAAAGAAACAGGGTGTAAGGCTGGTCGGGTTAAAATTTAGTGGAAGTGGGCGGGGTTTGGTGCAGGGTGAAGGCCAATTTATGCTGACAACGCAGTCCTCACAGATGGCGTCGCAGATGGTGTCTGCGTAGCCCCCCCACCTTCGCAGACGCTCTGCGCGCACCTCACAAAAATTGTGACCACCGCAGAAGCCTCGCAGACAGCGTCGCAGACAAGAGGGCTCTGATTGGGCCACTCTACATCCGCTGTACACGCACTTCCGCTTCCCTACTTTCCCGGTTTGGTTTGTTTTCACGACCGCCATTTTTAAAAACACGAGCGAAGATGGAGCAGCACGAAGAGCGGTTGATTGAGGAAGTGAGGAAGTACGTACATCTATACGACTCCAGTTCTAGTCATTATAAGTAACCGGAGGATAAACACTCCACTAACCACACCCACCAACTACTCCTAGCGATTTCGCGACTTCACGCCCCCTTGCGTTGTGGCGGTGAATAACATCGCGCATGCCTATTACTCCCCGCTCAACGATAAATTACAACTGTCTGAGAAAAGCTATCTGCGAAAGCCTTGTCGCAAGAGCATGCAGAGGCCCTGAGTGGGTGTGGGTGGGGTTTAGTGTGGTGTACAGCGGGGCGGGGCGGGGGGGTGATTTGGTGCCGCAGAACAGAGGAAGAGGGAAAAGTGTGAAACTGAGATCAGTGTAATAGTCCTGTCTGAACATGTACAGCACAACTGCTTTCTTTAGTGTGTGTGTGTGTGTGTGTGTGTGTGTGTAAGGATATAGTGTGTGTGTGTGTGTGTGTAAGGGATGTAGTGTGTGTGTATTGTGTGTGTGTGTGTGTGTGTAAGGGATGTAGTTTGTGTGTGTGTGTAAGGGATATAGTGTGTGTGTGTAAGGGATGTAGTGTGTGTGTGTGTAAGGGATATAGTGTGTGTGTGTAAGGGATGTAGTGTGTGTGTGTGTGTGTGTGTGTGTGTGTGTGTAAGGGATATAGTGTGTGTGTGTGTGTGTGTAAGGGATATAGTGTGTGTATAAGGGATATAGTGGTGTGTGTGTGTGTAAGGGATGTAGTGTGTGTGTGTGTGTGTGTGTGTATAAGGGATATAGTGGGTGTGTGTGTGTATTGTGCACTCAGTCTCTTGTTTTAACGCCGATGTCTGGTATGTCTATGACCTCATCACCAAACCAGATTCAGTTTTATCCTGGCATTAAACACACTGAACACTGACACACTGTCGGAGTGTGTGAAACTGAGACCAGGATGTTATATATACACACATGCACGCACGCACACGCACGCACCGAACTCCTAACACACTGATCTATTTTTAATATGATGTGTTGAACTAATATTTACAGAACTGTGTCATTTAATTTCAACGTGTGTGTGTGTGTGTGTGTGTGTGTGTGTGTGTGTGTAGGTGGGGAAGGAGACGGTGCAGACTACGGAGGATGCTATCATGAAAAGAGACATGCCTCCTGCCTTCATAAAGTAAGCTCCATCAGCCCACACACACGTGTGCAGTATACGGGCTGTTTTACAATCAGGGTACAAAGTTTGTGTCACAGGGGTCCAAAATTCAAACTGGTTCAAACTGGTTCTTGTACCAGTTTTTAAGTGAAGGACGAGTTAAAGAACAGATTTCAGGTCATTTTTTGACGTGTGTATGGTAGTTTTGTGTAATCTGCTATAAGATAAAGAAGATTAAGTGTCGCTTTAAGCAGGGCTGGGAGAAACAAATGCAGTTATTCTCGGAGATTTGTGTTAGTTGTCTCTAATATTTACGTCCCAATATCTTGACCACATTTTAGGATGAAAATAATCATTTTAGATATGTTATTTTATATTGAAAAATTAGCTGTCTCGGAGAGGACATTTTTTGGACACAATTCCATACTAATTTGATCAAAATAGTCTGAAAACTTACTGGCATTCAACATTAAAACTTAACTATGTTTCCAATGATATGGAACCAAATATTTGTTTTATGGTATAAAGACTGATTTAAGTGCATCCCTTTCGGAGCTACCTGTGGTCAAAAAAGCACTTTTTCTAAAGGACACGAGTAATTTTGCTACACTACCATTCAAAAGTTTGGGGTCACTTTGAAATGTCCTTATTTTTGAAAGAAAAGCACTGTTCTTTTCAATGAAGATCACTTTAAACTAATCAGAAATCCACTCTATACATTGCTAATGTGCTAAATGACTATTCTAGCTGCAAATGTGTGGTTTTTGGTGCAATATCTCCATAGGTGTATAGAGGCCCATTTCCAGCAACTCTCACTCCAGTGTTCTAATGGTACAATGTGTTTGCTCATTGCCTCAGAAGGCTAATGGATGATTAGAAAACCCTTGTACAATCATGTTAGCACAGCTGAAAACAGTTGAGCTCTTTAGAGAAGCTATAAAACTGACCTTCCTTTGAGCAGATTGAGTTTCTGGAGCATCACATTTGTGGGGTCGATTAAATGCTCAAAATGGCCAGAAAAATGTCTCGACTATATTTTCTATTCATTTTACAACTTATGGTGGGAAATAAAAGTGTGACTTTTCATGGAAAACACAAAATTGTCTGGGTGACCCCAAACTTTTGAACGGTAGTGTAAATATGACATATATTGCCATATATTCACCAAAAATAACGTTATCACCAATTTTCTTTTGCATGGTAAATAGAGCTATCACAGGGCTACAATAAACAACCAAGTTTATTTAGTCAAGCCTTTTGATATTGAAGATAATAAGTGTTAAATGTGATTTTTAGCTTGCGTACCCTGATTGTAAAGCAACCCATGGAGAAATTAGTTTTAAAAAAGGCCTGTCCCGACTTTGTGAACACTTGGTCCTTGGTAAGATATAAATACACACCATGTGTGTTTCTCTGTTTTAGTTGAGGTAAAGGTTAGGAATGGCATGTTAAGTGCCGTGTGTGTGTGTGTGTGTGTGTGGATCAGACAGCGAGGTCATTAACGAGGTCATTTACCTGCAGCTCAATGTTGTGTTGTCTGTTTGTGATTGTAGAGCAGTAAGAGTAAAATCTGACGTCGTGTTTATGTAGATTAATATTATAATCATTAAAAAAAGAACAGCAAGCAGGCGTCAGATCTTTGAGTAAATCCGTGACCCAGGTATGGTGATGGGTTCTTTAACCGAGCACAGTGTTTATTCTTATGTGTTTTTTGAGCATGAAACATAAAATGTGAAGAATAAATGAAGTTTGTGTGTGTGTGCAGAGTGGAGAATGCATGCACTAAGCTGGTCCAGGCAGCTCAGATGCTGAAGGCCGACCCGTACTCCGTCCCGGCGCGGGATTATCTCATCGATGGCTCACGCGGCATTTTATCAGGAACCTCCGACCTGCTGCTCACCTTTGATGAAGCTGAGGTTCTCTCTCTCTCTCTCTCTCTCTCTCTCTCTCTCTCTCTCTCTCTCTGTGTCAGTCTCACTTTAACTCAGTGGAGCTCACTGACATGCTGCTGTTTCTCAGGTGCGTAAAATCATCCGTGTGTGTAAAGGCATTCTGGAGTATCTGACCGTTGCTGAAGTGGTGGAGAGCATGGAGGATCTGATCACATACACCAAGAACCTGGGACCAGGTCTCTCTCTCCTTTCCTTTCCTTCCTCCACCGTATATTTACTAGGGGTGGGACATTAATGCGTTAATTAAGACTAATTAATTTCAAACAAATTAATTCGTTAAAAATATTAACGCATTTTATCGCAGTTTGCATGCCAAACAACCCGGAACCGTTGTTAGTGCACCGTGTTATGGTGCGACAAATATACTGACGCACACAGTTCCAGTTACAGCAATGGAGCTTGAAAGCGCGCCGGGTCTGCTGGATGGTAAATTTATATTCAAAAAACGACCCGATGGAACCGTCGATAAAACCACAGTTTATTGCAAACTGTGCAGAAAGGAGTTTGCTCATCACAGAAGCTCGTCAACTTTACGCTACCGTTTAAATGCCAAGCACGTCACTGCGATCACTGAAACAGCTGCAGCTCGAGGTAGCAGTTCTGGTCAGCAGTGCAAACTCGAAGAAATGGCTGGATTCCAGAAGAAAATGAGCAGGGCAACGTCGGAAAATTTAACGAACACGCTGGCCGAGTGGATTGCCCTGGACTGCAGACCGCTATCGGTGGTAGAAGACAAGGGTCTGCGAGATGTATTGCAGATTGCGGCGTGTGATCCATCGTTTCAAATGCCGTGCAGAAGAACAATTTCCAACAAAATATTGTTTACAGACATTAAATGAGCTTGAATCTAAAAATCATGTCTGTGTATTATTTGAACTCTTCACATATTATTTAGTTACAGAAAATAAATGTTGCTTTTGGGGCGAATACGGTAGTGCGATTAATTGAGATTAATTAATTACAAAGCCTGTAATTAATTAGATTATTTTTTTTAAATCTAGTCCCACCCCTAATATTTAGATATGAAACCGAAGCAGTTATTTGAGGAAATAATTAGATTTGGTGTATACACACACGCTTAATCGAGTGTAAAGCCGCACTCCGTGACGCTCGAGCCGTTAACTGTTGGCTGGTCAGATTCAGTATTAGACTTTAAAATGATCTCCGTTTATTTCCTCACCATCCTGATCTTAAACACGTTTAAAGGGATAGTTCGGGATTTTTGACATGAATCTGTATGGCATCCCCATCAATAGTGTCGTGCAAACACACTGACTTACCCCTGACAGCATCCTGTGAGTCCAGTTCTTGTCCAGTTTTGGTCCAGATGAAAGTAGTCCGGCAAGTTTGTTGGGGTCACGAAAGTAAAACGTTTTTCATCTCAAAACAGTATGTGTTCAAAAGAGTGATATATTTGCATCACAAAACCGTTGCCAAATAAAAAGTCAGACCTCGAAATCACTTGGCACTATTTTCTCTCCCTTCTTATCACTGCGCGCTGCCGGCTTCATCCAGCTGCGGCTCCAGCTTCAAGGATAAGCTGGAGCCGCATAAGTAGGAGTCCCGGCGGGTGGTTTGTATTCGATTCGTTTATATCCCGACCTTGTCAGCTGTCACATTTATGTTCATGGACCCGGTAAGCTGGTAAATAATATTTTTTTTTCTTTACCAAATTCTAACAGAAAGCGAGAGCGCCCGAAAGGGAAAACCGAGCCGAGCCGCCTCACGGCTGTAATGCAAATTGCTTTCCTCCTCAGTATACAAGTGCGCTTCCATGGCAAGGAAAAAGAAACTACCACTGCTGCCTATGTAGTGCCCTATTTATACAAATAGGAGTCATTCAGGATTCAGCCTGCCTATGTAGTGCCCTATTTATACAAATAGGAGTCATTCAGGATTCAGCCTGCCTATGTAGTGCCCTATTTATACAAATAGGAGTCATTCAGGATTCAGCCATGACACGGACTGAATCCTGAATGACTCCTATTTGTATAAATAGGGCACTACATAGGCAGCAGTGGTAGTTTCTTTTTCCCTGCCATGGGAGCGCACTTGTATACTGAGGAGGAAAGCAATTTGCATTACAGCCGTGAGGCGGCTCGGCTCGGTTTTCCCTTTCGGGCGCTCTCGTTTTCTGTTAGAATTTGGTAAAGAAAAAAAATATATATATTATTTACCAGCTTACCGGGTCCATGAATATAAATGTGACAGCTGACAAGGTCGGGATATAAACGAATCGAATACAAACCACCCGCCGGGACTCCTACTTATGCGGCTCCAGCTTATCCTTGAAGCTGGAGCCGCAGCTGGATGAAGCCGGCAGCGCACAGTGATAAGAAGGGAGAGAAAATAGTGCCAAGCGATTTCGAGGTCTGACTTTTTATTTGGCAACGGTTTTGTGATGCAAATATATCACTCTTTTGAACACATACTGTTTTGAGACGAAAAACGTTTTACTTTCGTGACCCCAACAAACTTGCCGGACTACTTTCGTCTGGACCAAAACTGGACAAGAACTGGACTCACAGGATGCTGTCAGGGGTAAGTCAGTGTGTTTGCACGACACTATTGATGAGGATGCCATACAGATTCATGTCAAAAATCCCGAACTATCCCTTTAATACAGATCAGGTTTTTACCCGGATCTGGATCTGATCCGTAAACTTGGATATGAAAGTGGTGTGAATCAGATTTTCGGTTTGGATCGCTGGAAGACGATCAGTTGTGTGTCAGATTTAAACTGTAACGTGGTGAAGCGACGGTTTATTGGTGAACTGCAGCGTTTCCACAGTGTGCTGAGGCTTTCGAGCGAAACATCACCACAGTGTTACCGTGTGTTTAGGCATGACGAAGATGGCGAAGATGATCGACGAGCGGCAGCAGGAGCTGACTCATCAGGAGCACCGCGTCATGCTGGTGAACTCCATGAACACGGTGAAGGAGCTGCTGCCCGTCCTCATCTCAGGTACCTCCACCCGTCTGGTGCTCCCTCAGCTCAGGTACGTCTGCAGGCCTGTAACATCTGGATGTGTGTTTGTAGGAATAAAGATCTTTCTGACGACGAAGACGGCTCAGAGTGCCGGGGTAGATGAGGCGGTGAAGAACAGGAACTTCACTGTGGAGAAGATGAGCGCGGAGATCAACGAGATCATCCGAGTGCTCCAGCTCACATCCTGGGATGAAGATGCCTGGGCCAGCAAGGTGTGTGTGTGTGTGTGAATGGTTTCACTGTGTTTATCCCTCGCCCAAACGAAGTTTATAGAAACGGGTTCCGTCCGTCTGGTCACGTTTTTGCTTCCGGGCCGTATCTTTAAAACTACTGAAGATACCTTCATGAAACTCTGTATACATATCAAGCAACATGTGACCTGGTGCCTTTTGCTATTTTGGATTTTTGAAAAAAATATTTTTCAAATTTTTACTTAAAAAATAGATTTTGACTTGGTTTCTAAGAGCGATGTTGGTTTCCGGAGCATATATCCAAAACTATTCATGATGCGGATTTGACACTCGGTATACATGTTAACAAGGTGATGTAGATGTGACGTTTCATACTAAGAAATTTGATAATTTTTTATTTTTCATGTTTCCATGGAAACAATTTCAGACTCAGTCTCTCAGGTTAGTCTTAGGGGCAGGTTTTGTTTCCGGAGCAGAACTTGAAAGCTATGAGTGGTTTGGTGTTGAAAGTTGGTAAATGTGTTGATTCAGTAATGAATTTGTGCCTTTGATACTAAGAAATGTGAGAGATGTTAATTTTTAGCTCCCCTGGACCAAAGGCCCGGTGGGTTTATGCCATGGGCTGCTGAGGTCAGTGTAAAGAGGTCGGGTTGGGTTTAGTGGGTTTATCTGGAAACTTGGTGTATAGAGATCTTGCAGTCACGTGACCGGAAAGTACACAGCCGCCATCTTGTCGGTAAAAAACACCGCTGAATACTGCTGCACTCGTGTACAGAATGGATCAATTTCAACCGACGGACTACACGGCTCATTTTTCTAATGAACAGATAACTAGATATATGTCTAAAATAAACGATCTACAGATTAGTGACCCTTATGGCTTACCGGACGGAGTTTTCACGACCGTGTCAGTGGATATTGAACTGCCAGAGGTGGAATACCCAGACGTGTATAATTACCTCATTAACTTTCCCTCGCTGTTCAGTGGTGAAGCACTGCGTGCTTATAAATCTCTGCACAGTTATCTTTACAGAAATTCAGGATTTGTCAGCGACTCAGATGTGGCGTCTTGTAAACAAGAAAATAACAATCCTCATTGGACGGGTAAGTCACTTAAGTATTGAGTACTAGTGCTGATACTAGATATAGTGGCAATTGAGAACGAGGAATTTATGATTTGATACTTATGAAGTTATCTATCTCTACATGTGACCCCTAAAAGTGTAAAATAATTTTATATCTAGAGACTACATAGAATGTCACACCACTAAAGACCCAATCCACCCCCCCCCCCCACCCCCCAAGCCTTTTCTCAGGTTCCCACTTCCCGGAATTTTTTATTAGAGCAAGTCATAAACTTATGTTGCGAATAACCACATGGATATACTGAAATAAATACATGGCGAACCTGAGATGAAATGGTCACTGCACAGGCGCCAGTGATCGTTCCTTCCAGTCGGTTCCCATGCCTTGTTGTTGTTGTTTGGATCGGCCCGGCCAATAGCAGCAATCCACTTTGCACGCCTGTCAGGGTCCCGTGGCAGCCTATGAAACTTTCTTCCCGATTTCTGGCCTCTCCTGTTGTGGCATTTATATGCCATACAACTCTCCGGCATTGTGGCACGGTAATATTTGAAGATTTGGGCGAAAAAAAAAAAACCAAAGTCAGTGTTGGAAAGATGCCGGAAATATGGCGTTTGACCGACAAAATGGCGACTGCTTACAATCTGGAGCGGATGTGACGTCACGTGCAAGATCTCTATAGGGCGGGATATAGACAACTCTGTCTTCTTGGGGTTTTTTTCCCTTCTGTTTTTAATATGTAAACTTTTTTTTATTTTTTATTTTCTTCTGTTGTTCTACTGTAGAAGGTAAGAGCCACTCCCACCCCAGCATGCTGTTAATAGCTTTTGGTTTTGCAGAAGCAGTTATGGTGTGTGTGTGTGTGTGTGTGTGTGTGTAAGGCTGTACATTATGCTCACTCCTCTGAGGACAGTCTGTCAGCAGGCAGTGTGACTCACAAACACACCAAGTCCAGAGTAATCTTGGGGGCATGCTGTTGGAGGAAAATAATCAACAATGGAGTGGTGTGATGCAGATGTGTGTGTGTGTGTGTGTGTGTGTGTGTGTGTGTGTGTGTGTGTGTGTGTGTGGTTTTTGGAAAGTGTGCTGTGTGGTTAAAAAAAGGCACACGTTCTCCGAGTTTATTGTCGACAGGAACCAAAGCAAATATTTTAAAAATGGCAGTGGGCTGGAATTTACCTTTTAAGGATTCGAACCACACTCTAAAGCAGACTGGGGGATGATGTCACTGCGTCCGAGCACAGAAATATAATATATTAAATAAAGAAAGGCTCTTCATGTGACATATTCCCTGTGTGTGTGTGTGTGTGTCTTATCTCATGCTGTGTCCGTGTCTTATCTGCTACCAAGTGTGTGTGGTTCAGATGAACCGCAGCTGAAGCTTTTGTTTGCCTAAAAAGGAAATTAACTGCTCGTCTGCTCTCACACACACACACACACACACACACACACACACACACACACACACGTGCACTATATCCTGCAGACGTTTGAACTCGTGTTTTCTCAATTCCATATGATCTAGTCCTCATCTTTTGGCCTCCTCCTCCTCCCAGCGATCATCTCGACTGATTCCTCCTGCTCGCGCCTGTGGTGTGACGTTCCTTCAGTTCCCCGTTCACACCTTTACTTCTCATCTACAACTCGTTTCTGTGTGATGAAGAAAAACGTACAGCCGTGGTTTCAGCTGTCCTATATGAGCTCTCATTAAACATGTACAGTATAGAGACATTAAGAAGGAAAATAAAGCTTGGCAGGAAGTCGTAGAGAGCGCTGGCGTGTAGCTGGTAGAGTTAGCTCGCTTTGCTAATCTATTCTGAGAACGAAGCAGTGACATGTAAACCACAGAGCTGATTATCACACTGATTACAGCCTCGTTTAATTTATCGTTAACTCTTGAGCTTCAGGAGCTGGGTAAGCTGAGCAGCTACGACTGTTTCTCATCTGAACAAGAAAAAAAAAAGCTGGACAAGCAACGACACGCCCATAAGCGACTTGTGGGTTGACACGCCGTGCCCTGCTCTGATGTTCATCAGTGTAGCTTTTATAAATAGTTGTAAATATTTCCAGTTGTAGGGAAATGTAATTATTCCCACGTGCGCGTCAGTCAGAGGACCGGTGACGCTCGAGCGGAATCGAGTTGAACTCTCGCTGCCTGGTTTGTGAGAGTGAAGAGTGTAAAGAGTTGCTGGTTAACAAGCATGTGGTTGTGAATAAAAACCATCAGATGCTCTGCATGCTAAAGGTTATGGAGTGTTTTACACACACGGAGTGATGATGTACTGTGTGTGATTTTTATTTATTTTTTTATTTCACCTTCTTTAAAATGTTGCCTAATGACTTGAGGACACTCCATCATCAGATGGCACGGATCCAGACCTGATCATGATGATGATGTGTGAACGTTTGTCCTCACTCTCCTCTCGTCTCTCTGAAGGACACGGAGACAATGAAGCGGGCTCTGGCACTCATCGACTCGAAAATGGCTCAGGCAAAGAACTGGCTCAAGGACCCCAATGCACCTCCAGGTACACACACACACACAAGTAAGGAGACGCCGTCTGGCACGCATGTTTATTCATGGTGTGTGTGACGCAGGAGAGGCTGGAGAGCAGGCCGTGAGGCAGATCCTGGATGAAGCAGGGAAGGTGGGTGAGCTGTGTGTGGGTAACGAGAGGAAGGAGATTCTGGACACAGCCAAAGGTCTGGGACACCTGACTGACCAGGTCGCAGATCTGCGCGCCAGGTAACACAAGCACATAAACAAAATGACAGACCTGCGGCGCCGTGCGCCCCGCGCCCTCAGACCTGCGGCGTCATGAGCCTTTTTTTCCGTTTCACCATCCCGATTCTCATCATTGCGGCGCTTTCACTCATTTAATGCTCCATTTATTGATGCAGTTCAAGAATTTATCAAGAGAAGAAGCAAAAACCTCCAATAACCTGGTTGCATAAGTATACACACCCCTTAACTCGCACTTTGTTGCACCATCTTTAGCTTGTAATTCATGACCCAGTGTTTTTGCCTCAGAGTCTCCCAACAACTTCTTCAGCACATCTTCATTTTTTTCTTCCTCCCGAATCTGCTCCAGATCGATCGGATCTCCTGAACACAGCCTTCTTCGAGGAATTCCACAGGTTTTAGATGGGATTTTGGTGTTTATAGCTCTCCTCTGTCTTGACTCAAGCCTCAGTCCCAGCTGATTGAAAAGAAGCAGCTCCATAGCATGATGCTCCCACCACCACGCTTCACCGGAGCTATGGTGTTCTTTAGGTGATGAGCTGTCTTGTTTTTACGCCCAACGTATCTTTTATTTAGAATTGCATCCAAAAGGTTCTGCCTTGGTCTCATGAGATCATAACACGTTTTGTTGAGCTCGGATGCTCCTGTAGGTTCCTCAGCAGCCTCCCTGATGATAACTTTCATCCTGTTCTCGGTGGCGTAACTGGTGCTCCGTTTTCTCTACTTGTCGATGATGGACTTCAGTGTTCCATGGTACGTGTAATGTTCTGGACGTTCTTTCGTACCCCTCTCCTGATTGAAACGTTTCCACAGTGAGATCCTGTGCATGCTTTGTAAGATCTTCAGCTTAAACAATTGGATGAAACCAAGAAGATGTGAAGAAACTCTGAGAGGAGCAGCTGAGCTTTATTTGGAGTTGATCGGATTCAGTTCAGTAATGATGGGTGTGTGATTATAACCTTTTAAACATGATTGTGCTCCAACTGAACCAGTCATATGACCCATGATAAAAGGGTGTGTATACTTTTGCAGCCAGGTTATTATACTTTTTTTCTATTTGTTTTCCCACTTCAGTGTTTTTGGTTAGGTTACATTAAAGGTAGAAAAAGAGCCGACATGCTCTGTGTGTGTGTGTGTGTGTGTGTGTGCACTGCAGGGGTTCTGGTACGAGTCCGGTGGCCATTCAGAAAGCACAGCAGGTTGCTCAGGGGCTGGACATGCTGTCTGGGAAAGTAGCGAACGCTGCAGATAAACTGGAGGCCATGACCAACGCCAAAAACACACTCGCCAAGAAGGCAGAGGCAGCACAGGTCTCTCTCTCTCTCTCTCTCTCTCTCTCTCTCTCACACACACACACACTACAACCTTAGGCCATCCTTAAAAAAAAAATCCGTTTCCTGTCCACCGGGTGAGCAAAAAAATTTTCAGTCGGGAGGGAGGGATTTATTTTTTTTAATGGATGGATAAGAAATCGCAATGCTGTGTTTTGCTTTTTCTTTCAGTACTTTTTTTTATTACAAAAGCAGACACATTTAATAAAATGACAGTTTAATCAACTGAAACTTGTACAAAAACTTTAAATTAGCATTTTAAATTCTGACTACAACATTTGCAAAACTTTTACAAAGGTACTTAAAATGTCCGACACACGGGCTTTTTGTAGTTCTAAATCGAGCGTTAGGCCGAGTTCGGATGAAATTACACTATTAAAATGATCACTGAATGATTTGTTTTTCTGAATCTTTACTATTTTGTTGTTCGCTAGAATACCATTTTGCGATTTCACACTTAAGCAAATGATGAAAACTCCGGATCTCCTTCCTTCAAGGTGGCTGCCGTTTTTTTGTGCCGCACGGCGCATGCGCAGAGCTGATTTGACAGGGCTTTCCACAAGCGCCGGCTGCCGCCATACAGCCGACTACACAATTAAGTCCAGCCGGCTACTTTAATGACTATTATTTTTGTAGCCCACAGGATCTAAATATTAATTTACGATTTTAATAAAATTAAATGTTTATCTAACGGACTGACAATAATGTCAAACTGAACCGCACTCATTTAAGTTGTGATTCGCGCTGTTTGTACCGATAATAACCACAAATTCCCCGCAGACTTTGTTGATCAAGGGAGAGTAAAGGCCAATTTATGCTGACAACACAGTCCTCGCAGACGGTGTCGCAGACAGCGTCTGCGTAGCGCCCCCACCTTCGCAGACACTCTGCATGCACCTCCCAAAAATTGTGACCACCGCAGAAGCCTCACAGACAGCGTCGCAGACAAGAGGGCTCTGATTGGTCCACTCTACATCCGCTGTACAAGCACTTCCGCTTCCCTACTTTCCCAGTTTGTTTTGTTTTCACGACCGCCATTTTTAAAAACACGAGCGAAGATGGAGCAGCATGAAGAGCGGTTGATTGAGGAAGTACGTACATCTATACGACTCCAGTTCTAGTCATTATAAAAAAAAAAAAAGTTCTAGTCATTATAAGTAACCGGAGGATAAACACTCCACTAACCACACCCACCAACTACTCCTAGCGACTTCACGCCCCCTTGCGTTGTGCCGGTGAATAGCATCGCGCACGCCTATTATCTCCGCTCAACAATAAATTACAACTGTCTGCAAAAAGCTATCTGCGAAAGCCTTGTCGCAAGAGCATGCAGAGGCCTTAGCTCATCCGCGGCCCCGACATGCGGTGTGTGTGCGCGCACTCGGCGGAGGCAGTCATGTGTCGGAGGGAACAGAAGCAGAGATGACACTTATTTTGTCTCCGGTAAACCAGTTTTCTCTTGTTCAATTACGTGCTGGCATCAAAAGACACCGTTGGTTGTAAATGAACCCAAACTGAGTGGTTGGAGTGTATTTTCATACACAAATGGAGAAATGTTGGCTGAGTGTGTAATGGTGTCGCCCCACTGCAGACCGCTGTCGTCGTTGTTAATTCATAGCATGCTCAGCTGCGTGAATGTGTCACGCACCGAAAATAAGAGATTTACAAGCCAGGAACGCCTCATGATGCAATACGCAAGAAAAGAAAGAAGATTTACTGCCATTTTACTTTGTATTTGAGTAAAGTGAATAAATAAATGGTCTGTGGAAAATACATTTAATCCTGGGAACTGCGTGCACAGGAGTTTATTTTGTGTTTACTCCCCCTGGCTGGCTACTTATTTGTCATGGCTGGCTAGTATGAGCCTTAGTGGAAAGCCCTGGGAATGCGGAAATGTCAAGTTCGATTTTAGATTTACGAATCCCAAAAAAATGTCGAAAAACCGGCGTTAAAAAAAAAATTTCAACCACACAAACGGCACTCACCCGGCCGGTGGACCGGAAACAGAGCATTTTTTAATAATGGCCTTACAGAAGAGTGTAACACATCAACAGCATGGAGATTCGGACAAAAGCTCTATCTCTCAAATCTCGTGTGTGTGTGTGTGTAGGCCTGGTTAGCTGACCCCGCCTCCGGCCCTGAGGGGGAGGACCATGTGAAGGCCGTTCTTGCCGAGGCTCAGAACATCGCGGCTCTGTGTGACGATCCGCGTGAATACGACGACATCCTGCGCAATGTGAATGAAATCGGCGCTCTCACCGCCAAACTCTCGCAGCTCCGCAAAGCGTACGTATCCTGAACAAAGCCATGGCACGTGTGTGTGTTCCAGCCTCAGTCTCTAACACCGTCATTTTGTGCTGTCTCTTTAGAGAATTCTCAAAAAAACATTTATTTGTGAATTTTGACACGATTGAGTAAAAATGTATGGAGTGAGTCGTAGTTGTGGTTACTCAAACTGCTGATGTGATCCTACGATGTGGTGTGTGTGTGTGTGTGTGTGTAGGGGTAAAGGTGATACCCCTGAGGCTCGTGCCCTGGCAAAGCAGATCGCCACGGCTCTGCAGAACCTGCAGTCCAAAACGAACCGTGCCGTAGCGAACACTCGTCCAGCCAAAGCGGCCGTTCACCTGGAGGGTAAGATGGAGCAGGCGCAGCGCTGGATCGATAACCCCACCATGGAGGACGGAGGAGTGGGTCAGTATCGCTCTCCTCTCTAAACCTTTCTGTCCGGTTGAGTTGTTTACATTGTTTGTACGTGTAAACATCCCCAGGTGTAAGAACTGGAGCGACACTTTAACGTCAGCGTAATAACCAGAATCCTCAGCGTTAGATTAGCACGTTAGCATCATTAACCTTCCTTCTTAAACACACTGAGCCAAAAAGCATGATTTTTGGACTTCTTGTCTAGTTACATCAATATCCTGTAAAGTGTGTAAACTTCATTTCCTGATGTTTTGTGTGCATCGTGACACAAAAACACTCTGTGATTAGCGTGCGTGTGTGTGTGAGGGATTAGACCGGGTGGAAAAGATTAGACGGCCGTCTCTCTGTCCAGGTCAAGCTGCTATTCGTGGGCTGGTTGCCGAGGGGCGTCGCCTTGCCAACGTGTTACCTGGCTCCCAGAGGGCGGAGCTTATGGGAAAGTGTGAGCAGGTGGAACAGCTGATGGGACAACTGGCTGAACTGAGTGCGCGTGGACAGGCTGATACACCCCAAGCACAGGCACTCGCTCAGCAGCTCCAACACGCACTGAAAGTAAGAGAGACACACCCACACGTTATTATGCACATGGACACACTCGCATGCCAAGTCAAGTTTATCGCGCTTTTAACAACTGACACTGTCATGAAGCAGCTTTACAGAAAAACAAAGACTTTAGACATCTAAACGAATAAATTTATCCCTGATGATGAAGCCTGAGGTGACGGTGGTGAGGGAAAACTCCCGGAGACAACATGAGGAAGAAACCTGGAGAGGAGCCAGACTCTAAAGGGAACCCATCCTCATCTGGGTGATGGCAGATGACGTGATGATAAATAGCCTGCTTCTAGACGTTCTAACCCTAGATACTGAGCAGGAGTCATTGAGACACTTCTTCAGCACTGGGATGGTGGTCTTTTTGAAGCTCACAGGGACCACAGCCTGGCTGAGGGAGATGTTAAAGATGTCTGTGAGGACACCTGCCAGCAGGTCAGGACAGTCCCTGAGCACGCTCACTGGTATGTTGTCGAGGCCTGCAGCTTTGCGTCCACGGGTTAACTCTGGATAGCGTCGTCCTCAGGTCAGCTGGGGCTGAGCACCTCCTCAGGGGTGGGCATGAACTTGTATGTCTGCGTGTTGTTCATGGCTTCAAACCATGCATAGAAATCATTTAACATGTCAGGGAGATGGGGGTCACTGTTGTTGGCATGTGGTGTGATTTTTATAATCTGGTAGGGCCTGGATGCCTCGCCACATGCATCTGGGGTCCTTAGTATCACAGAAGTGGTTGTTAATCTTCTGTGCATACTGGCGTTTTGCTTTCCTGAAGGCCTGGGAAAGCAGAGCCCTTGCTGACCTGAGAGGCCCTTCCTGTCCCAACTTGAAGGCAGCGTCTCTTACTCTGAGCAGGGCATGGACCTCAGCTGTCAGCCATGGCTTCTGGTTGGTGCGTGTGGTTATGGTCTTTTCAACACTGATTTCCTTGATGTAGTTCTCTATGTACCCAGTCACAGAGTCTTTATATTCCTTCAGACAGATGTGCTGGTCATAGGTTCAGGGAAGCTGCCACATGTTCCACATGCATGAAAATCCCTCACCTTTCGGCAAAATTCGCCGTTTTGAAACCAAAATGGGTGACCTACGTGAATCGTGTAGATCCGATGAGGAAAAAAAATTGGGGGGGGGGTTGATATTGACCCAAAGGGGAAGGAGGTCGCTTCGCACCCATAGACAGTTCGTGCCGGTTTGCGCCTCCTCCTCCTCCTGCTTTGATATAGTGACGAGTACATCTCGCTGCGAAGGGCAAGCAGCATCATTTCGCGCCTCTTCTCCTGCTGGCCAGAGCGTGCACACATCAGTCAGAGCGCAGACCAGACCGCCGGAAGCTGGATTGAGTCATCGGACTGAATTTCCTACTTTTTTCAAACTTTCCTGATTTGCCATCAAAACAAACAAAACTTCCGGCTTGATTACGTCAGCATTCGAAAGAGGGTGCGTGCGTCTTTTGACAATCCCTGTGTCCGAAATTGCTCGCTACTCACTATATAGGGCACTGTATAGTGGAGACGCCATTTTATAGTGCTGTCCGTGCTGAAAGAAATCAAATTAAAAGTCTCAAATTTGATTTAATAAAAGACAGCAGCAAAGAAGAAAGTATTCAGCCTTGATTTAAAAAGAACTGAAAGCTGCAGGTACTTCCATATCTTGGCAGGCTGAGTGGTATGCTGGGGCACCTCTTGCCAGCAGACCAGGATATCCAGAGGGAACTTGTGCGGTTCGGTGTTGACCTGACCATCCCCAGCTTTAAGGAGGAAGAGAGCATCGTTGAGTGGTGGGGTCATGTCTTCGACAAACCAGACAAGTACCCCTCCCTGGGTGCACTGGTTAAGCGTTGCCTCTCCATCTTTCATGGACCTAGAGTTGAGTCCTCATTTAGTCTGATGAATGATGTAATTGATCAAAGGAGTGGCAACATGAATGTGGAAACATTTAATGCAATACAGACGGTCAAGTAGACGCTGATGTCCAGGGGGAAGACAGCTATGCAGCTCTTTAGAAGGGAGGACGTGAAGTTTGGGGAAGTGGACAGAACATTGTGCAAGAACATTAACTCTGCAGCAGCCACATACAAACACCAGCAGAGGGTGAACAAGGAGGAAAAGCAGCAGAGCAAGTGTGGCTCTCAAGCAACTTGCAGTGCTCAGCAGGCCAAGAAACAGACTGCTGAAGGAGAGAAGCGGGCGAGGCTGAAACATGTGGCAACTCGGCGAAAGCGGGCCATGGAGACACTGGTGGTCCAGGCAAATAAAAGGAAAAAATGATCACTATTCCTTGTGTGTTCTCCACTTTCTTCGTTCTATTATTCGCATTTTTTTCCAGGGCATAATTTCACTATAACTACATGTATTTGTACTGTATGTCCTTGTGCAAGTGTCAATACAGTATACTTAGTAAGAAGGCTATAATATTTATTCTGGGGGAGGACCCTTCAAACAAAATAAAACAACACCAGAGGCCACGTCACCACTCGCGCACCCTTCTCACCTTTTTCACCCCGACCCGTTTTCATGCCTGGTTCCAGTCCGTGCTCTCAAAGTAGTCCTGTCGGGCCGAAGTGGCTCCTTCCAGCCAGACTCTGATAGTCCTTTGTAATGGCCTGAAGCGTTTTCAGCAGTAGCCTGTATGCTGGGAGAAGCAGGACACAGAGTTTGTCTGAGTGTCTCAGGTGGGACCGGGAGATGGCCTTGTGTGATTCATGGACATTGGTGTAGAATACGTCCAGCATGTTGTCTCCCCTTGTGGAAAAGTTGACATGCTGGTAAAACTTTGGCACCACAGTTTTTAGGTTGGTGTGGTTGAAATCCCCAGCAACAATGAACAAGCCAAGCCATCGGGGTGGGCCGTTTGTTGCTCACTGATGGCATCGTGGAGCTCAGGTAGCGCTTCGTTAGCATTAGCACTGAGCGGGATGTACACTGCTATGACTATAATAGCGGTGAATTCCTGTGGTAGATAAAACAGCTGGCATTTCGCCAAGCTCTAGCCATGGTGAGCAATGGGTATCGACTGCCAAGGTATTAATACACCAGTCATTGTTGATATAAACAGAGACCACCACCACCACGGCTCTTACCGGAAGTCTCGGCGGTCGTATCCACGCGGAGTGATGTTATGCCCCTGTGTCAAGAATGTTGTTTGACAACCACGCTTCTGTGAAGATAAGCACACAGCAGTTCCTTGTTTCAGACTGGGTGGTCAGTTGGAGTCTAAGGTGGTCAATTTTATTGTCGAGAGTGCGCATTAGCCAGTGGTACTGACAGGAGAACCAGTTGGCTAGGATTAGCTTTTAGCCTCCAGTGGACACCCACTTGTCTACCTCGCTTCCAGTTCCTCTCGCACCACTTGTGGTGCCTCCTTCCCCAGATAGCTGAATCACACATTGCCATGTTGAGCCTTTATCCGCGTAGTGGTCCTAGGCTACGTAGCTTCTCTCTTAGTGATTCCGGGATTACAAAGTTGCTCTTTGAGCCCAAAACCATAAGGGTTTTACGGCTGTAACAATGAGAGAGACCGACTAAATGACATAGCGACTGTAGTCAAGACTGACAGACATTGACACAAAAATTAGCACCGTTAGCTGGAGCTGGAGAAGCCACTGCATCCGTGTGTGCTGCCATCTTGGTTCAAGACGCAGCATTCATGAACTGTTCATGACCGCTGTAGTCCTAAACCATTGTAGCAAAACTAAGTGGTCCAGAGCATCTTCTAAATGTATCTTTCAACTGTCCATATGGGGGCCGTCCTCCACAGGAGCAATGTGATGAGACTCCAGCCAGAAGTAGGGCATCAGGATGGATCAGGCAGGTCTGAGGAGCAGGAGAGGCATCACTGGTGTCTCAGGATCGACATGTAACTTGAGAGAGAGAGAGAGAGAGAGAGGAAGAAAGCACAGGTTGTTAGGTTTGCCCAGTGTCACCTAATGGTTAAGAATATGTTGTGCACTGAGTGCAAGCGGAGACTCCTCCAAGACTAACTATGACAGCATAACTAAAAGGAGAGAGCCAGAAGGTAACACAGGCATGAGGGAGCCCCGGGACATAAAGCAGCAGCCACTACACCGTCAACAAACTCGAGTGAGCAAGCGAGTGGGGACTGACAGCATCCATACATCCCAGTTTACCAAAACACTCTGTCTGAGGATCCTCCAGATCTACTCCTTTACCTCATAAACACCATTAACACAAGGCTTGACTAAACAGATCTGTTTTCAGCCGAGACTTAAACGCTGAGACTGTGTCTGATTCCCGAACACTACTTGGAAGGCTGTTCCATAACTGTGGGGCTTTGTAAGAAAAGGCTCCGCCCCCCCGATGTAGCCTTCACTATACGAGGTACCAGCAGATAGCCTGCACCTTTTGATCTAAGTAGGCGTGGCGGGTCATAGAGGAGCAGAAGTTCACTCAGGTACTGTGGTGCGAGACCATTCAGTGCTTTAAAGGTCAATAGTAGTATTTTATAATTAATATGAAATTTGATTGGGAGCAACTTTCTTTTCCTCAAAATTGTTTGCTGCAAGTCTTTTTTTTTTCAGTGTTGGTGTTTACAACCTTTTTTTCTGATTTTCATCAGTAATTTTCCACTATAGTTTTATTTTTGTTGTATTTTTCACTTCTACCACATTTTCATTTTCCTTGAACGCCTTTTTCTTCTGTCCAGAGACAGCAAGCGGAGGCCGTCTGTGTCAGATCTGCCTTAATGTCAACAAATCTTCAACTAAAGTACATAAATCATTTATCATGGCACACGTTCAGTGTGCTGAGTGCAGGATGTTTAGTCGTTCTTCCTCCGTCATTAGTGATGGCTTTCTTTGTGGCAAGTGTAGATTAGTTAGCTCTCGGACGGAGAAAGTTGCTGCTTTAGCGGTGCGCATCCAGACTAGAGAGGGTTCCAGTCTGGAGGTTCCAGCAGGAGCATGAACAAGCTCCAATTAGTCCAAAATGCAGCAGCAAGAGTCCTTACAGGAACCAGAAGACATGACCACATCACCCCTGTCCTTTTCCACACTGCATAAATATAAACACACACAATCATGCAAGTAAACACACACACACTGCCCTCGATCAGTCCTGTGATCTTTTACTCACTCAGTTTTGTGATCGTCAGTGTGACACTTTGTGTATTTCAGGACCTTAAAGGCAAAATGCAGGAGACCATGACACAGGAAGTGTCTGATATCTTCAGCGACACGACGACGCCAATAAAGCTGCTGGCCGTGGCTGCGACTGCTCCACCAGGCACACCCCACAGAGAGGAGGTTACCCCGCCCCCTACACACACGGAGATTAACTCTTTCATACAACCCCGATTCCAAAAAAGTTGGGACAAAGTACAAATTGTAAATAAAAACGGAATGCAATAATTTACAAATCTCAAAAACTGATATTGTATTCACAATAGAACATAGACAACATATCAAATGTCGAAAGTGAGACATTTTGAAATTTCATGCCAAATATTGGCTCATTTGAAATTTCATGACAGCAACACATCTCAAAAAAGTTGGGACAGGGGCAATAAGAGGCTGGAAAAGTTAAAGGTACAAAAAAGGAACAGCTGGAGGACCAAACTGCAACTCATTAGGTCAATTGGCAATAGGTCATTAACATGACTGGGTATAAAAAGAGCATCTTGGAGTGGCAGCGGCTCTCAGAAGTAAAGATGGGAAGAGGATCACCAATCCCCCTAATTCTGCGCCGACAAATAGTGGAGCAATATCAGAAAGGAGTTCGACAGTGTAAAATTGCAAAGAGTTTGAACATATCATCATCTACAGTGCATAATATCATCAAAAGATTCAGAGAATCTGGAAGAATCTCTGTGCGTAAGGGTCAAGGCCGGAAAACCATACTGGGTGCCCGTGATCTTCGGGCCCTTAGACGGCACTGCATCACATACAGGCATGCTTCTGTACTGGAAATCACAAAATGGGCTCAGGAATATTTCCAGAGAGCATTATCTGTGAACACAATTCACCGTGCCATCCGCCGTTGCCAGCTAAAACTCTATAGTTCAAAGAAGAAGCCGTATCTAAACATGATCCAGAAGCGCAGACGTCTTCTCTGGGCCAAGGCTCATTTAAAATGGACTGTGGCAAAGTGGAAAACTGTTCTGTGGTCAGACGAATCAAAATGTGAAGTTCTTTATGGAAATCAGGGACGCCGTGTCATTCGGACTAAAGAGGAGAAGGACGACCCGAGTTGTTATCAGCACTCAGTTCAGAAGCCTGCATCTCTGATGGTATGGGGTTGCATTAGTGCGTGTGGCATGGGCAGCTTACACATCTGGAAAGACACCATCAATGCTGAAAGGTATATCCAGGTTCTAGAGCAACATATGCTCCCATCCAGACGACGTCTCTTTCAGGGAAGACCTTGCATTTTCCAACATGACAATGCCAAACCACATACTGCATCAATTACAGCATCATGGCTGCGTAGAAGAAGGGTCCGGGTACTGAACTGGCCAGCCTGCAGTCCAGATCTTTCACCCATAGAAAACATTTGGCGCATCATAAAACGGAAGATACGACAAAAAAGACCTAAGACAGTTGAGCAACTAGAATCCTACATTAGACAAGAATGGGTTAACGTTCCTCTCCCTAAACTTGAGCAACTTGTCTCCTCAGTCCCCAGACGTTTACAGACTGTTGTAAAGAGAAAAGGGGATGTCTCACAGTGGGAAACATGGCCTTGTCCCAACTTTTTTGAGATGTGTTGTTGTCATGAAATTTAAAATCACCTAATTTTTCTCTTTAAATGATACATTTTCTCAGTTTAAACATTTGATATGTCATCTATGTTCTATTCTGAATAAAATATGGAATTTTGAAACTTCCACATCATTGCATTCCGTTTTTATTTACAATTTGTACTTTGTCCCAACTTTTTTGGAATCGGGGTTGTACATAAATTATTTATAAGCATATCCAGATACTTTTTATTACTCAATAAAACATAATACATACTGTATATATGAATCAGGTGTTTGAGGAGCGAGCGGCAGGGTTTGAGACTCACGCCGCGAGGTTGGGGGCGACAGCAGAGAAAGCAGCTGCAGTGGGAACGGCCAATCGCGGTACGGTGGAGGGAATCCACGCTGCCGTCAAGTCCGCCAGAGACCTTACGCCTCAGGTTTGTGTGTTTGTAATCAACACATGACTTCTTGCGCCAGGGTATCATGGTGTTTACTCCAGATTTCTGTCTCGCTGTGTACCCTGTACTGTGTGTAGGTGGTGTCTGCTGCTCGCATCCTGCTGAAGAACCCCGGGAACCAGGCTGCCCACGAGCACTTTGAGACCATGAAGAACCAGTGGATCGACAATGTTGAGAAAATGACCAGTAAGTCTGAAATAGTTCTATAAATCCTGACGTTCTTAAAGGATGGTGACGTCAGGAGGCATGTCCGAGCCCATATTAGGCCACGCCCGTTTAAGAGTGATTTTTAAAATCGATCAATAAATCTGTCTTGATCTATTGTAGAAGGGCCATGTGATGTCATCTCTCTCATTCCTGTTTTTGTTATTGCTTGTAGAATGTCAATGATTTAGTTTTATTCTGCTAATCTTGGTGTGTGTGTGTGTGTGTGTGTGTGTGTGTGTGTGTGTGTGTGTGTGTGTGATTCACTGTACTGGACTCTCTTGGCCTCTTTATCTAAATATAACTCTGAGGAATGTCAAAAATTTCATTGTTTTATATTCAAAACCCTGAAAGTCATTTCAGCTTCCAGTTGTTGTGCAGCGCCCCCTGGTGGCACTACGATACACTCGGCATCGCATCACTGTGTGTTCAGTAGATAGGAGTAGGTCAGTATATTTATAATTTTTAATTTGTTCTTAAAACTCTCAGTATCAAGTGGCGTAAAACAAGGGTGTGTTCTGGGACCCGCCCTCTTCTGAGGTTTTCTTCTCGCTGCTTTTGTCGAATCACTTCGCACAAGGTCTGATGGAAATTTAAACCTCGCCCGTCTCTGAGCTCAGACTAAAGTTAAGACTGGAATACTTTTTGCACACTTTTATGCAGCCCTCGTTTCCCACAGTGAGATACGACCCCAACACCTACTGGACAAGTTTACCAAAGCCCACGATGACGTCAGATTAGCAGTTAGCCTAAAGAAGATTGATATTCTGGAACAAGGCACACCAGCCCCTCCTCTCGTACACATCAGTGTGGTAAACAACTTCACCTACTTGGGTTCGACTCTTACCGAGAACCTCAGAACCCTGCCCTTGATGTTGAAAACAGTTCAAGGGTTGCCAAAGCCTCAGGAGGAATGTCAAGACTCCGAGATTGTGTGTTGGGAAAACGGCTCTCTGTCCTGATAGACCAAAGTACTTGTCCCAGGCTTGTGTCCAAAGCACACTCCTGTATGCGAGTGACATGTGGATGACCTACTCCAAGCGTGAAGAGGTTGGACAGCTTCCATCTACGAAGCATTCTGAAGATTCCCCGGCAGGCAAAGGTCACAACTCAGAAGTTTTGGAGCATGCGAAGCTTCCCAGCATATTTGGCCTCCTGTGCCAAAGGTGGAGATCCTGGCTTGGGCACAACCAGCAGATGGAAGATGGTCGAGATCTGCTCTACAGAGAGATGTCAGAGGAGATGAGACCTATTGGCCATCCAGAACTTCACTTTCAGGAGATCATCAAGGAAGATCTCAGGAGAACGAGTGTTGAAGTGGAGAACTGGCAGGGAAAAACTTCTGCTCACTCTGTCTGAAGGAGTGCGGGAGTCGGAGGTGGAGAGAAAAACGTTGGCCAAGGAGCTGAGAAGAAACCGTAAAGAAGGGAACTCGGAGCTGTCTGTCTGTGTGAATGCTGTGGCCGTGACTGTCCAGGAAGTGTTTAACGTGAACCATCATCGTACGAGATGGACAGATTAGCAACAATAATCATATTGGAGGATAAATTCTGCCACGTTTCATTCATTTTAAATTGTTTTTGTCCCTTTTTTGATATTTACAGTTTATTACTGCAGAGTGAATGCTTTTTAAAAACTTAAAATATTAAAAAGCTACATTTCTAAATAAATTTAGAAATACATTCTACACATTAGTCACATTTGGAAAAAGATGTATATCTTACATCTCTCTCTCTCTCTCTCTCTCTCTCTCTCTCTCAGCTCTGGTGGATGAAGCGATAGACACGAAGTCTCTGTTGGATGCGTCCGAGGAGGCCATTAAACACGACCTGGAGAAATGTCATGTGGCTATGACCAATCATCAGCCTCAGATGCTGGTTGCCGGGGCGACGAGTATAGCGCGGAGAGCCAATCGGATCGTGCTGGTGGCGAAGCGGGAAGTGGAAAACTCCGAGGAGCCCAAGTTCAGAGAGACACTGCGGGAGGCGGCTAATGAGCTCAGCGCTTCAATATCGCCCATGGTGATGGGGGCCAAGGGCGTGGCCAACAACATACAGGACCCGAGTGAGACACGCACGCACGCACACATGCATCAGAACACATGAGGCTATATAAATTATAATTAAATCTCTCTCTCAGCTCTACAGAAAGGCTTTATGGACTCGGGTTACAAGATTTTGGCGTCAGTAGCGAAAGTGCGTGAAGCTTTTCAGCCTCCGGAGCCTGATTTCCCTCCTCCTCCTCCTCCAGACCTCCAGCAGCTCAGCGTGAGTCAGAGAGAGAGAGAGACATTATCTGAAATCAGACGCGTCCAATCTCTAACCGAGTTAACCTTTTACTGAAAGTGAAACACTGCATTTTATTTTTATACATACAAATACTTTAATATTTTTATATACCTTATTTACTGTTCATAATCCCTGATGCCCAACAACTAATCCCATAATGTCTGATCACTAATCCCACAATATCTGATCACTAATCCCATAATATTTGATCACTAATCCCATAATGTCTGATCAATAATCCCATGATGTCTGATCACTAATCCCTGATTAGTATCTCTAATTCCTTTTTGTTAAAAATAAGTCTAATCTGCAATTACTCATCACTAATACACAACCTTCTGTTTATAACTCTCTTTTTCCTAATCTTGGATTCTGAATTCTTAATCCCTCGACCTCAATATTCCTAATCCCTAATTATTAATATCTAATTATTAATCCCTAGTTTCACATCCCTAGTTTTTATAATCTCTGAGTGATTAGTGTTCATCAGTTTAACAGTACATTGTTTCTGAGCGGACCTCGTGTGGACCCACTGGATCAGAAACGGTGTTTTGCGGTTGGTTCCTGTTAGATTAACGATGAGGGCGCCCCCCCAAAGCCCCCCCTGCCTGAGGGTGAAGTCCCGCCCCCAAGGCCGCCGCCTCCTGAGGAGAAAGATGAGGAGTTTCCTGAGCAGAGAGCCGGAGAGATGGTCAGTGAGCCCATGATGGTGGCGGCGCGGCAGCTCCACGACGAGGCCCGCAAGTGGTCCAGCAAGGTGTGTGTGTGTGTGTGTGTGTGTGTGTGTGGCGCGCGGTGTGTGGTCGAGCATGAGGTGAAGATCGGCATGAAAATATAAGCCTGTGTGTGTGTGTGTAGGGTAATGACATCATCGGTGCAGCGAAGCGCATGGCCCTGCTGATGGCGGAAATGTCTCGGCTGGTGCGAGGAGGCAGTGGAAACAAGCGCGCGCTCATCCAGTGTGCGAAAGACATCGCCAAGGCTTCAGATGAGGTCACACGGCTCGCTAAGGAGGTGGCCAAGCAGTGCACAGATAAACGCATTCGAACCAACCTGCTGCAGGTACACACCAGCTTCAGGTGTCATTCCAGCTTCAGTTAATAAACTTAATAAAAAGTGTGTTTAACTCGTGTGTGCGTGTGTGCGTGCGTGTGTGCGTGTGTGTGTGTGTGTGGTTCTAGGTGTGTGAGCGGATCCCCACCATCAGCACTCAGCTGAAGATTCTCTCCACAGTGAAGGCGACCATGTTGGGACGGACAAACATCAGTGAGGAGGAGTCTGAACAGGTCAACACCCCCGCCCCACCCCCGCTTAGCGCTCAATCTCCTCATTCTCTCTCTCTCTCGCTCTGTCTCTGTGTGTCTCTCTCCTTGCTCTCATGCTCAATCTCCTCATTCTCTTTCTCTCTCACGCTCAATCTCCTCTCTCCCTCTTGCTCCGTCTCTCTCTCTCTCTCTCTCTCTCTCTCTCTCCTCCCTCTCTCTCTTGCGCTCTCTCCCCCTCCTCTCTCTTGCGCTCTCTCTCTCTCTCTCTCTCTCTCTCTCTCTCTCTCTCTCAATCTCCTCATTCTCTTTCTCTCTCCTCGCTCTCACGCTCAATCTCCTCTCTGTCTCCCTCTCTCTCACTTGCTTTCGCTCACACTCTCTCTCCTTGCTCTTGCGCTCAATCTCTCTGTCGCTCTTGCACTCTCTCCTCTCCTCACTCGCTCGCTCTCTCTCTCTCTCTCTCTCTCTCTCTGTGTGATTTGATTCTGTATGTTGATGAAACAGGAAATCAGAGTGATGGTGTGTCTGAGAGCGCAACTGATTTACAGCCAATAGCATTTGAGATACGCTGTAGCCCCGCCCCTTCCAGTCTCAACAAACCTATCAGCAGTTAGCAGAAAACACTCACTAATTCCAGAGCCAGTCTCTTCCCGACTCTCACCGATGGACACGGTGTATAAACACGCCCTTCTCCATCAGCCCGAGGTCGCGACCTGCCGACACTGAGCAGCTCCGTGTTCATGAAAGTCTCCTCTCCGTAAATAGTTACAAAGCTGCCGACTCTCCCAAACTCCACCCACAAACTCCGCCCTCTTCCTCAGGAATAAACTCCAAACATTATTCTCAGTTGGAAAAGTGAAGATGCGCAGATATAAACACACAGTTGAACCGTGTTTACTGCTAATAAGCTGCTACTGTAGAATGAGACACGCCCCTGGAAGGGGGCGGGGCATATGCTTCAGAGAGCATTTGATTAGATGATCACAAAGTTTTGTGTGTGTGTGTGTGTGTGTGTAACACTAAAGCTCAGGTCCTGATATGTACATTTCAGCTGCACTTTAAATAGAAAAGTTTAAAAATATTCACTCACACAGTTCATACCAACATATTCAATATTCAAACCTTGAATGTTTTTTAAACTAAAAAAGTGACCTTTTGGTTAATGAGGTGAAGAATCGGGTTGGATTTTGGTGCAGCAGAGCATTAATTAGCTGTGTGTGTGTGTGTGTAGGCGACGGAGATGTTGGTCCACAACGCTCAGAATCTGATGCAGTCGGTGAAGGAGACGGTGCGTGAGGCCGAGGCAGCGTCCATCAAGATCCGCACGGATGCCGGCTTCACACTGCGCTGGGTCCGGAAGACCCCCTGGTACCAGTGAGGAGGGACACACACACACACACACACACACACACACACACACACTCGGGTCCAGTCCCATCTGATGAGCAGCGGTTCCACTTTCACTTCCTTTTCTATCGTTTGTAATAAAACTGCAGGTTTTTTTCACTCAGATCTCGACTCTATCTTTTTTATATTTAAACCCTTTAATGCTGAATTTTTTTTATTCTCTGAATTATGGACCTGTTAATAACTTTTCTAATGTGTCTGAATGTCATGATGATCATCAGAACGTTGAGTTTTTTTCATCTGTGCCAGAAACACAATGTCTGCTGATATAAATGTCTGAAAGTGTTATGATGATGTAATCACATTTTCTCAGAGCTGAATTGAAAATGCACTACATTTTATTTGGAGCTTGGCAGCATTTTTTTTTTTTTTAATTTACATTATTTAAAGCTGAGGTCTGTAACATTTTACACATTTAATCAGAGTAACAGTTCAATCATTTCAAAGACGTGGAGATAAAACTTGTTTTCCATGTCGCACATCTTGTACTTGTTTTTCATTTCAAGTTTTTGTTCACTTTTTTTTTTCTGGCCCTGAAATTAGCTCTGCCCACATCTTGAATGAAGCTGCTCAGCTCTACCCACTTTTATTCGAAACATTACAGTGCCTGTACTTTTAAATGCTGCTTCAAAAGAGTCGTCGTGTTGCTTCTCAGCTTACAGTGGCGCTGAAAAACTGTTCAAAATACGAGAGGAGAGAAGTATAGTTTCAGAAAGAGTGGAGTAATGATGATATCCATCGTTCATAATGATCGAATATTATGTTCGATATTGCTGGTTTTCATGACGTTACCTGGTTCTATAAAATATCCCATCCCATCTCATTATCTCTTACAGGAAAAACACACACACACACACACACACACCTGAATATTCTGTGGAGTCGTCATGGTTGTGTCCCAAAATGCATATTACTCATTTACTGTAACTATGGCAACGTGTGCATGTGTGTATTTACTTCTGATACTATCTATTAGGTTTCTGGTCTTTGGGACGCAGTCAGATTGTGTTTTTGTTTATCGTGTCGCTAATCATCGACATGCGCCTGAGGTTAGGTAGATGTCAGAATATTCCATGCTGGAGTTCTGGAAACAGAGCTGAGGGTTTTATCTCCTGTGCAAACGTGGCATTTTATTTGGATTATTATTTTTTTTATCATCCTTATATTTGAGGTATTATTTTTAAACTAAACACCATTTATAATAACCGTAATAAGCCTTTGGCTTGGTGCTTTAGTAGTGTCTCTTACACACACACGCGCACACACACGCTGTTGATTCTCCTGCACACTCACTGAGCTGAACACACTAACACACTCGTGTATGAGTGTTTATAAAGTCTATGCATTTCTCACTGATGGTAATTGTTGTTTTTTTCTGTTGTTGTTGTTTGATTGTGAGTAGTGTGAATGTAAATAAGATCAGTGTGTGATGTACCGCTCGCTCATGTGCCTTATATTAAACCAACACACCACTTCTCAATGACTCGTGTGTGTGTGTGTGTGTGTGTGTGTGTGTGTGTGTGTGTGTCAGAGAGAGATTGATTTCATAGAGATGAATGATCAATACAGTAGAAATGATGAATAAATAGAGGAGCAGAGGAAATGCAGAACAGGAGAAGGGGGGTGAGGGAAGGGAGATGAAGGATGAATGGGTTAAAGGAGGAGAGAGAGATGAACAGCTCAGAGGAAGAAAGGGGAATGAAGAAGGTCTGAGAGGAAGGAAGGACAGTGAACATCACCCAGCATGAGAGGAAAATCCTGATCCTTACACACTGTGTGTGTGTGTGAGAGAGAGAGAGAGAGAGAGAGTGTGTGTATGTATGAGAGTGTGTGTGTGTGTGTGTGTGTGTGTGAGAGAGTGTATGAGTGTGTGTGTGTATGAGAGTGTGTGTGTGAGAGTGAGTGTATGAGTGTGCAGGGCCGTTGACAGCTTTGGCTGGGCCCGGGACAAAATAATCTGAGTGCCCCCCCCCCAAATAATCTGAGTGCCCCCCCCACACACACACACACACGCACGCACGCACATCGCCACACAGCAACCACCCACACCCAACCCCTCTTTTCACAGTCTCCATTCACTCCAACCCTTAAATAACAGGTATTCCAAGCCCATTATAACAGTCAACCATTTTATTTCAACATTTCAACATATTTACAGTTTGAACATTTCCTTAGTCTGCAACTATTCAGGTGCGAAATGCAATGCGCCGGACTTTTGCTGTGGCAAAGTCGTCAATAAGGTTATTGAAGTCCAGCTTCTTTGCAAGTTCGCGCTCTGTAGAGAGCATAGCCAGCCCATTGAGCCTCTCCTGTGACATGTTTGAGCGCAGGTAGTTGATAAACCAAAATGATTGTTTACGGGATGGAACTGGGCCTCAATGAGAACGGAGTTATGGCTTTCCCAAAATCTGAACATAGAAGCATCACCACTAGTGATGTGTACAGTGAGTTTTTCAGTGTATTTTTTTTGTCTTGTTTTTCATAAACGTCCTTTCCGTACTCGATTTAGAATGTTACAAAAAAAACTGACACCCTCCCAACCACATAACATTAGCCTATCTGACCTGGGGGCTGACACATTTATTACGGATAAACCAAAAGGATTACAACGTTCCCTGGATATAGAACTGGACCGAGAAGATTTCAAAATCTTAACGTGTAAGCAACAACAATAAAACAGAGGTTGTTTTATTCATTTAGGGCTTATTAGGCTACTTTCATTAATTGCGCTTTTCATACAGGCCTATCATTTTTCACTTGAGCAAGGGAATTGTTTGAAGAGTATCCAGTCTAAGCAAAAGTTTGTTTTGCAACAGACTAACCTCAAAACACCCCATTTATAGCCCATTCGTTACATTAAACTCTATCTAGCTGGCAATTTCACATGCCGTCGTATCTACACGGGATGATTTCCAACAAAATAAGGTTTAATTAACAAGAGGCAGCGTTCCACGGGCTTTCAGCTAACCGGAGTCCAGCTCAGCGCAGCTCAGCAAGCGTGCCTAAAACATTTGGATATGATTGCCACATACATATACACATACAAACAGCCACTCAAACCTCCACTGCCAAGCCTCTACCTCTCCAACGCCAGATTCATGTAAACAACACGGACGATTTGGAATTACAGCTGGAATTACCTTATTCTATTCTATAATCGGCTGGTCAGTGCTATACTCAATACTTAAGTGACTTACCCATCCAATGAGGATTCTTGTTTACAAGATGCCACATCTGAGTCGCTGACAAATCCTGAATTTCTGTAAAGATAACTGTGCAGAGGTTTATAAGCACGCAGTGCTTCACCACTGAACAGCGAGGGAAAGTTAATGAGGTAATCATACACGTCCGGGTATTCTGCTGGCAGTTCAAAATCCGGTCGTGAAAACTACGTCCGGTAAGCCATAAGGGTCACTAATCTGTAGATCGTTTATTTTAGACATATATCTAGTTATCTGTTCATTAGAAAAATGAGCCGTGTAGTCCGTCGGTTGAAATTGATCCATTCTGTACACGAGTGCAGCAGTATTCAGCGGTGTTTTTGACCGACAAGATGGCGGTTGTGTACTTTCCGGTCACGTGACTGCAAGATCTCTATAGTGCTGTGTTATTTGGCACCTTAATCAAAGACCAAACCATTTCTGCATTAGGGGTGGTACGTGGGTTCTTGAATCTATTTTCGAAGACAATAAAGGCAAAAGAACCAGAAATCATTCATTGAATACGAATATAGCACATTTTTCTCCCCCAAATCAACACATTTTGAAATGAAACAGAATGATTAATGGCATCTTCATGAGGGACCAGTTCTGGGCCCCCCCTCATGCCTGGGCCCGGGACAAAATACCCGGTTGTCCCCCCCTGTCGACGGCCCTGTGAGTGTGTGTATGAGAGTGTGTGTGTGTGTGTATGAGTGTGTGTGTGTATGAGAGTGTGTATGAGTGTGTGTATGTGAGAGAGTGTGTGTGTATGAGAGTGTGTATGAGTGAGTGAGTGTGTGTATGTGAGAGAGACAGTGTGTGTATGAGAGAGTGTCATACATGTCAACCTATACGGAATGTCCGTATTTTATACGGATTTGATTCAATAAACGCAGTATACGGGCATACAAATAAAGTTATACGGACGGATTCTTTAAAAAAACTTCAATATTTATTTAGAGCTATAATCAATTCCCACGATGATAAAAGAGCGCATAACATTTACAAACGTACTGTACACCACAGAAAGCACAGACAGCCAGTAAAGAGTCTTATGAAATCGCGCGTTATCTTGTGGTAGCAAGACTTTGCTCCACTTCTGATCATGCGCACACCGCATTGCGAGAATCCCGCCAACCGGGAAGTAACATTTTGTTTGAAACGCGTATTTCCACCTGAGCGACTTTCAATAGCGACTGAAAAGATTCTGAATGGGCACTCCGGCAAGATCAACACAGACACTTGCTGTGACGTGCAGCCTCGTGAGGTATTGGTGCAGAGCGCTAAAAAAGCTGTCATGGAGTACAATTCAGAACATTAGAGTGACACTTTGTGTTTTTGTCGAACATTGGAGCTTTGTATTCATTCTGAAGGTTTATTGTTATTAATATTGAATAAAAAGTAACTGGGATATATCATTGTTAATTATCATTCAAATTTTAGGTAAATTATTTTAATTTGCATTTTATAAGGGAAATACGGATTTTGGAGGTTGGTTATACAGGTTTGATTGACCAAAGGTTGACATGTATGGAGTGTGTGTATGAGAGTGTGTGTGTATGAGAGTGTGTATGAGAGTGTGTGTGTGTGTGTGTGTGTGTGTGTGTGTGTGTGTGTGTGTATGAGAGTGAGTGTGTGTATGTGAGAGAGACAGAGAGTGTGTATGAGAGTGTGTGTATGAGAGTGTGTGTGTGTGTGTGTGTGAGAGAGAGAGAGTGAGTGTATAAGTGTGTGTGTATGAGAGTGAGTGTGTGTGTGAGAGAGAGTGAGTGTATACGTGTGTGTGTATGAGAGTGTGTGTGAGAGAGAGAGTGTGTGTGTGTGAGAGAGTGTATAAGTGTGTGTGTATGAGAGTGAGTGTGTGTATGAGAGTGTGTGTATGTGAGACTGTGTGTGTGTATGAGAGTGTGTGTGTATGTGAGAGTGTGTGTATATGAGAGTGTGTATGAGAGTGTGTGTGAGTGTGTGTATGTGAGAGTGTGTGTGTATGAGAGTGTGTATGTGAGAGTGTGTGTGTATGAGTGTGTGTATGTATGAGTGTGTGTATGTGAGAGTATGAGTGTGTGTGTGTATGAGTGTGTGTGTTTGAGTGTGTATGTGAGAGTGTATGTATGTGAGAGTGTGTGTGTATGAGAGTGTGTATGTGAGAGTGTGTATGAGAGTGTATGAGTGTGTGTACGGTATGTGAGAGTGTGTATGAGTGTGTGTATGTGAGAGTGTGTATGAGTGTGTGTATGCGAGAGTGTGTATGAGTGTGTGTACGGTATGTGAGAGTGTGTATGAGTGTGTGTACGGTATGTGAGAGTGTGTATGAGTGTGTGTATGTGAGAGTGTGTATGAGTGTGTGTATGCGAGAGTGTGTATGAGTGTGTGTATGTGAGAGTGTGTGTATGAGCGTGTGTATGTGAGAGTGTATGAGTGTGTGTATGTGAGAGTGTGTGTATGAGTGTGTGTATGAGAGAGAGAGTGTATGAGAGTGTGTGTGAGAGAGTGTGTGTATGAGTGTGTGTATGTGAGAGAGACAGAGAATGTATGAGAGAGAGTGTGTGTGAGAGAGAGAGAGAGAGAGTGTGTATGTGAGAGAGAGAGAGAGAGAGATGGCTCAGCAGAAGGATGCTCGCACTCACACAGAGACAATGGTTTATGAAACACTGAGGTAAGAGATTAAACACCTCTCTCTCTCTGTGTCCTGCTTTCTGTCTGAGGGGGCGGAGTCTGACTGTGGATCAGATGGCTGTTAGTTAGCATTAGCATCACGGAGCCTGTACTTGCGGTGTCATTTCTGATCTGAACACACACAGTGTTAAACCGGTTATAACATGGAGGCAGCCGAGCCGAGGCGGGGAGAATATTAAACACACTCGCCTGCATTTCCGCAGAGAAAACGCAAAGTGTGCTTACTGAGCTGTAGCAGAACAGCTAGCATGCCAACATGCTAACAGTTAGCATACTAACATGCTAACAGTTAGCATATTAACATGCTAAAAGCTAGCATGTTAATGTTAACATGCTTATAGATAACATGCTAACAGCTAGCATTCTAACATGCTATTGATTAAAATGCTCATCTCATCTCATTATCTGTAGCCGCTTTATCCTGTTCTACAGGGTCGCAGGCGAGCTGGATCCTATCCCAGCTGACTATGGGCGAAAGGCGGGGTTCACCCTGGACAAGTCGCCAGGTCATCACAGGGCTGACACATAGACACAGACAACCATTCACACTCACATTCACACCTACGCTCAATTTAGAGTCACCAGTTAACCTAACCTGCATGTCTTTGGACTGTGGGGGAAACCGGAGCACCCGGAGGAAACCCACGCGGACACGGGGAGAACATGCAAACTCCACACAGAAAGGCCCTCGCCGGCCACGGGGCTCGAACCCGGACCTTCTTGCTGTGAGGCGACAGCAAGAAGGTCCACAAGACCACTACACCACCATGCCGCCCTGATTAAAATGCTATTTGTTAAAATTCTAACACTTTAAGGCTAATATGTTGATACCTATCATGCTAACATGCTAATGGCTAGTATGTTAATTTTTAGCATGCTAACACGCTGAGGGTGACATGCTAACAGCTAACATGTTAACAGTTAGCATGCTAACATCCTCAGGTGAACTTTGCATGCTACCATGCTAATCCTAACATGTTAACAGCTCTCATGATAACATGCTAATGGTGAACATGCTAACAACTCGCAAGCTAACAGCAGGCATGATATCGTAATGGGTAACATGCTAACAGCTAGCATGGTAACACATGAATGCTTATATGTGAATTGCTATCGTGTGTGCGTGTAAGTATTCCTAATGGCGTGGCCATTGAGTTGAAGTTGATTTGCTGTCAAAGTCTCAGATGAGCAGATCCTTGCCAAATGCATCATCACCTATGGGGGAAGGCAAGAACGACTCAGTCAAGCTTCCACTGATTAGCGGCAAAATGGAGGAAAACTGGAAGGATGAAAGGCGAGAGAAAGGCGAGTGCGGGTCAGAACCGATATCGTGTGTGATGGTGATTTGGCCTGAGGTGCCGTATGAAGTTTGGTGGATGTGTGGTGAAGTGTTACTGAGCAAAACTCCATTCATTTGAATGGGGCCAAAAATCAATGGAAGCCTATGGAGGAAAAAAGAGATGCGTGAAAACCAAGGAAAAGACGAGTGCAGGTCTCAGATGAGGGGATGGATCTGTGCGGGGACTTGGCCTGAGGCATCAAGTGAAGTTTCTTGAAGTTTGGTCACTCGGTTAAAAAAAATTGATGGAGAGTGAAAGTTTTTCTCCTGAAACACCATTCATTTTCAATGGGGCCAAAAATCAATGCAAGCCTATGGAGGAAAAAGGGATGAGCAAAAAGAAAGGAAAAATATGAGTGCGGGTCAGAACTGATTGCATGTATGTGTCGGGGGAGTTGGCCTGAAGGATCACATGAGGTTTGGTGCATCTGCGATGGAGCGTGTCCGAGTAGGACAATTCGATTCATGAGCCCTATTCATTCTCTATGGGAAAAAAACAAAAGAAAAACAACAAGAGAATGGGCGCGTTGATCCAAAAGCTGTATGCAAGCACACTACACCACTTCGGGCCAGACGTCTCAGAGTTGGAACGGTGTCTCTATCTCGAACGCCCTAGGAGGAGGAGTGGATCCAAAAAACGTGTCGGAATAAGGCAGAATAAGTAAACTAAAGAACAGCAGTAGTGTGCTTGAGCAAGCACACTAATCACACACACACAGAGTCACGTGACCCTGCCAGCACACTCCTGTAGGGGTGAGTGTGAGGTGAGGAAGTGCTGCTGGTGAACTCACTCACGATCAGTGTTTTATCAGGATTAAACACTGGCAGGGTGGGTGTGGCTATATTTATTTCTCTGTTTACTCAATAAATATATTTTTAAAATACTTTAATGATTTAAAAAAAATCAGGAATAGATAAATAACTAAATACAGAAGTTGAGCATTTTTAAAATATTTATAAATGATCACAAATAAATATGTCCATAAATACAGAATGAACACTGAGGAATACAAAGGCAAAAATTAGTAAACAAGCATGAAATAATTTGTACATGATACATAAATAATCTGAACATACACATGATTTATACAAATATATTTTAATTACACAATATATATATAATTTTCCAGATTTTCATGAAGCTTTATCATGGTTGCTAATTGAGTATCTTTATATCTATGCTATATGACCAAAAGTATGTGCACCCCCGAACATCACACCCATATGTGGTTCTTATTCAAACTGTTACTACAAAGCAACAGGAAGTTGACAATTCTCTAGAAAGTCTCTGTGTGCTGCACCATTACAGTTTCTCTTCACTGGAACTCAGAGTCCAGTCCTGTTCCAGCATGAATGACGATGCTCCTGTACACACAGTGAACTCCATGAAGACGTGGTGTGTGAAGGTTGGAGTGAAGAACTCGAGTGTCCTGCACAGTGTCCTGCACAGAGCCCTGACTGAACTCAACCCCACTGAACAGCTTTAGGATAAACTGGAACTGGAGCCTCAACATCCCAACATCAGGGTCTGATCTCACTAATGAACACACACACCCACAGCCACACCCCAAAATCTAGTGGAAAGCCTTCCCAGAAGAGAAGAGAAGAGAAGAGAGGAGCTCATTATAACAGTAAAGAGAAATAAATCTGGAATGAGATGGTCAACAGGGATATATGGGTGTGACGGTCAGGGGTGCACATACTTTTGGCTGTATAAGTAGATTTACTTGCTAAGTAGTGTGTACTACAGGTAGGGCACGATATAACTAACTGACACACTTATCATGTGAGCAAAGAAACACAGAAATCAATGATGCTGAAATAAATTAATAATAAAAAGCAACAACGATGACAATAATAATGTCGTTATTTTCGTTGTTTTTATTATTGTTGATTCTTCTTCTTCTTCTTCTTCTTATTATTATTATTATTATTTCAGGAATAAATAAATAGAAATATTTATAAATGAAGTAAGTAATAATGAGTATAGAAAATTAGAGGAATACAAAAAGGAAAAATTAAAAAACAAAAAATAATCATGTCCGTATTTTTGGAATTTATAAAATTATTGTACATTTTTTAAATATAATTTTCACAGATCTGTTTCACTTCCGGGTTCTCCTCGATCTGTGCTTCATTTCCTTTTTTTCTTTTTGTATTTATCGCGTGATGATTCCAGACAGATATTAGACACAACATTACTTCAACCAATCAGATTCCGATATGATCCCTCGCCTGGTCAGTGACTCCGCCCATCGTTGATGTTAGCCAATCAGCCATGGCGATAGTGCGAGACCGTTTCCGGTTTCTCTGACGCTCCCGGCGCACACGCGCAGCTCCCAGGATTAGCCCCGCCCACTGTCAAAGACTGTTACTGTGGGAGTGCGGCGCGCGGCGCTTCTGCTGCACAGGTCTGATCCGGTTCCGCCATGCCCACAGCAGGGTGAGTGAGCGCGCGCACAGCGGGAATGTTCCAGAACGGCGGAGTTTATTTACCTCAGAGAGAGACAGACAGGGGGAGAGAGAGACAGGGGGAGGGAGAGAGAGAGAGAGAGAGGGGGGGGAGAGACAGACAGGGGGAGAGAGAGACAGACGGGGAGAGACAGACAGGGGGAGGGAGAGAGAGAGAGAGAGAGAGGGGGGGGGGGAGAGACAGACAGGGGGAGAGAGAGACAGACGGGGAGAGACAGACAGGGGGAGGGAGAGAGAGAGAGAGAGAGAGAGAGGGGGGGGGGGAGAGACAGACAGGGAGAGAGAGAGACAGACAGGGGGGAGAGAGAGAGAGAGAGAGAGAGACGGGGGGGGGGGGGAGAGAGTGTGTGTTACACACATCACACATGTTTGTGTTGATGTTTCTGTGGGTTGTGTATATGGTGTGTGTGAATATGGTGTCTATGTGTGTGTATGGTGTGTGTATATGGTGTATGTGTGTGTGGGTGTGTGTATATGGTGTGTGGGTGTGTGTATATGGTGTATGTGTGTGTGTGTATGGTGTGTGTGTGTGTGTGTATATGGTGTGTGTGTATATGGTGTGTGTGTATATGGTGTGTGTGTATATGGTGTATGTGTGTGTGTATGGTGTGTGTGTGTGTATGGTGTGTGTGTGTGTATATGGTGTGTGTGTGTATATGGTGTATGTGTGTGTGTATGGTGTGTGTGTATATGGTGTATGTGTGTGTGAATATGGTGGGTGTGTGTGCAAAAATGAGAAGAGATTTGAGTCAGCAGTAAGCCATATGTTGGACATGTGGAACCCAACTGAAACCTGACACACCCCTCCCCCTCTCTCCCCCATTCCTTCTCTGTGTGTGTGTCTTCCTCCGTCCCCCTTCTCCCTCTCCCTCCGTCCCCCTCTCCCCCCTCTCTCCCGTCCCCCTCTCCCCCCGTCCCCCTCTTCCCCCGTCCTCTCCCTCCTCTGTCCCCCTCGTCCCCATGCCCCTTCCCCTGACCCCTCTTCTCCCTCTCCTCTCCCCCATCCCCCTCCTCTCCCCCCATCTCCCTCCCTCCTCTCCCCCGTCCCCCTCCTCTCCCCCGTCCCCCTCCTGTCCCCCTCTCCCTCCTCTCTCCCCATCCCTCCCGTCCCTCTTGCCCCCGTCCACCTCGTCCCCCTCTCCCCCGTCTCCCTCCCTCCTCTCCCCATCACCCTCTCCCCGTCTCCCTCTCTTCTCCCGTCCCCCTTCTCTCCCCCCTTCTCTCCCGTCCCCCTTCTCCCCGTCCCCCCCCCCCCCCTCTCTCTCTCTCCCCCCCTCCTCTCCCCCGTGCAGTGAGAACGCTCTGTTTGGGATGGGTAATCCCCTACTGGACATCTGTGCTGTCGTGGACAAAGATTTTCTGGATAAGTAAGTAAAATAATTGTCAATTTAAGACACATTTGGACAAATGCAGTACTTTGTCCTGGGGGTGGAGTTTCTGCTTGGACGTCCCTGTGCCTAAGTATGGGCTTCTTTGCACCGAAGCTGGAGGCACTTTGTGCCCAGAGGCTTCTCCTGTCTAGGCAGGGGCTTCTTCCATCCAGTCTGTGGATTTTTGGGTGCAAATAGGGGCTTATTCTGAATTATTTTTTTACCCACTGAACCCCTTCAGCCATATCAGGGGCTTCTTGCGCACCAGTGTGAGGTTCTTATACCAGTTTAAGAGTCATCAAAGTCGAGGCTTTTTGCTTTTTCATTCTCTGTTATTAGCATGGGAACGATTTTAGGCAAGATTGAAATAGCCTGCAGGTTAACTGACTGTAGTGTGTGTGTGTGTGTGTGTGTGTGTGTGTGTAGGTATGGCCTGAAGCCCAATGATCAGATCCTGGCAGAGGAGAAGCACAAAGTGCTGTGAGTATCACTGCCAAGTCTCGACATGTAGATGGTGACAAAAGCTTAGGAATAAGCAGTAGTTCGCCACTCCCCAGCTGTCCTCTGTGTGACCCGCTTGGTCATTTTATGCCATGTGTTGTTCAGAAGACCCTACAGTGATGATTTACAGGTTTTAATCATATTCTCCAGTAAATATCTAATATCATTTGTTAATCAACAAGAAAACAGGAGGAGAAATAAAACAATGAAAGATTTGGTCAGTGATATAAAAGTACTGTGAGAAACACCGCCACCTACTGGAACAGAACAACAATAATAAATAATGTTTTTAATTTATATACAAATAAAAGATTTCACATAATAATGCGTACTGCTGATTGTGTGTGTGTGTGTGTGTTTTCCAGGTTTGATGAACTTGTGAAGAAGAGTAAAGTGGAGTACCATGCAGGCGGCTCGACACAGAACTCTGTTAAAGTTGCACAGGTCTAAAGTTAATCTCTCCTTCTCATCTCATCTCATCTCATTATCTCAAGCCGCTTTATCCTTCTACAGGGTCGCAGGCAAGCTGGAGCCTATCCCAGCTGACTATGGGCGAAAGGCGGGGTACACCCTGGACAAGTCGCCAGGTCATCACAGGGCTGACACATAGACACAGACAACCATTCACACTCACATTCACACCTACGGTCAATTTAGAGTCACCAGTTAACCTAACCTGCATGTCTTTGGACTGTGGGGGAAACCGGAGCACCCGGAGGAAACCCACACGGACACGGGGAGAACATGCAAATTCCACACAGAAAGGCCCTCGCCGGCCACGGGGCTCGAACCCAGGACCTTCTTGCTGTGAGGCGACAGCGCTAACCACTACACCACCGTGCCGCCCATCTCTCCTTCTGTCTGAGTTAATCATAAAGATCAACACGTTTTTTATCTGTTTATGCAGAGCATCTGCTGGACACACCCCTGTGAATGAGCTGTTACTATGGAAATGGGAACATATATCAGAACGAGTAGATTAATATAAACCTGCACTACAGTCAGAGAGAATTAATCAACACCTTCTGACCAATCAGAGTTCAGAATTCAGCAGCGCTGTGGAGTAAAATATAATAAACAGGTGTGTGTGTGTGTGTGTGTACAGTGGATGATCCAGAAGCCCCACAAGGTGGGGACGTTTTTCGGCTGTATAGGGAAGGATCACTTTGGGGAGATCCTGAAGCAGAAAGCAGCTGAAGCTCATGTGGACGCTCATTATTACGAGCAGAGCGAACAACCAACGGGAACCTGCGCAGCCTGTATCACCGGGGACAACAGGTCTCACACACACACACACACACACACACACACACACACACACACACACACACACGGGTCATTACACCGCAGTTATATAGTCTCAACATTGTGTTACTCTGTGTGTGTGTGCAGGTCTCTGGTTGCTAATCTGGCAGCTGCAAACTGTTACAATAAGGAGAAACATCTGGATCTGGAGAATAACTGGAACCTGGTGGAGAAAGCAAGAGTGTACTATATCGCTGTGAGACACACACACACACACACACTATAGTCAATATTGGTTTCAGAGTAACTCAGGTAATATTGTGGTGTGTGTGTGTGTGTGTGTGTGTGTGTGTAGGGTTTCTTCCTGACCGTATCTCCGGACTCGGTGCTGAAGGTGGCCAAACACGCAGGAGACCACAACAAGATCTTCGGCCTGAACCTCTCAGCTCCCTTCATCAGTCAGTTCTTCAAAGAGCCGCTGATGAATGTCATGCCCTACGTCGACATCCTGTTCGGCAATGAGACGGTGTGTGTGTGTGTGTGATGATTTAGTTTCTATATATTTAGACATGTTAAACACACTGCTGTCCTGCTACTGATGTCATCATTAGATTTAATTTCCAGCAAGACGTAGATTATTTGTTGTTGTTATTATGAATTGTTTTTTAAATTATTTTATATGTTTTATATTTATTATGTTCTCTATTTTTGTTCTGCAGGAAGCCGCTACGTTTGCAAAGGAGCAGGGATTTGAGGTGAATGTGTGTGTGTATACACACACACACACACACACACACACGGTTGGTGACTGAGAGACAGTCTTAAGCTGACACTCTGTACACATCACTCTCTGAGCCACACACGAGATCAAAGCGGCCACAACATGGTTACCATGACAACAGTCTGACACTAATAATTAAAAAACCTGAAACTTCATCATCCAGGGTTGCTATGGTTACAATACACACAGCACAAGACCACACCAGCACAAGTCTCCGTGTGTGTGTGTGTGTGTAGACGGATGATATCGAGGAGATTGCGCGCAGGGTGCAGCTCCTCCCCAAAGAGAACAAGAACAGACAGAGGATCGTGGTGTTCACTCAGGGGCAGTACGACACCGTCGCCACTGTGGGTACGGCACACACACACACACACACTGCTGTGGTACACATCCAGCACTCACACTCATATTCAAATGTGGAAAATTTAGTTTTAGGGGAAAATGTGAGAATATCCACTTTAAGACTATGTTCCAAAATTATTTGCACCCTTCTCCCGAACCGCTGCCCACAAAATAGTGACAGTAATTCGCACAGCTTAGTGTTCCTCTAACAAAAACTACTTTAACTTCCTTATATAAATAATAGCACTGTTTCTGAAAACATTTGGTGCAAAAATATTGATACCCTCAAGAATATTTATTATACAGTACTTTGCAAAAGTATTCATACCCCTTGAACTTTTTCACATTTTTCCACCTTACAACCACGAACTTAAAAGTTTTTTATTGAGATTTTATGTGATAGACCAACACAGAGTAGCACAGAATTGTGAAGTGAAATGAAAATGATAAATGGTCTTCAAAATTTTAAACAAATAAAAATCTGAAAAATGTGATGTGCATTAGTATTCAGTCCCCCTGCGTCAATACTTTGTAGAGCCACCTTTTGCTGCAATTACAGCTGCAAGTCTTTTGTGGTATGTCTCTACCAGCTTTGCACATCTAGACACTGAAATTTTTGCCCATTCTTCTTTGCAAAGTAGCTCAAGCTCAGCCAGATTGGATGGAGAGCGTCTGTGAACAGCAATTTTCAAGTCTTGCCACAGATGCTCAATGGGATTTCGGTCTGGACTTTGACTGGGCCATTCTAACACATGAATATTCTTTGATCTAAACCATTCCATTGTAGCTCTGGCTGTATGTTTAGGGTCATTGTCTTGCTGGAAGGTGAATCTCCTTCCCAGTCTCAAGTCTTTTGCAGCCTCCAACAGGTTTTCTTCCAGGATTGCCCTGTATTTAGCTCCATCCATCTTCCCATCAACTCTGACCAGCTTCCCTGTCCCTGCTGAAGAAAAGCATCCCCATAGCATGATGCTGCCACCACCATGTTTCACAGTGGGGATGGTGTGTGCAGGGTGATGAGCAGTGTTAGTTTTCCGCCACACATAGCGCTTTGCATTTAGGCCAAAAAGTTCAACTCTGGTCTCATCTGACCAAAGCACCTTCTTCCACATGTTTGCTGTGTCCCCTACATGGCTTCTTATGCCTGTCTTTCAACAATGGCTTTCTTCTTGCCACTCTTCCAAAAAGGCCAGATTTGTGGAGTGTACGACTTATAGTTGTCCTGTGCACAGATTCTCCCACCTGAGCTGTGGATTTCTGCAGCTCCTCCAGAGTGATCATGGGCCTCTTGGCTGCTTCTCTGACCAGTGCTCTCCTTGCTCGCTCTGTCAGTTTAGGTGGACGGCCGTGTCTTGGTAGGTTTGCAGTTGTGCCATACTTTTTCCATTTTTGAATGATGGATTGAACAGTGCTTCTTGAGATGTTCAGAGCTTGGGATATTTTTTTATAACCTAACCCTGCTTTAAACTTCTCCAGAACTTTATCCCTGACCTGTCTGGTGAGTTCTTTGGTCTTCATGATGCTGTTTGTTCTTCAGTGTTCTCTAACAAACCACTGAGGCCTTCACAGAACAAATGTATTTATGCTGAGAGTAAATTACACACAGTAGGACTCTATTAACTAATTAGACGACTTCTGAAGGCAATTGATTGCACTGGATTGTATTTAGAGGTATCAGAGTACAGGGGGTTGAATACTAATGCACACCACATTTTTCAGATTTTTATTTGTTTAAAATTTTGAAGACCATTTATTGTTTTCGTTTCACTTCACAATTCTGTGCTACTCTGTGCTGGTCTATCACATAAAATCTCAAAAAAAAAAACTTTTAAGTTCGTGGTTGTAAGGTGGAAAAATGTGAAAAAGTTCAAGGGGTATGAATACTTTTGCAAGGCACTGTATATGCAAAAAAGTTTTTCATTTGCTTTCATTCTCTACAAACTCTCATGATACCTTTCACCATTTCTCTCTCTCTCTCTCTGTGTCCTCCCCCCCAGGTGAGAAGGTGACGAGGTTCCCGGTGGTGGATATTGATCAGAATGATATTGTGGACACTAACGGAGCAGGAGACGCGTTTGTAGGAGGTAATTAATTAAATCTTCTCTTTGTTTTGTGTGTGTGTGTGGGGTCGGTCCTGATCTGCTGTATCTGCCTGTTTAATATAAAGCCAGCGTTACAGCTGTAAGGTGTCTCCGGAAGGCTGAAGGTTGGTCATGAATCAGAAACTCCGAAGCCACTTGGATCTTCATCACTTCTTCCCAAGGAGATATGCTGTTTGAGGGCAAAACATCAGTCCATTGCTAAGATATTACCTCACTTCCTGTTTTCAGTAGCACTCCCCAAGTTACAAATGAACACTCAGCTTGCTTATTAGCTTTCGGTCATGTTGTTAAACGTATCGTATGTTCACACGTTTCCTTGTCCTTTTCTCCTGTTTGGAGACTCGGACATCCAAGCACATTACGGATAAAACATCCTTTGTGTCAAAAATCCAAAAAACAACTTGTGATAGTTGGGGTTGGATCAGAAAACAGCCTGATGATTTGGATAAAACTGGTAGGAGAAGAAGCAAAAGAATATCTTCTCAAAATTCCTGTTTGAGGAACCACAGATTCCTTCTGTTGGAAAAGCTCTGAGGAAACACCTTCAGGGAACGGAGAGAAAGACCAGTCAGGGGTTGGTGTTGACTGGTTCCAACATCATCACAGTTTTACTAATTTGTGAATTATAGCGCCACCTGGAGGGGATTCATATAAACCTTCATGGAGTCGCTTTGGATGAGACCATTTACTTTAATCTCAGACGTCTGGTCTGAATACGTCTCAGTGTTGGTGAGACATGTCCTCACTTCCTAATGGAGACTTTGCTATCAGGTTTGTTTGCCTGCTCTGGACAAACTGTCCGTGATATCGGGTTTTGTTTGGGACGATCTCACCATGCTGTGATCCATGATGAGTGGGTGAAAAACTGAAACAGCCAACGTAGCAGAAATGAACTTCACGCTGTCCGAGTTTACGGTGACCATCGCCTTTCTACGACGTGATGCGGAGTTGTTGTTAAAGCATGCCCAGCGTTGCCCATTTGGTGTCAGAAGGGTGAGGTGGCGTACACCAGCACGGCTCTGTGGGTAACAGACTGTCCCAGCGTTCTCTTGGCTGTTGTAAGATTTCTGTAGAGCAGCAAACAAACTCAACAACGGCACTAATACGTGAAGACCAGCGCCACCTAAAGGACGTCCACTCTACTGCAGTGTGCACCCCCGGGTGATGTATAAAATTAAGGAATAAAAATAGACTTTATGGCTTTTCATGTCTTTTGCTGGGAAATAACAAAATAATTCCATTCTACTGTATTTTTATTTAAAATATCTACCAAAACAGAGCAACATGAACAGCTCGGTGTTTACTTTGTTTAATATAAGATGATTAATCGAATTTGTTTAAAAGACACCCATTTTATTTTATGTTATTTATTTTGATTCAGTGGGATCTCAGTGCAGATGCTCCCAAAAGTCAAGCCAGCTAAGACTGGTGTTTGTTTTCCATGATGTGGTGTAGTCTATCAGATCTCCGTCAGGTTGGAATGGATGGGTAACGCATCTGTTCTCCCAAACCCACTGGCTGGATAACGGGCAGGATTATTAATTATCAACCAGGAGGCGTCATAATGGGAATTCGGATAATTGAGAATCAAGATATTGTGGTGGTTTGAGGGTCTCGTGTGTGTGTGTGTGTGTGTGTGTGTGTGTGTGTGTGTTTATTTCAGGGTTCCTCTCTGCGCTGGTTCAGGAGAAATCTCTGGAGCAGTGTATCCACGCAGGTCACTACGCCGCTAATGTCATCATCCAGCGCTCGGGATGCACCTTCCCTGAGAAACCGGACTTTCATTAAACCTCTCTCTCTCTCTCTCTCTCTCTTAAGCGACATGACTCGCGTGCCTCTACATTTGTTTACAGTTGCTTCCAGGGCATTCTTAAGCGCAAAAAACAAAATGTGATAACGGCTTAAACGTGTTTGGTTGAGAACGGTACAGAGTGCACCACGTCCTGAAGCCGCCGCCGTGTATCAGTGACAGGAAGTGATGTGTGAGCTCTGATTTTCCACTCGTACAGTCTTAAAGAGTCAAAGCTGAACTTTTTTTTTTTTTTTTTAATTAGGTCCAAATGAGACGGAGCCGCTGTGGTCGTGTAAATCTCTGGGTTTATCTTTATTAACTGGAGTGTTTCAAAGATTTCAGTTTCACTGTTCGATCAGCTGTGTTTGTTTCTTGCAGCACACCAAACTCTTAAACGCACAAATGATAAATATGCATGAGGTACGTCTTACACTGTCTTACGGTCTCTCACACTCACTCCAATAAAGAGGTCATTATTCTCCCTGTGTCATGTCTGCACTCGTTTAAGTATTTTGACTTAAACACACCTCATTCAGTTTATCAGCTCATGAATATGTAATGTGTATAAGAGCTGTGTTTGTGTGAGTGAGTGAGTGAGTGAGTGGTAAAGCCACACGGTGACAGAACACCACTGCCACGGGCAGGAGGCTGAGTATAGTGTCTGTAACGTATACTCTAGTCATGCTATACTCACACTACAGACATACTCCACCCAGTCGCGCTACGCTCACCCTGCTCTCACGCCATAGGCATTGTACCCCACCCAGTCGCACTACGCTCGCCCTGCTCTCACGCCATAGGCATTGTACCCCACCCAGTCGCACTGTGCTCGCCCTGCTCTCGCGCCATAGGCATTGTACCCCACCCAGTCGCGCTACGCTCGCCCTGCTCTCGCCCCATAGGCATTGTACTCCACCCAGTCGCACTATGCTCGCCCTGCTCTCGCCCCATAGGCATTGTACCCCACCCAGTCGCACTATGCTCGCCCTGCTCTCACGCCATAGGCATTGTACCCTACCCAGTCGCACTACGCTCGCCCTGCTCTCACGCCATAGGCATTGTACCCCACCCAGTCGCACTGTGCTCGCCCTGCTCTCGCGCCATAGGCATTGTACCCCACCCAGTCGCACTACGCTCGCCCTGCTCTCGCCCCATAGGCATTGTACCCCACCCAGTCACACTATGCTCGCCCTGCTCTCGCCCCATAGGCATTGTACCCCACCCAGTCGCACTATGCTCGCCCTGCTCTCACGCCATAGGCATTGTACCCCACCCAGTCGCACTACTCTCACCGCATAGGCATTGTACCCCACCCAGTCGCACTACGCTCGCCCTGCTCTCGCCGCATAGGCATTGTACCCCACCCAGTCACACTATACTCACCCTACTCTCGCACCACAGACACTATTTACCCTACTCTTGCACCATGGACATTATACTCCAGTCACACTATAATGTCTGTGGTGCGAAAGTAGGGCGAGTATAGTGTGACCGGGTGGAGTATAATATGAGTAGGGTGAGTATACAGTGGTATGCAAAAGTTTGGGCACCCTTACTGAAAATGTCTGTTACTGTGAATAGTTAAGTGAGCAGAAGATGAACTGATCACCAAAAGGCATAAAGGTAAAGACGACATTTCAGCGATTTCTGCAAGATTTGTGTATTATTTTTGTTTTGTACAATTGGAGAGTGAAAAAAGAAAAGGAACACCATGCGAAAGTTTGGGCACCCCAATACATTTGAGTTCTCAGGTAACTTTTACCAAAGTTCCAGACCTTAATTAGCTTATTGAGCTGGGGCTTGTTCAAATTCTTCGTTAGGAAAGGTCAGATGATGCAGATTTCAAAGCTGTATAAATTCTCTGACTCCTCAAACTTGTCCCTAAAATCAACAGCCATGGGCTCCTCTAAGCAACTCCGTCGCATTCTGAATAATAAAATAATTGATGCTCACAAAGCAGGAGAAGGCTACAAGAACGTAGCAAAGTGTTTTCAGGTAGCCGTTTCCTCAGATCGTAATGTTATTAAGAAATGGCAGTTAACAGAAACAGTGGAGATCAAGGTGAGGTCTGGAAGATGAAGAAAACTTTCTGAAAGAACTGCTCGTTGGATTGCTAGAAAGGCAAATAAAACCCTCTGTTTAAGACCTTCAGAAAGATTTAGCAGACCCTGGAGTGGTGGTGCACTGTTCTACTATGCAGCGACACCTGAACAAATATGACCTTCATGAGAGAGTCATCAGAAGAAAACCGTTCCTGCGTCCTAGCCACAAAATTCAGCGTCTGAAGTTTGCAAATGAACATCTAAATAAGCCTGATGCATTTTGGAAACAAGTCCTGTGGACTGATGAAATCAAAATAGAACTTTTTGGCCACAATGTGCAAAGGTATGTTTGGAGAAAAAAGGGGGCCAAATTGCAGGAAAAGAACACCTCTCCAACTCTGAAGCATGGGTGTGGATCCATCATACTTTGGGGTTGTGTTGCAGCACAGGGCACATTTCATTGGTCGAGGGAAGCATGGATTCGAATAAATACCAGCAAACTCTGGAAGCAAACATCACACCATCTGTAAAAAAGTTGAAGTTAAAAAGAGGATGGGTCCGACAATAAGACGATGATCCAAAACACACCTCAAAATCTACAATGGAATACCTCAAGAGGCCCAAGCTGAAGGTTTTGCCCGGGCCCTCACAGTCCCCTGACCTAAACATCATTGAAAATCTGTGGATAGATCTCAGAAGAGCAGTGCATGCAAGACAGCCCAAGAAACTTGTAGAACTGGAAGCCTTTTGCAAGGACGAATGTGTGAAAATCCCCCAGGGAAGAACTGAAAGATTATTAGCTGGCAACAAAAAGTGTTTACAAGCTGTGATACTTGCCGGGGGGGGGGGGGGGTGTACTAGGGACTAACCATGCAGGGTGCCCAAACTTTTGCTTCGGGCCTTTTTCCTTTTTTGTCATTTTGAAAATGTAAAAGATGAAAATAAAAAATTGTTTTTGCTTAAAATATTAAAGGGAATGAGTCATCTTTAACTTTATGCCTTTTGGAGATCATTTCATCTTCAACTTGCTTAACTGTTCACAGTAACAGCGATTTTTGACCAGGGGTGCCCAAAGTTTTGCATACCACTGTAGTGTGACTGAGTGGAGTATGATGTGAGTATAGTGTGACTGGGTGGAGTGTAATGTATAGTAACTATAACAGTAAAGAAATAAAACAAAAGAGGCTGGCTATGATCTAAGACAATTCTACAACCCAGAACCAGATGGGAGCTCCGCTTTTAGGCAGCGCCTCAATCTATATATTAAATAATGTCGAGATTTAAAGCTAGACTGCCTTTCAGATTTTTCAAGTGTAGGTCATAAAATGAATTTTCCCGACACCCAATTATTTTTGTTTAGTGACTGAAAGCTACTGAATTTGAATCACAGACTTCCAATTTTATTAGTTTTTTTAAATAGAACAATGAATGTATTTCAGGTCGTGTGGCCCTAAATTCTCCGCTATTTTTTCCTGCTTCACCATGACCCAATACAAGATACTACATCATGCATCACGTGGTGATCTTTCCCCATTCATGCAAGGTATTGTGGGGTACAAATTTGAAACAGGAGAGAAAAATGGAGGACGTGAGTGTGCGAATAAAACGTGAAAGAGCGACTACAGTAACGGAAAGAAAGCAAGAAGAAAAGATGTTATGTTCTATACGAAGGAAAGGAAACGCAGGACCAAACTAATAAATATGGGGGCTCAGCGAGCACCTCGGTGTGATCAGCTGTTCGTTTAGTGACAGAATGATGGAACTGTCAGTGCACGCTCAAAGGGAAACCTGTAGATGGCAGTAATGCAACACTGTGGATGCCAGCTGCCGTAAAACCCAAAAGAAGAAGAAGGTAAACCTGCGCATGCGCACACGGACTTCCTCTGTCTGCTCGACTGCGCCAAGCGAGCGATTTCATGCACATTATTTGCTTTAATCCCCTCAAATTAAATAACTTCCCAGCCACAGAATGGCCTGATATTTTGTGAGATATTACAGAAATAAACAGATATCACAATCACCACATTTCAGACGGAACTAAATTTCACCCATTTTATGAAATCGAAAGGCCGTCTCGCTTTAATAATGGATTAATATTCATATTTATATTATTAATATTAATCTTGTAATGAAACATATATGACTTTTAAATTATTATTTAATGAATGACGTGTTCAATAAAGAACTATTTATCTACAGTAAAGTTCACACCCACCATACAGACCATCTGCTGCTCCATGGATGAAAAGGGAGCATCAGTAACGTAGGTACAGCACGAGACTGATTTACTGAATAAACCTGCAGTTCAGTGAATGTTCCGGCACAAATCATGCGGTAATATTAACTTAACTAGCTAGTTGTAATGTCAGTAATTAATAAAATATTGACATAAAGCAGCAGCTTGCACCACTGAACACTCAAACATCTGACAGGGGTTTTATTGTTGGTGTTTAATCCGATCAGTGCTGTCTGCAGTCTGCGTGTGTGTGTGTTCACTCCTCTGCTCCAGAAGGAAGGCGTCGAGGTCCCGCAGCTGCTTCAGGAAGCCCCAGTTAGGGATGATCTGTCTATGGCACTTCACCTGCTCGATGGCCTCCACCAGCGTCATCTTCTCTTCGATCATCAGGTAGGCGAGGACCAGTGTGGCTGAGCGACTGCGTCCCATTACACAGTGTACCAGCAGCTTGTCTGAAAGCAGAGGGACAGGAGGGGACCACAGGTAAACAGGAAGTGCATATTAAACATAGAACACTGGTATGCGAGTGGAGTGAAAGTGTGGTCAGGGTGTATTCTTACTCTGCGCATTACTCAGGACACGTCTCATATACTCGGCCATGGTGAAGAAGTGCACACTCATGTTGAATGAAGGAATGTCGTCTGCCTCAATCCCATAGTACTCTATGTCCATGTTGCTATAGTAACCAGCTCCAGTACACACACTGTTCCTCTCACCCTCTGCAGCATTCAGAACATGAGTCACACCCAGTTTCTGTAAGCCATAACGGTTCCGCGCTGTCTGCCTGTCTCTCACACACACACACACACACACACAGAGTGGCTACACCTCAACATTTCCATTTACTCAGCTGGTTAACATTTGTCCTTAAGGACAGCAGTGTCCACTAAATATGAAACAAGAGTTTGTAGATCTGTACATGAAGGAAGGCTTGGGGGAAGCCATGTAGCCCAGGAGTAATAGGGTTATACCCGGAACAAATTAGTAACAAGCTGAAAATTTCAGAATATGTTCAGAATACCTTTAGGAATAACATACTAAAAAGTCCCCGGAAATCCCCCTTGCGCTCTCTGAGAAATTCAAGATGGCATCCAAAATGGCCGCCAAATGGAGATCTGCCCATATCTCAGGCCCAAAACAAAATATTAATGCAATTAAAAGGTCAGAATATATGTTTTGTAGGGTAGGAGAGTAAATTCCAACATGTGTGTATTAATTACATTGTGTATTAACATTATATAATAACAATGTACACATTATTATAACAGTATATTTGTGTATAATGTGTTCGCTTGCCATGTCTGGTTAGATTGTCATATTTTTGGCACTGGGAGTTTCACTAAAACCAAAAACATCATGAACTCCAAAACATTACCTTCAATCCATTATAACAATTTATTTACATATATTGTTCATTATAACAAGAAGCTAATCCAACACAATAAATCATGGCGACTGAGTGTTCCTCAAATAATGAACCTATTTACAAGAAGACAACTAGTCATTGTTCTATAACTTTCAGCTTCAACAATCAATAAATCGAACACATCAGTCAACCAGACAATCATATTTAATTGGTAGATTCATATACCAATACATCTATCATAAATCAATCCATAAATCAATCAATCAATGCAGTCATCATCCTCATCAGATTCGGCAGAAACCGGTTCTTCAGTTTCTCCCTCATGATCTAACAAAGATGGCATTGGTGCTGCATTCGTGCATGTTTGACCACTGCACTTTGTACACAGGGCAGAGCAGTGTACCCCCATCTTCCTGCAGCCACATGACACTCCACAGCCATCTGCTCTGCAACCACAAGAGACCATGTTGAGCAGAGTGTCTGGAGCAATGGGGCGGTCAGTTTCAACTGGTGTCAAAATATCCTCCAGTTTCCATCCCCAATCTGTAGGCTGCAGGGGCCTACCCATCCATTCTTGAACAGTGAGATAAGTTCTGAATGAATGTTGTTTAGCTGGGAGTCGCCGGAATGTTGAAGAAGTGTACTGAAACAGCTTGCCATTGTAGTTTTAGAAGATAGAGTTCTCAAATTTAATTTCCCTTTAATATTTTATCAAAGCTTAAAGATGCACTAAATATTAAGGAAATTGATGTCTAATTGTTGTCTTACATTATGTTCATGTATGTAGGTAGCCTACTAAGCTAATCTGTCAATCATGTCAACCATCAAATTCCATGTAATTTCCACATTAATGACCTTGTAATCTTGGTTAATTTTAACAGTGTGACAATGGTGAATTTGCATTGCTTGTATGAGAGAACATATAATTTAACATTTTAATTGCATTTATATTATGTTTTATCCCTGAGATATTGAAAAAGCTCCAATCGGCGGCCATTTTGGACGCCATCTTGAATTTCTCAGAGAGCACAAGGTGGATTCCTGGGGACTTTTAGTATGTTATTCCTAAGGGTATTCTGAACATATTCTGAAAAATTCAGCTTGTTACTAATTTGTTCCGGGTTGGACTCAATTTTGAGCTAATGCTCTTGGGCTAATGGCCAAATTGTTAGAGAAACAGCTTCAGGACCAAAAGGCTGCTGGTTTGATTCCCTGAACCAGCAGGATTGGCTCAAGTGCCCTTGAGCAAGGTGCCTAACCCCCAACTGCTCTGGCAAGACTGGTGGCGTACATTGTGTCTGATTAACCAGAGAAAAACTGATGATGTGATTATCAGTTTGGAAAAGAACCCGGCTGTAACTAAAACATGAAGGACAGTGGACTCTATTCCAAGAACAGCAATGTCTACGTTTTGGACAAAGAAGGCAGTTGGTTAAAGGACATGAGACACCCTTCTCCAAAGATGACAACATCAATATTTTGAACAGAGAAGATAATTGGTTAATCCACATCTAAGAAACATCTCTTCTTCAAAATGTCCACATTCCAGAAGTAGAAAATCTCATAGAGCTCCGTCTGAACGACAAGGAACACATGCATGACAAGATGATACCTTGTTGGATCCTTTGGATTTATATCTAAAGTCTAAAGGGTAAGGGAGATGCTCCAAATCTAATGCCATAGAAAAGACGTGCTATGCCTTTGTCCAAGTTCTGGCCAGAAAAGACACCTGGTTGAGCAGCATCTCAAAAATGTCGGTGACTTATTCTCGGGCAAAGATGTTCACATTCTGGACAAAACAGGCACTTGTCAGATCTACATCTAAATGAGAAGAGACCAGTCTTTGTAGAAAACTTTTTAGGGGTATGGGACTCTTCATCAAGAACAATAACACCCACATTCAGGACAAAGATTACTTTAGAGACCTACATGTAAAGGACAAGGGCTGTTCCAATCGAGAACAACAATGTCCACATTATGGTCAGAGAAGACAACTGTTTGAACAACTTCTTCAAAGACAGTGATGTCCAGTTTCTGGTCAAAAATATTTTCTTTTGTAGATATAAAGAACATGTCTTCAAGGACACCAGTGTCCACATTCTGGCCAAGGAGAACTATTGGTAGATCTGCACTTATGAGGCAGTAGACAGTTAGCTCTACAGTTCCTCGAAATGAATCTGTTGATTTACAGGACATCAAAATCAAAAGGGACACTTCTTTGAGGACAACTAGTTAAGGGTACAGGACTTTACATCAAGGACAACAAAGGCCACATTCTGGACTAAACAATTGGTAGACTCTCATCAATAGTGTGAAGGACATTCCTTTGAGAACATAATGTCCCCATCCTGGAAAGAGAAGACAACTGGTAGACTTTCATGTAAAGGACAAGGGCTGTTCCTCTGAGGACAATACTGTTCACATTCTGGGCAGAGGAGATAATTGGTTGAACATGTGTACCTTCTTCAAGGAAGATGAGGTCCACTTTCAAGACAAAAACATTATTGGTGAGTGTATGGTCTTCAGAACGTTCATTTTCTGACTAAGACGTCTAGGAGATCTCCATCTGATGAAGAAGTGGTACTCTTTTGAGGAGAGCTATGTCCACATTTTGCTCAGAGGAGATGATCGTTAGACCTACATCTAAATGACAAGGGACAATTTCTGGTCAAGGAAACTGGTAGACCTGCAAGCCCTGCATGTTAGATCTATTAATAACAACTCCTTTAAGAACAGCAATGTCCATGTCTCCAGTTAAAGGACATTCACTGTGTAAGCAACATCACTTGGTTATTGAATAAATACACCAACTCCTGGACCAGTGCTCGTTTATATGTCTGGGATTTGGGTGAAAGATGTTTCACGTACTCACTCGTCTCCTATAAAGACGTTGGGCCACACTTCGTTGACGGGTGTGTATGCTACAGTGCCACGTGCTAGCAGCTTCTCCAGCTCGTAGTTACTGGGTGTCACATATTCCTGTTTTTCCTCAGGAACATCTGCCTTCAGACCAATCTTCAACCCGTGAGATGCCATTTGTCTTCTGGATTACATCTGAAAAAAACCACTATTACAATAGTCAGGTGAAGGGGGCGTGGCCTTGATACCTCGTCTCCTATACCTTTGTTGTGCTTCTGGGTAGTTATAAAAGGTGTGGCCTGGGTGCCTGTCAGTCCTAATGAAGGAAGTGTGAATTACATTGTTCGATATTTCACATAGAAACAGCTCTAAATTGTTTTAATGTATATGTTATAATCAGATATTTTATACCAACTGAACCTGTCAGGGAGCGCGAGTTGGCCTAGTGGTTAGCGTGTCCGCCTCTCGACCAGGAGTTCTACTCATGGTTGGGTCCTACCAAAGACCATCATAAAAATGGTACCTACTGTCGTCTGGCAAGGCACGCTGCAATACAGATGCAAGTGGGGAGTCAAACTCTTGCAGTTACCAGAGGACCCGCCCCCCACTGTAACCCTAACTGTATAATAGGCGAGAGGCCGAGGGCTACCGAAACGGAGATCGGCGCCGCACCCATACACTTCAAGGAGTTGGATAGTACTGGGACAGGAGACTGCCTGGGAAGACCAGATCTTGGTGCAAGAGGGACTTTGGCTTTGACTTGAACCTGTCAGGATGTGGATTGTGTAAACCAATAAACACTCCACACTATGGAGTCTTAAAGATATTCATGAAGCAGAAGAATCATTAAAATACAGAAAGGCATGGAAGCAACATTTCTGTGAGTTATTAGTCATTAAAAGACACAGTGGTGGGATGGGACAGCACCGTGACAAGGAGGTATTTCTCATTTCTGTTTCTTATTCTATACAGTATATAGAGCTACTTCTTGTCTTTGCTAAATTCTTCTCTCTTAACTCTTCAAGCACCAATCACCAAAGTAAATTCCTTGCATGTGAGAACGTACTTGGCAATCAACTTGATTCTGATATTTGTCCTGTTTAAGCTACATTTGTTTTTGTTTTTACACTGATTAACGTAGAAAGCTGAACATGCAAGAACTCACCACCGATTTCTCTGGAAGCTTTCAGTTTCGTCTTGTGTCTGCGCAGTTGTTAAAGCTGTAGACAGTAGCGTGTGTGTTGGGGAGATTTAACTGAGGGTTAATTGCTTTATTCTGGGAATGGAGTCAGGTTCCGACTATTTATAGAACTCTTACTCACGTCTCACCCTGAAACACACAAGCACATTATGTTTAGGTTTTATTTGGACTTGTCTTTAGGACAACTGCTAGTCTGACAAAAAGCGGCACGAAAATCTGATTCTGATGCTACAAATAACATCAGTGAAGGAGGCGTGGCCTCTGTATGTCAGTCTCAGTGAAGGAGGCATGGCCTCTGGCTCTCAGTCCAGAAATGGGTGTGGCCTCTGTGTCTAATAAGACAGTGTTTCTCAATCTATGGGCTGTGGACCGGTACCGGTCTGTGAGAAGATTACCGTCGGTCCACAAGGCTGCCTCTGCACTAGTAGTCAGTGTTATAATTTCAAACTACTGGTCACTGTCAATCAGATTATGTAGAAGAGCGATTGGCTGGCTCTGCTCTCAGTGCTTTTGTCACTGTGTGCCACGTAGCGTAAGTCCCGCCCCCCATTCTAGAATGTTCAGCGTTCCCGCCCGCACGAGGTTGCACACTTGCACTTATTCATTCATTCTGTCCCAAGTCCAGTCATTCACGCACACACGCTTTATGAGAGTAATATCATGGCATGTTCAGAGAAAGCTACTCTTGACTCTTTCTTTGGAAAGCGCCCATCTGACAGTGCAGATACACAACGTGAGCCAGAGGCAAAAAAACATCGCCCATTCACTCACAATTACGACCCTTCATACATACAATTCGGCTTTATTTCAAGTGATAGTTGTCCCCCGAAACCAATCTGTGTTATCTGCCAAACCATGCTAAGCAACGAAGCTATGAAGCCATCCAAATTACGCCGGCATTTGGAAACTAAACATTCGCATCTCAAGGATAAATCAGAGGATTTTTTCAGAAGAAAACGTGATGAATTGGCCACCCAAACTAAAGTGTTGAAAAGTAATTTGACCGAGAATGAAAAGCTAACAAAGGCATCGTACATGATTTCACACCACATTTCCAAATGTCAGGCACCCTTCACAATTAGGGAGAAGCTAATTATGCCTTCGATTGTTACTGCTTGTAGTGAGGTGTTGGGTCCGGCTGCTGCAGCCAAAGCAAAAGAGATTCCTCTGTCAAATGACACCGTCTGTCGTCGAATTGACGATATGGCGGCAGACATCGAAATGCAAATTTTAGAAAGGGTGAAGTCATCTGACTGGTTTGCCATTCAATTGGATGAGACCACGGATCTCTCTAACTTGTCTATGCTTCTGGTCTACATCAGATATGCTCATGAGGGCCGGTTTCATGAGGATTTTTTGTTTTGCTTCCAGGGACCACAACCGCTGGAGAAATATTCTGTATGCTTGATGGGTACATCTCTGGGCATGGGTTGATATGGGGGCATTGCGTCGGTGTCTGCACAGATGGGGCAGCGGCTATGACCGGCAGGCACAACGGAGTTGTTGCTCGGGTAAAAGCCGTTTCACCATCAGTGCAGGCAACACACTGTGTTATTCATCGAGAGGTCCTTGCCTCTAAACGCCTGTCCACAGAGCTTCATGAAGTTTTAAATCAAGTGGTCAAAATAGTGAACTTCATTAAGGCCAATCCGGCAAATTCCCGTCTATTTACAGCTCTGTATGATGAGATGGGTGCAGATCATGTTCATCTGCTCTTGCACTCTGAGGTTCGTTGGCTGTCACGGGGTAAAGTGGTGAACAGAGTGTACGAGTTGAGGCATGAGGTTGAGGCATTCTTGACAAACAGTCCAATCTTGCCGATCACCTGCGAGATCAGTCTTGGCTTATAAAGGTAGCTTATCTTTCTGCCATCCTGGACCATTTCAATATGCTAAACCTGTCGATCCAAGGCCCAGCGTGTGACATCTTTCAAGCCAATGATAAAATCATGGCTTTCAAAAAGCAGCTCTCAGTCTGGACCAACAGAGTTAATAGAGGTGTGTTTGACATGTTCGGCTGTCTGTCGTCTCTGGCTGATGAAGGTGTGGATTTGGGGCGGGTGCCGGCAGTGATCGCGCAACACCTTACCGAAACACTGCGTCATTTTGATTCATACTTCCCCTCAAAATCCCATCTCACAGAAAAGTAATGGGTAAGAGATCCGTTCACCAACCCAGAAACGAGCGCTCTGCCACCTGTGGTGCGGGATAAACTTCTGGAGCTTTCGTGCGATGCTGGTCTGCAGTCGAGATTTGGTCGACTTTCTCTGTCTGAATTCTGGCTGTCATGCTGTGATGAAGATCCCCAGCTGAGTGAGATGGCAGTGAAAACACTGATGCCTTTCCATTCAACATACCTCTGCGAGACCGCATTTTCACATTTGACAGCCACAAAGACAAAATACTGAAACAGGCTCAACTCAGAAAACACGCTCCGAGTGGCCTGGTCACCCTGTCTTCCTCGTTTCGACCTGTTGGTGGTGAGAAAGCAGGCACATCCTTCGCATTAGAATGCTGACTTTTCTTTTACCAAATCTCTGTGGGTGACTGGGCCTGTCATGTGAGGTTAAAAGTCAGCACGTAGCCTCCGTTCAGTTCTCCCTTCTTCATACTGGGACTGTGTAATCAGTCAGTATTAGGGCTACAGTGGGTCTTTAGGGTTCTCGGTTTGAGGTCCCATGTTTCTGGTAGACCTTTTTATAAGTGTGTGTATGTTACTGAGGCACTGTTTGGCAGTGCTTCAAGTTCAAAGGTGTAGTTTAAAAAAAAAATCTAAAACACAAAAGTAAAAAAAATCTTGGTTTAATGGTTCTTACGCAAATGGTAATAATAGGTTAATAATAATAATAATAATAGTCAAATTATTGGGCCTACATATCAGTATATTTATGTAATTTGGCAATAATCTCAAAGCCAAAGCACTTCTGTTAGTTTCCCTAGTTTAATAATAGTTTAGGCCTAAGCAATAATAATAATAATAATAATAATAATAATAATAATAATAATAGGCCTACTACTACTACTACTAATAATAATAATGATGATGATGATGATGATGATAATAATTATTATTATTATAATGGCATATCTTTGGACAGTTACTGGTCATTTGGCAATTTTCTACAATTCTGCCAATGCACTCCTGTTAGGTTTTATTTAGCCAAAATATTGTTATGCTGGTATAAGCCTGCTACTTGTAACAAGTACTACTAACAAAAAAAAAATAATAATAATGGGCGGCACGGTGGTGTAGTGGTTAGTGCTGTCGCCTCACAGCAAGAAGGTCCGGGTTCGAGCCCCGTGGCCGGCAAGGGCCTTTCTGTGTGGAGTTTGCATGTTCTCCCCGTGTCCGTGTGGGTTTCCTCCGGGTGCTCCGGTTTCCCCCACAGTCCAAAGACATGCAGGTTAGGTTAACTGGTGACTCTAAATTGAGCGTAGGTGTGAATGTGAGTGTGAATGGTTGTCTGTGTCTATGTGTCAGCCCTGTGATGACCTGGCGACTTGTCCAGGGTGTACCCCGCCTTTCGCCCGTAGTCAGCTGGGATAGGCTCCAGCTTGTCTGCGACCCTGTAGAACAGGATAAAGCGGCTAGAGATAATGAGATGAGATTAATAATAATAATAATAAACTATGTATGTATGTATCTATGGAGGCGCTCACGATGTGTGTGTGTGGGGGGGGCGCACAGAGGCGTAGGCCTATGCAGGGCCTTGCAGCATCAAGGGCTAACATTACTGGGCCCCAGAGCAAAGAAGTTTGAGAAACCCTGCACTAGCCTAGCTTTTAGCTTAGCCCCGGCTTTGCAGCCCCTGGGTTTCCTCCTCAGCTCCGCTGGGATGGGGTGTCGTATCCCGACTCGTCCCATTGTTTTCAGGGCCAGCAACTCCTCTCTCGAATAAGCGAGAAAACTGGCTCCTGGTTGCGTGTTAAAGTTAAAAATATCCATATAATATAAGTAAAACACACTATATATTTGTAAGAAGAGCATAAAAGTAAAAAAGTGGAAAAAAAAGAGGTTTAAAGAGCTAAAAACTACAGAGCTACCGGAGAGGCAGCCGTCTCACACAGCGCCACACTATGTTAATAGTTGGTTGCCTCTTTTACCAGCTTGTCTGCTTCCTCATTACCACCAACTCCTTTATGGGCTGGAACCCATACAAACTGGATTGATATTCCCTGTTGACTGATTGCAAATAAGATATTATTAATTTCATTCAATAAGTCCTGTCGGCATGACGATTCTCCACTTTGAATGGATGTGAGAGATGACATCGAATCAGAACAAATAACTGCTTTAGGAGGCTGAGCTTCTTCTATCCACTGTAATGCAATAATAATGGCGGTCATTTCAGCTGCAAATATGGACAGACGATCTGATGTTCTCTTTTTAATAGAGATTTTGTAATCAGGGATATAAACTGCAATACCTGTTTTACCCTCTGAATCTTTAGATGCATCTGTATAAACCTGTATTGTATTATAGTACCTACTTCCTAAATATTGCTCTACGTTCGGATACACTCCTCCAGATTTAGCTCTCTCTTTGGTTTCCACGATCACTGTAGGGGAGCAACCAAGGTGGAGTTGTTACCAGGAGCACAGTCTTACTACAAATGAGATAATCTATTCCCAATTGATTTGCTAATTCATTACCATCCCATCCAAAGCTACAAATCTGGGATCTACCATACTCCCAACACTCATTGAGAACTTTTTTAGTAGGGTGTGATGCCTCATGTCCATTTAAATTAATCCAGTAAGCCATACTCAACTTAAGACGTCTGAGGCTTAAAGGCATTTCTCCTGATTCTACTTGTAACGCTGGTATGGAAGAAGTTCGAAATGCACCACAACATGTCCTGAAACTTTTAGCCTGCATTCTATTGAGTTCATTAAGCAGTGCCTTAGATGCTGAAAGATACACAATACAGCCATCATCTAAAACTGATCTTATCAGTGCAATATAAATTATTTTAAGGAACATCCCTGAGGCTCCCCAGTTGTACCCTGATAAAAATTTCAACACATTAATGCCCTTTTTGCATTTCTCAATTATTTTCTGAATATGCTTCTTAAATGTTAACTTGACATCAAACCAAACTCTCAAGTACCTAACAATATTAACTTGCTCTAAGGACTGGTTATACAACTTAAGCTTTAGTGGGGGACTTGCTCTTTTCTTTAAAAAACAAATAAATTGAGTCTTTTCTACAGACAAATGGAAACCCCACTCACATGCCCATTCTTCTACCTTGTTGATAGCTAATTGGATTTTAGTTCTAATGTTATCAATATTTTGTCCTTTTACCCACAAAGCTCCATCATCAGCATATAATGCTCTATTGATTCTAATGTCATCTATTTTATTAAAAACATCATTAATCATAATGTTGAACAGTACTGGACTGCGTACACTACCTTGAGGTGTTCCATTTTCTATTGAATAGATGTTAGAGAAGTTAACCCCAACTCTTACTTCTATTGTTCTGTCCTTTAAGAAGTCTCTAAACCAGTTAAACATCTTGCTACCTATTGAGGTATTTCACTCACGTGACCAAGTCATGTGATGCTGCCATTTTGGATGGCACGGCTCGAATCAGTTTGAATGCGAGGAAGACGACAAACGAAAAACATAAAAGAAAAAGGAGCGAGATGCAGAAAACACCTTCACTATCCAGCGACGTAGGGCATTTACAGGGCGAGCAGAGGGAGAGGGATTTGCAAAAATTGAGGTTAGCAGGCTTAGAGAACGACGTTTACCTGCTTCCACCAGGATTGTTCACTGACGTACGGAAGTACACGAAGCCCTCGTCTTTACCTGACTTCGGCCCACATGATCTGTATACCTATGTCGTTAAAAACCCATCGCCATACACAGGTATTGATCTGAAAGCGTATAAGAGTTTGGATGCCTACAAATATTTTGTCAGGCTGGGTAACATGCCTACATCAGCGGGTCGTCCCTGGAGCCGGTGGTCGCCATCTGATTACAGCTAAGGTTTGTTCACATTTTCATTTACTTTCGGTCCTCAGGATAAACAAAATGTTATTAAATGTCATTGAAATAACTTCTTAGTCTGTTGAGACATGGCCCGTTATAAATTTGCTGTTACCAGGCAATGACTAAGAACTGTATTATTAGGGTCGGTGTAGTTGTAGCAGTGTATTAGCAACTAGCTGTTAGCACTAGCTAATGTCAACAACATCATAGCTGGTATGTTACTGTAGCAATGTTTACGTTCAGTCATTTGGATGACTGTTAAAACCTTTCAGCCTCAAGTTTTGCCTTTACTGTATTTACTAGTTTACTGAGCCAGCGCGCGCTAGCCGGCAAGCCGGGAGCCAGTGCGCGCTAGCCGGCCGGCCGGCGCGCGCACGCTAGCTCAGTAAACTAGTAAATCCAGTAAAGGAAAAACTTGAGACTGAAAGGTTTTAACAGTCATCCAAATGACTGAACGTAAACATTGCTACAGTAACATACCAGGTACTGTTGTTGACATTAGCTAGCTTGCCGTCCAAAATGGCGGACACCGGGGCGTCACGTGACCCTGTGACGTCAGGTGAAATACCTCAATACCCATCCTATTCAGCTTAATTAACAACCCCTCCTTCCACACTGTAAAAAAGAAAACTACTCTTTATTCAGTAGAGTTAGTATTCTGAATCACTCTGACAAGAAAATGACTACAACCCCGATTCCAAAAAAGTTGGGACAAAGTACAATTTGTAAATAAAAACGGAATGTAATGATGTGGAAGTTTCAAAATTCCATATTTAATTCAGAATAGAACATAGATGACATATCAAATGTTTAAACTGAGAAAATGTATCATTTAAAGAGAAAAATGAGGTGATTTTAAATTTCATGACAACAACACATCTCAAAAAAGTTGGGACAAGGCCATGTTTCCCACTGTGAGACATCCCCTTTTCTCTTTACAACAGTCTGTAAACGTCTGGGGACTGAGGAGACAAGTTGCTCAAGTTTAGGGATAGGAATGTTAACCCATTCTTGTCTAATGTAGGATTCTAGTTGCTCAACTGTCTTAGGTCTTTTTTGTCGTATCTTCCGTTTTATGATGCGCCAAATGTTTTCTATGGGTGAAAGATCTGGACTGCAGGCTGGCCAGTTCAGTACCCGGACCCTTCTTCTACGCAGCCATGATGCTGTAATTGATGCAGTATGTGGTTTGGCATTGTCATGTTGGAAAATGCAAGGTCTTCCCTGAAAGAGACGTCGTCTGGATGGGAGCATATGTTGCTCTAGAACCTGGATATACCTTTCAGCATTGATGGTGTCTTTCCAGATGTGTAAGCTGCCCATGCCACACGCACTAATGCAACCCCATACCATCAGAGATGCAGGCTTCTGAACTGAGCGCTGATAACAACTCGGGTCGTCCTTCTCCTCTTTAGTCCGAATGACACGGCGTCCCTGATTTCCATAAAGAACTTCAAATTTTGATTCGTCTGACCACAGAACAGTTTTCCACTTTGCCACAGTCCATTTTAAATGAGCCTTGGCCCAGAGAAGACGTCTGCGCTTCTGGATCATGTTTAGATACGGCTTCTTCTTTGAACTATAGAGTTTTAGCTGGCAGCGGCGGATGGCACGGTGAATTGTGTTCACAGATAATGTTCTCTGGAAATATTCCTGAGCCCATTTTGTGATTTCCAATACAGAAGCATGCCTGTATGTGATGCAGTGCCGTCTAAGGGCCCGAAGATCACGGGCACCCAGTATGGTTTTCCGGCCTTGACCCTTACGCACAGAGATTCTTCCAGATTCTCTGAATCTTTTGATGATATTATGCACTGTAGATGATGATATGTTCAAACTCTTTGCAATTTTACACTGTCGAACTCCTTTCTGATATTGCTCCACTATTTGTCGGCGCAGAATTAGGGGGATTGGTGATCCTCTTCCCAGCTTTACTTCTGAGAGCCGCTGCCACTCCAGGATGCTCTTTTTATACCCAGTCATGTTAATGACCTATTGCCAATTGACCTAATGAGTTGCAATTTGGTCCTCCAGCTGTTCCTTTTTTGTACCTTTAACTTTTCCAGCCTCTTATTGCCCCGTCCCAACTTTTTTGAGATGTGTTGCTGTCATGAAATTTCAAATGAGCCAATATTTGTCATGAAATTTCAAAATGTCTCACTTTCGACATTTGATATGTTGTCTATGTTCTATTGTGAATACAATATCAGTTTTTGAGATTTGTAAATTATTGCATTCCGTTTTTATTTACAATTTGTACTTCGTCCCAACTTTTTTGGAATCGGGGTTGTATAAATGGATGCAAAAAATCACATCTGTCTGATTAGGTGCAGCACAATGATGTCTACATATACATTTGTCAATAACCTGAATTTAAAATTTCCAATTCGCACAGCTGTTTATTGGAATGACAGCAGCACATGCGCATAATGACCGATGCACAGGATTTCCCTTCCAAACGCAAGGGCGAAGTTCTTTCTGTTTTCAACTCTGCCTCGTGGAGGACTGTTCAAGCTTGGGAATGTAAGTAATCTCATCTCATCTCATTATCTCTAGCCGCTTTATCCTGTTCTACAGGGTCGCAGGCGAGCTGGATCCTATCCCAGCTGACTACGGGCGAAAGGCGGGGTACACCCTGGACAAGTCGCCAGGTCATCACAGGGCTGACACATAGACACAGACAACCATTCACACTCACATTCACACCTACACTCAATTTAGAGTCACCAGTTAACCTAACCTGCATGTCTTTGGACTGTGGGGGAAACCGGAGCACCCGGAGGAAACCCACGCGGACACGGGGAGAACATGCAAACTCCACACAGAAAGGCCCTCGCCGGCCACGGGGCTCGAACCCAGGACCTTCTTGCTGTGAGGCGACAGCGCTAACCACTACACCACCGTGCCGCCTGAATGTAAGTAATACCACTGTTAAATAATGTTTAAGGTTATATCCAACGTAGTGTAGGATGTAATAACGTATATAACATGTTATCCTTCTTAGCAGAATATTTGCAAGGTCTGTGTGAGGTTTTTGAACTAAATAATTCCATTACATGTGCTAGCCTTGACCTGCTGATTTGCTATTTGGTTAGCTAATCATATAATACTAAATTTAGCTAAAATTCGAAGCATTGTTGCACAGCAGCAATGTTATGGCTGATATTAACGGGTTATGCACAATCCGTCAGTATATTTATGGTGTACATTTGCCTCCGTTACGTAACCTGCATGGTATTTCTCATTTCAACGTGTTTGTTTTAGTCCTACGCCATGCATTTTGTTTGTTAGCTAACCACGATGCTTCAATGTCAAGCTACTAACGTTAACATTACTATTAGCTAGTATAGCTAACATTTTCTCTAAGCAAAATTGTTCATCTAGTAGATAGCTTTTTTCCAACCTCTGTTATCTGGCTAGTAGAGCTTCTAACAGGCAGAATAGCACACTTTGTCTCTTGGTGATATTCATAATGTTTATTCATTTGTGTGCATTTGGCTACATATCAGCCATTCAAGTGTAACTGATGGAAGTGGAAAGATTTATCTTTAGTGTAATTTAATTATTGGGTTTTTTTTTTTTTCATTTTATGGTTCCTTGTTAAGAGTTTTTTTTTTTTAACTTATTTGAATGTCATGTTTGTATGTTTCGGGTGAAACCACTGAAACCACGTGTGTTGCAAGTTTTGCAGTTTCTCTGCAGATTTAGACAATCTCGTCAGACACCACCAACTTCACCATAGGAGACCTCATCATTGGCCGTGTGTCCACTCCGACTGTGTCTGTGTCTTCCGAAACCCAAGGAGCTTTAAGGTCACATCTTTCACAATATCACCACAAAGGTGTAGGCCTACCCGCTATCAAGGGCGTGGCTGTGTGCCTTCTTTATGTTCTCGAGGACTGTGTTGCGGAAAGGTCTTCTCCAAAAGTGCAGGACATTGCTGTGATCTTGGAAGAGAGAGTAGTTTTGCAGGACATCCCAGACATTCCGACAGCTCTGGCATACCTTTTTGGCCTTCTTTACGCCTTCAATATTTCCTACCCAAAGTCTCTCAAGTATACCTTTGATACCTTGCAGAACGTGTTCATGGAAATTGGACCAAAATGCACACAGCGCGTGCGATCTCTGAAAAACAAACTCTCACTTTAAACCTTGATAAAATGTGTGAATTTGAGGCCATGTGGTGAAGTTAATTTACCATTTATGGGGAAGTTCCTTTAGATAGCCCATACTGTTGTTTTGACAAAATGCATGTTTGTTTTAAATGGCTTTAATGGTTTGTACAAATGCTTGAGAATTAAGGATACACAATGTAAAACACGTTATTTGTGAGTGATGGTGCACGTGTTATTTATCAAATCAAATCAAATCAAGTTTATTTGTACAGCGCTTTTAACAATAAACATTGTCGCAAAGCAGCTTTACAGAATTTGAACGACTTAAAACATGAGCTAATTTTATCCCTAATCTATCCCCAATGATGAAGCCTGTGGCGACGGTGGCAAGGAAAAACTCCCTCAGACGACATGAGGAAGAAACCTCGAGAGGAACCAGACTCAAAAGGGAACCCATCCTCATTTGGGCAACAACAGACAGCCTGACTATAATATTAACAGTTTTAACAGGTATAACCCTCAACTGTCCTCATGGGGCCGTCCTTCACAGGAGTGGGGCGATAAAACTCCGACCAGACACAGGGCACCAGGATGGATCAAGCAGGTCCGAGGGGCAGAAGAGGCCAGCATCTCAATCCCAGGATCAACATGTAACTCAGAGGGACAGATGGGGGGGGGGGGATGTGATGTTTGCACTTTACATCTTTTTCTTTTTATCTCAGACCATACAGGGCCTTTTTTGTACTTTACATGTTTAACCTGTCTCACGTATACCTTTGATACCTTGCAGAATGTGTTCATGGAAATTGGACCAAAATGCACACAGCTTGTGTGATTTCTGAAAAACAAACTCTCACTTTAAACCTTGATTAAAAAAACATGTGAATTTGAGGCTATGTGGTGAAGCTAAATTTACCATTCGCCATTTATGGTGAAGTTCCTTTAGATAGCCCATACTGTCATGTTGACAAAATGCATGTTTTAAATGCTTTTAATGGTTTATACAAATGCTTGAGAATGAAGGATACAATGTGAAACACGTTATTTTAGAGTGATGTTTGCACTTTACATCTTTCTTTTATCTCAGACCTCCTAATTCAGACCATACAGGGCCTTTTTCATACTTTACATGTTCAGCCTGTGTGCACTGTATTTAGGCTCTGAAGGCCCATGTTCTAAGTGAACCTCTGTATTGAGGGTTGGAAGGGCCATGTTCTAAGTAGAAAATGACTGACTATATATATATATATATATATATATATATATATATATATATATATATATATATATACACACACACACTTATTATTCTATTTTGGAGGCATAACTGTATATTGTACCACTTTTTCTTTCTTTTGAGAAATGGCTCACAGGGAAATAAAGTCTGACATTTGCAAAATTGTACATCATGGATTAATTTGAGTATTTAAGTTTTGTAATTATGTAGGACATTGTGAAAATGTATGTATAATGAGAAATTGGAATACCCTCAATTAGCTTTCTGTAGTTATGTGAACAACACCATTTACTGAACAAACAAATCTACATTAGCTGAATAAGGAATTGAAAGTAATGATAATTGACCTAACTAAGAATTCTTAATTGAGACAACAGTGTTATCATAGTTGGGTTATCATGTGGCTAATCATTGACAATATTTAAAATTCTTAGTGCGTAATGTTGCCTTGATTTTTTTTGAGTATTCTCAGCTGTTCTTTTTTTTTACAGTGCATAGCATATCATACTCTTTCTCTATATCAAAGAATGTTGCTAAAACTGATTCTTTATTGACTTGTGCTTTCCTTATTTCATTTTCTAAACATACAATAGGGTCCATTGTAGTACGTCCACTATGGAACCCGCTCTGGTGTGGGGAGACAAGATCTCTTTTTTCAATTTCATACACTAGCCTTCTAATGATCATTCTTTCCATAATCTTACATAAATTAGATGTTAATGCTATTGGCCTATAACTTTTAACTTCAGTTTTATCCTTCCCTGGTTTTCCAGTCGGAACCACTACAGAATGTTTCCAACACAAAGGCAATCTACCTTGCTCCCAAATCTTATTAAAAAAAGACTTAAAATTACATATTTAGCCACGTCATTGACTTCATTTATCATTTTATAACATATACCAGCTTTCCCTGGTGAAGTGTTCCTAACCCTATTTAACGCTCTCCTAAGCTCAAATAATGTAAAACCTTTATCAAGTACTCACTTATTGCCTGCTTTTCCAGTAACCCTTTCTTCTCATCTATTACTTTAACTCTCCAAGACAATTCTTCATCAGTTAAGTTCTGTGAACTATGAACCTTAACAAAACTTTTCGCAAGCATCTCTGCTTTCTCTTGATTAGTTACTGTCTCCACATTGTTTTAATCACAGGTAGAGAAAACTCCCTTCTAATGCCTCCCATCTTTTTAATCACGCTCCAAACATCACCCACTTTGGCTTCCGCCCGTATTTTAGAACAGAAATCACACCAATATTTCCTTTTAACTTCTCTTATAATTCTTTCAACCTTTGAGTGTGATTTTTTGTATTCCATTAAGTTGGTATAGGAATGGTTTGAGTTAACAATTTTGAAAGCTTTATTTCTAGCTTTAATTGCTTCCTTACAATCATCTGACCACCAAGGTACCATTCTCTTTTTCCTCATCCCAGAAGATTTGCCAAGAACCTCTTCTGCTGACTCACATAATATATTTGTAATAATTGAGTTTAACTCATCACTCATATCTGACATTATTCCCATCAGCCTACCGCTTGCCTTCATGATATACTGTATAACCCCCAATTTGCTTCTCTCATTTTCCATCTTGGAAACCAATTCTCTTCAAAGCACACATTTTGATTTATAATACTTAACCAAATATAGTGATTGCTACCAAGAGAGTTTTCGTTAACCTCCCACGCACTTACCCCTGCTATCTGATCAGATACTACTGTAAGATCTATTGCTGATTCTGTTCCATGAGATGCATCAAACCTAGTGTTCCTTCCATCATTTAAACAAACCAACTTATAATCATCCATAAACTCCTCAATAGTGCTCCCATTTTAATCCACCTTAGTTCCTCCCACAGAGTGTTATGTGCATTAAAATCTCCACACAATACTAACTTTCCATTCCCCCCCCCCCCCCCCCCCACACACACATACCATCTAGCATCTCTCTCAAAATTCTTTTACCAGGGTTATAAAAGTTGACAATTTTAATCTTAGTTTTACCGACCCAAATCTCAACCAGAATTGCTTCAACCTCTATCTATATTTAAAGCTCTGTAATTAATCCCCTGCTGAATAAACGTGGCCACTCCACCTCCTGCAGTATCCCTGTCTTTACACACTGCTGTGTATCCATATATTATAAAATCAAGTGATGGTTTTAACCAGGTTTCCTGTATACAGATGTTTGGTTTAACAACTTGTTCTTCAATAAAGTGCTTTAGCTCCTGACCATTCGCAATTAACCTTACTGAACATCCTAGGATTACCATGGTTAACACAGCACAACCCCCACCTTAACTGGGCCAACAACACCATCCTAGGCTGGAGCCATTCCTGCCTAGCTTCCTGCCTGAACTCCGCTCTGCCTCCCACCAAACCACCACAGCCTTCAGCCAGCGAGTCTCCCAACCTCTCTCACGTGCCTCCGGAGTATCTGGACTCGAGTCATGATATTTTTTAACCATATTAACATGCCATTGTTGTGTATTATGCCTGATGTCAAGACTCTCGTCTCTGCGAGCCTACCACACAGATTTAATACTTGTGTCATTTTTAGGGCATACCTAACAACCTGTGTTTTCTCTCCCCCCCCCCCCCCCCCCCCCCCCCCCATCTGTCCCTCTGAGTTACATGTTGATCCTGGGATTGAGATGCTGAGCCTCTTCTGCCCCTCGGACCTGCCTGATCCATCCTGGTGCCCTGTGTCTGGTCAGAGTTTTATCGCATCGCTCCTGTGGAGGACGGCCCCATGAGGACAGTTGAAAGTCACACCTGGAGGACGCTCTGGACTCTTACAGTAATGCTTTTATGGCTGAGGACTACAGTTGACTTGCTAACTTTAGGACTGCAGTTGTCATGAACAGTTTTGCACTCAAGTTTCCATCAATGAAGAGTTTATAACATCAACGAAACTGACTTCATGTTAAAACTGTTAATGTTTTTTTGTGAAGAACTTTTTATTAAACCACTGCAAGTGAACATACAATGACATCCATACAACTTTTATAACATAATCCCGTCCCCCCACCCCCCTCCCCGGTAGCATCCCTCCCTCCCCTCTTGGGTCTCCCCTGGACCAGCCAATCAAGTGTCAAGTGATAGCAGTATATTGTGGTGGGTGGTGTTCCTCTGTTCACAATACAAGTTTGTTCTTTATCAGCGCAGCCGCGCCCGACCACGCCTCCAGTGTGGGGGCTTTGGCATTGTTAATCCGTGCAGTAGACAACTCCAGTAATACTATATCATGAAAGTGGATCAGCCATTTCCTAGTACTAAGATCGTGAGGTGGCAGCCATCTTTGCACTAAGAGTTTTTTGGCAGCTGTGAGGCCGCTCAGCAACAGTTTGCGCTGTTTCTCGCTTAAATGCAGTTGGGAATCATCGTTAAGAAGAAGTAAGATTGGATTGCATGTTACGGTGGTGCCTAGTAATTCAGACAAGACTTTGGCTACCTGGCCCCAAAAGACCTGAACAGAGGGACACTCCCACATCATGTGTCTGTAATCTCCTATAGCATTAAGTTGGCATATAGTACAGTTTGGACTTGTATCAGTTTCATGCGGAACCTAGTAACAGGTGTATAGTAAAGCCTATGACACACTTTAAAATGAATGAGTTGGTGGTTTGGATTCTTGGAGGCATGAAAGATGTTCTCCTAGACCTTGCTCCAGGAAATGTCATCTTCTTTCAGGTCAAAGTCTCTCTGCTATGCTCTGAGCGTTGATAGTCTCTCGTTGTTCGGATAGTTTGGAGTAGACTTTTGATACAAAGCTCCTGCGGGGAAGGAAGTTTATCCAGTCTATCAGGGGGTGTACAGGAAGCTTAGCCCCTACTGGCACACCATGTGCTTTGAGTGCTGATCTCACTTGCAGATAATAAAAAAGGGAAGAGTCCTGTAGATTGAAGCGGGTCTTCAAATCCTGATAGCTAAGCATGCCATTGTCATCATATAGGTCCCCAATAACATTAATACCTTTCAAAGACCATGGTTTAAAGTCAAGTGGTTTGTTTCCAATCTGTATGTTATTATTATGCCACAAGGGGGCATCATTGTGCCACCTAAAGTTCACCTTCAAGTCTTTCTCAACGACCCTGAAATTCCTAATTGTGTTGGCAATAATAGGGCGACAGTGTAACATACAGTGTTTATCTTTTATACCCGAAAATATGATGTCCTCCAATCTCCGGGGGTGAACTAGGTTCTTCTCTAAAGATTTCCATGAGACAGATGAGCGGCCGTCGAGCCAAGCCATGACAGGTCGTAGCTGGAAGGACTGATGATACATTTTGAAATTTGGAAGGGCAAGTCCGCCCTGATCTTTAGACCTCTGTAGCACTGAAAACTTAAGTTTTGGATGGCCGTTGTTCCAAATATACCAACGTAATAATTTATCAATTTTGACCCAGTAGTCTGGATATGGAGAGAGCGGAATCATCATGCTCAAGAAGTTAATGCGAGGCAAAATGTTCATTTTAATTACAGATATGCGCGTCTGCAACGAGGCAGGTAACTTAGTCCAGTTTGTAAGATCACGTTCTGCTTCCTTAAAAATTTTTCCATAGTTGCTCTTCACTGTTTTCTGAAGCGAAGGATATATTTGTATGCCCAAGTATCTAATTTGGTTTACTAAGGGAATCTGGCTTGATATTTTGACATTTTTGGCGGCTTCATTTAGCAACATCAGAGCTGATTTTGACCAATTGATTTTAAATCCTGACAGCTTCCTATGTCTGTCATATATATGAGGATGTCATCCGCAAAAGCCGACAGGGTATGCAAAGTCTGTCTGACTCGGATAGGGGACATGACTGAATTTTGCCTAAGGTGTTGAGCAAATGGTTCGAGAGAAAGAATGAACAGGCTTGGAGAGAGACCGCAGCCCTGTCTCGTACCATGGAAAATGGGAAAGGGTTTGGAATTCAATCCGTTTGTGCTGACCATGGCCGAGGGGTTTACATACAAAACCTGAACCATTCTGATGTAAGCTTCACCTAGTTGAAATTTTTGCAATACAGCCCACAAATAGTCCCATTCTACTCTGTCAAAAGCTTTGGCAGCGTCAAGTGACAGAATGGCGCACGGCACACGAAGCTCTTTGGATTCTTCTATTACATGCATTAAATGCCTGATGTTATCCGCGGCTAGGCGGCCCTTCAAAAACCCAGCTTGGTCAGGGTGAATTAATTTATCCATATAACGTTCCAGCCGTAATGCCAGCAACTTGGAGTAGATTTTCAAATCTGCATTTATCAAAGATATGGATCTGTAGTTAAAGCATTGTGACAGATCCTTGTCCTTCTTTGGTAACAATGAAATTAAAGCTACATTGGTATATTCATGAAATGCACCTTTCTCTAAAGCAGTCTGGATGGAGCTCAGAAAGAATGGTCCAAGAATGTCCCAGAAGTGCAAGAGCACTTCAGGTGGTATCCCATCAGGACCGGGAGATTTCCCTCTTGTCATCTTACTCAGTGCAGCTTTTAATTCTTGCAAAGTTACCGGGCGTCCCAAGTCCGCTGCCTCTTCTCCTTGTAGGGTGGGAAGGTCCACCCCTTGTAAAAAACTGTTACACGCTTCTGGGTCGAAGCTGCCAGACGACGTATATAAGTTCTCATAGTATGTCTGGAAGGTGTTATTTATCTCTGCTGGATTAGAAACCAGACCTTTAGTAGGGTGATGTATTGAATCAATGGATGCCTTTGATTCACACTGTTAATTTTAGAGCCAGAAGTCTGCTGGGTTTGCTTCCGTTACAATAATTTTGCCTGGTTCTGTGTATGATGAATTCCGCTCGTCTCCGTAGTAAATCATTCAGCTCTTGTCTAACAACCTGCAGCTCATCACTGACTGTGTTAGAATAGTTCCTCTTAAGAGCCCTCTCCAAACTAGTCTGGCTAACGTGACTGCAAAGCTCTACGAGGCCCTCGTGTTGCGTCACGCTTAGGATGGGCGGGCCCAGGCTATCTCCAAACATGAACATTTCTCCTCTAATTTTTCGATCTTAAGATTCCTAACCTTTTTCATATGTGATGCATACGATGTTGTAAAATCGCGTATAAAGCCTTTTGTCGCCATCCACACCAATCTAGCGTCCTCAACGGAGCCTATATTTTCTTGGAGAAATGTGGACACTTTAGTTCTAAATTTGGAGACAAATGCGTTATCATTTAGGAGTGACGTGTTGAAACGCCATCTCTGAGATTTTTTGGATTTGAAGCTAAGATCAATGCAGAGCACTAATGGGTTATGGTCGGCCAATGTGGCTGGGAGGAATTTAATGGGTGTTACACAAACCTCCAACCCACGTGACAACAGAAAATAATCAATCCTTGAGAACGACTTATGATATGCGGAGAAGCAAGTATAATCTCGACTGCCTGGATTTTGTGACCTCCAAACATCAAAGAGGTCTAAGCTGTCTATCATTGTATTCAGAGCCGTAGATGCTGACTGTGTGTAAATGAACTTGTAGATCTGTCTAAATCGAGGTTACAGACCGCATTCATGTCTCCTCCCAGAACTAATTCATAATCTGCGAGATTCAGTAATTCCTTTGTGAGGTCAGGATAGAAATTGTCCTCAAAAACCGCTGGTGCATAAACCAATATAAATGCTACCTTTACACCAGTGGCGGCTGCTGGTTTTTAAAACAGGGGAAGCCCATTTTACGTATTCATCGTAAAACCTGTAGGCCGGATATCAAAGCATAGAAAGGTGTGCCCCATTAGCATAGTGAACTAGACAACCCCACCTAGTGGCAGAAAGTATTTTTGCTTGTACATTTCATGTTATAGTCTGGCTTGCCAGGCTAGTGCCTCATATCCTTAATCAAAAATATCAAACATCCAAAAATCACTGGCTATTCAACGAAGAGCCTTGAACAATCATACCCTGATATGCAACACAGAGTCTTTAACACAACACCCAGCTGTGCAACACATCCTTGAACATCTTCTGCAACACAGTCTGGAAATTCATAACCAGGTAGGCTATGCAACACACAGAACCTTGAATATTATACCCAGGCATAACCTATAACACAGAGCCCACACTGCAAAAACCTGGCTTACAAAAACAAGAAAAAAAAGTAATAAAATTAGGAATATTTTACTTAAAATAAGCAAAATTATCTGCCAACAGAACAAGAAATTTTGACTTGGCAAGATTTAAAAAAAAACAAGTAAATATATCTAGCTTTAGAAACCCCACAGATGTCTTAAAACTAGTGTATTTATACTAAAAACAAGTAAAGTTGTACTACTCATTTTAACATGCTGGATACTTTGTCCCCCAACCAACAGTTTGACTATTTCATCTGGGCATATTGGTGTGCTCTGTTTAAGTAAGTGTTTATACCAACTGAGACCGCCAAATAAGTCAAAATCAAAACAACAAACCAATCCATTTTGTAGCCTATTTTTGTTGCCAGATTGACAATACAACAATTCATTTAATTTAGTTATCTGTTATGTGTTAAGAGATTAAAAGAAAGGATAAGATGCTTGAAATAAGAAATTCTGACTTTGACAAACTTGTCATGGTTAATATAACACCGATGAAATTATGGTAATTCTCATTTTAAGACAGAACTTACTCATAACCAGTAATAAAATCTCAATAACAAGTTATAATACCTTATTAAGATAATTGAGGGAAAAAATGCTTAAAGTAAGTGAAATACTCTTACACAAAACCTGCCTGGAAAGGAGAATTATCTTGGCAGACAAATAACAAGCATATTTTGTCTTGATTTAAGATATTTAATCTTGGTTAGATTTTACTTTTTGCAGTGCACCATTCTCTTAACATTACTGAACAATATACACACTTCAGATTCATGAACATGAACACTATTTATGCACAAATTCTGCCCTCCGCTCCTTTTCCAGAAAATGGTCTGTGACCCTGTCATACCAGCTGGTTGTGCTTTCCAGAGACTTCACCAATTTCTGTTAGCAGCTAGCACTGCAGATCCCAATAAGGCTCAAGCTAGCCTACAACCAGATTGAACTACAAATGAAATAAACGAGTGAATTCACGAATGATCAAACTGATAGAATGGATGAAAGTTAACAGAGCACAATGAGTAATATTTACATTTATTTACAGAGTAATGTACAGAGACATCAATGAGAAGAAACGTTTATATGAAAAGAAAGTCGGACAGCACTTTGGCACACGACTACACTTTCTCGACATCCGCTAGGGACTGACTGATCATACTTCCGTGTTCCTCGCCGACGCCGAAGTACAGAGGCCGCCCTCCTCACTACCTCCAATAATCCTTCATCAGCCCGGCTTCTTGCCCCTCCCACTGTCTCGTTTAGTCCCAGAGAAGCCCGGCTTCCCTGGAAGTGACGATTTTGTCGATTTTAACCAATAACAACTAGCCGAAATTGGCTGTTCAGAGCCCTCTCATAGACTGCAACGGAAACCCGGCTGCCAGCCATAGAGCCCATTGAAATAAGAAAGGTTACAGCCAGTGTTGCCAGATTGGGCGGTTTTAAGTGCATTTTAGCGGGTTTTGAACATATTTTGGCTGGAAAACGTCAGCAGTATCTGGCAACGCTGGTTACAGCCTGGCAGCAAAGGTGATTCTCGTAGCGAACTGCAAGTTCGTCAGACATCACTTAAATAAGTTACAGGATAGTTATGAACGTAAATACAATCTTGGGCATATATTATGTTATGCAAGTTATTGTTTTAATGAGAATTCAACGTCATAGATGCCGCAGTTTGGGGAGAGAATTTTAGGGGAAGCTCGGCTTCCCTTGTTGTCTCTGAGAAATCGCCCCTGCTTTACACCATAAATTGATGTACACACATATGCTACTCGCCCAGATGCATCATTACTAGTCCTATCAATTTTCACAGGTAAATTCCTCTTGAACATAATCGTCACACCTTTAGAGCTAGACCCACTGCTCAAGGAGGAGACCACCATGTATTGTTTATTTTGCATCTTCTGGGCGTCACCTTGTTTTAGGTGGGATTCCTGAATTAATACTATGTCTGCCTTTGCTAAGCGCATCAGCTCTTGGCATTTAACCCTCTTAATATTAATGTTTAAGTCCCGAACATTCATACTCAGGACAGTCAACTTAACCATTATCGAAGGTCATTGTGATTGTATTCCAATTATACACTTGACTGTAAACCATGTATTCAAGCATATAGTCCAGTAAGAGACCCACCCTATTGCTGCCATGCCCATATCCCAAAACACGTATTTCTGTGTCACTTGACCACTGCATAGCATGGCTCATTGAGACTCCAAAACTCGGTTGTATCCCACTTCTAAGCTTAACTGACCTGACAGGTACATTAACAGCTGAAACATGTGAACATTAAGGCCCACTGTCAACAAAGTCAGGCTACATCGTATAAAAATAACTGAAATTGTCCTTCTGAAACATAAATATTACTGTGTGGCAGGGTCAATGATGGCCTTGAAACAGTAACCAGCAGTGTAGCCTGAGAAAGGACTAACAGTCCTCAGTGTCATAGTTAGCATGGAACAGCTAGTTGACCTTAACAAACAGAAAAGATCTTACGATGAAACCTGGACCATGAAAACTCTTCGCCTTATCTTCAGGTGTCGGTACTCTCCTCCCACACCATCTCACGCTCCTGCTCCATCATCTCCATTTGTTGGCGAGCTGCCGCCCGCGTTGTCGAAACGCCTCATTGAGAACCTCGTAGAAACTCCTCTGCGTCCTCCGGAGTAGAAAAGCTGCGTTGTTCGCCGTCCAGGGTAATCTTCAAAGTGGTGGGATAAATGATGAAAGATGAGATGCCCTTTTCCCACAGGGACTTCTGTACGCCCGCAAATGCTTTCCGACGTTGACTTGTGTGGGCTCTGTAGTCAACATAGAACCGCAGCAACCTGCCGGCATCTTGTATTGGAGCGTGCTTCGTTGCCTCCCTGGCGCCGTTTAGTATGGCATTGCGGTCTCTGTGCCGGAGCAGCCGTAGTATCATGGTCTGTGGGGTATTCCCCTTCGCGTGCGGGCCGTAAATACGATAAGCTCTCTCTATTTCAATAATTTTGTTACCAAGCGAGGGTATCCACTTAGGGAGCATTTCTTGGAGAAAGGTGACCGCGTTGTTGCCCTCTCTGCCCGTAGTGATTCCTGTGATCCAGACATTGTTCCTCCGGTTGTGGTCCTCTAACAGAGCGAGTTTTTGTTGAAACTTCTCGAAGCTGGTGGTGTTGTCTAATACTTGGCGTTTCATGGTCCATGTGTTGGCTTGTACCCTTTCAACTTTGGACATCAGGCCCCGAACAACATCCATGTGGGCGTCTAAGTCTCTGAAGTTTCTTGACGGAGTCGTTAACACTCCCCACGGCGCTGGTAATAGAGCGGGTGACGACCATCTCCAACTGGTCGCGCTGTTTGGCTAGCGCTAGCGAAATAGTTTCTTCCATGTTAGCATCTGTAGCCGATGTGCTGTTAGCATCTTGTTGTTTACGCTTCGCCGGGGGAATTTTCATCGGTGAGCCAAGTAGTTTCTTCTGGCTTGACATCCTATATGATTCACACTACCAAATATGACACTGTTGAGGTCTTACAGAGCAAATTATCAGTAAAAGTGGGGATATCACACGGGAGCTCTAGAGTCTTCCGACCATCACGCCTGCCGGTCACGTGACCCCCCCCCCCAACTGTTAATGTTATGGTCATGCTGTCTGTTGTTGCCCAAATGAGGATGGGTTCCCTTTTGAGTCTGGTTCCTCTCGAGGTTTCTTCCTCGTGTTGTCTGAGGGAGTTTTTCCTTGCCACCGTCGCCACAGGCTTCATCATTGGGGATAGATTAGGGATAAAATTAGCTCATGTTTTAAGTCGTTCAAATTCTGTAAAGCTGCTTTGCGACAATGTTTATTGTTAAAAGTGCGATACAAATAAACTTGATTTGACTCAAGACTCATTCGCTCCACACTCGCATCCAAGAGGCAGGCCGACAAACGTCGCTCCAAGGCATCCACCTACTGAGTAGGTCAACGAGTTATGCTCTCCACACGCCACCTGCCACTTAAGACCGTCTCTCACAAGCTTAAACCTCTGGTCTCTAGTTCTTTGCTCCAACCCTCATCACTGACTTCCACCGGCAACACCCCGACACTCTTCCTAAAGCGCCTGGAGGCGCTCGTTAAAGGGGGGGGTACTGTCATGCTCCGCCACGGACATCCACTTCGGAGATTACGGATCTCTCATGCCAGTGCCGATCCGGAATGGCAATTCCATATCACCTGCATTCACTTCCTGGTTTTCACCGCTGCTATATATAGGCTGTTCTCAGACTCAAGACTTTGCCAGAACATCTCGTTTGCTTCTCTAGCCATTTCTGTGCCTTCATTGTGTTTCATGTTTTTTTTCTCTTCAGCATTTTTTTTTATTGTTCATGTTTTTTGCACTAGCGTTTTTTCTCCTTGCTCACTCTGATGTTTGAAGTGAAAATTAACTGAAGCTCTTGATTTGTATCTGTGTGATTTTATGCATTCCGTTGCTGTCAAGGGATCGGCTGATTACAGAACTGTATAAAACAGCAAGTGGATGGGTGTTCCTAATAAAGTGGCCAGTGAGTGCACATTCACGAAGGTTACCACCAAACTGACAACTAAAGGCAAATAATCAGTCTTTTTTTCCCTCTCAACTGATGAATGAACAAACTTGTGTTATATTGTCATTGTCCTGTTAAATGCTGCCTATATATATATATATATATATATATATAATATGGGGATAGCGTCAGAGGTTTTTTTTTTAAGATTTAGTTGGTGTAGATATTTTTGCTCAGACCTGGCAACTCTGGCATTCATCAGCATAAGATGCCCCCTTGTTATCAGCCCCTCACACAGAGAGACAGGAATGATGCTAATCAGCCAAGAAAGAGTGTCAAGAAAAGAACAACAGAGCTAATGTTGATGTCTTAGCCAAACATAAACCTGGCTGTGCAGTCTTTGTTTAGGCCCTCTGAAATTACAATCGTTATTGTTCTTGTCAGTGTAAAAATAGCGTGTGCATCTAAGACGGTGAGAACAGCCTTGCATATACTGCCTTGCATAAGTGGTTCAGTTCATATGTTGCTGTACAGTGATATATAGTGTGTGTGAGAGCGTAGCCTTGTCGCTGTACGGTGATATATGGTGTGTATGAGAGCGTGGCCTTGTCGCTGTACGGTGATATATGGTGTGTATGAGAGCGTGGCCTTGTCGCTGTACGGTGATATATGGTGTGTATGAGAGCGTGGCCTTGTCGCTGTACGGTGATATATGGTGTGTATGAGAGCGTGGCCTTGTCGCTGTACGGTGATATATGGTGTGTATGAGAGCGTGGCCTTGTCGCTGTACTGTGATATATGGTGTGTATGAGAGCGTGGCCTTGTCGCTGTACGGTGATATATGGTGTGTATGAGAGCGTGGCCTTGTCGCTGTACGGTGATATACGGTGTGTATGAGAGCGTGGCCTTGTCGCTGTACGGTGATATACGGTGTGTGTGAGAGCGTGGCCTTGTCGCTGTACGGTGATATACGGTGTGTGTGAGAGCGTGGCCTTGTCGCTGTACGGTGATATACGGTGTGTGTGAGAGCGTGGCCTTGTCGCTGTACGGTGATATACGGTGTGTGTGAGAGCGTGGCCTTGTCGCTGTACGGTGATGTATGGTGTGTGTGAGAGCGTGGCCTTGTCGCTGTACGGTGATGTATGGTGTGTGTGAGAGCGTGGCCTTGTCGCTGTACGGTGATATACGGTGTGTGTGAGAGCGTGGCCTTGTCGCTGTACGGTGATATACGGTGTGTGTGAGAGCGTGGCCTTGTCGCTGTACGGTGATATATGGTGTGTATGAGAGCGTGGCCTTGTCGCTGTACGGTGATATATGGTGTGTATGAGAGCGTGGCCTTGTTGCTGTACGGTGATATATGGTGTGTATGAGAGCGTGGCCTTGTCGCTGTACTGTGATATATGGTGTGTATGAGAGCGTGGCCTTGTCGCTGTACGGTGATATATGGTGTGTATGAGAGCGTGGCCTTGTCGCTGTACGGTGATATATGGTGTGTATGAGAGCGTGGCCTTGTCGCTGTACGGTGATATACGGTGTGTATGAGAGCGTGGCCTTGTCGCTGTACAGTGATATACGGTGTGTATGAGAGCGTGGCCTTGTCGCTGTACGGTGATATACGGTGTGTATGAGAGCGTGGCCTTGTCGCTGTACGGTGATATATGGTGTGTATGAGAGCGTGGCCTTTTCGCTGTACGGTGATATACGGTGTGTATGAGAGCGTGGCCTTGTCGCTGTACGGTGATATACGGTGTGTGTGAGAGCGTGGCCTTGTCGCTGTACGGTGATATACGGTGTGTGTGAGAGCGTGGCCTTGTCGCTGTACGGTGATATATGGTGTGTGTGAGAGCATGGCCTTGTCGCTGTACGGTGATGTATGGTGTGTGTGAGAGCGTGGCCTTGTCGCTGTACGGTGATATATGGTGTGTATGAGAGCGTGGCCTTGTCGCTGTACGGTGATATATGGTGTGTATGAGAGCGTGGCCTTGTCGCTGTACTGTGATATATGGTGTGTATGAGAGCGTGGCCTTGTCGCTGTACGGTGATATATGGTGTGTATGAGAGCGTGGCCTTGTCGCTGTACGGTGATATATGGTGTGTATGAGAGCGTGGCCTTGTCGCTGTACGGTGATATACGGTGTGTATGAGAGCGTGGCCTTGTCGCTGTACAGTGATATACGGTGTGTATGAGAGCGTGGCCTTGTCGCTGTACGGTGATATACGGTGTGTATGAGAGCGTGGCCTTGTCGCTGTACGGTGATATATGGTGTGTATGAGAGCGTGGCCTTTTCGCTGTACGGTGATATACGGTGTGTATGAGAGCGTGGCCTTGTCGCTGTACGGTGATATACGGTGTGTGTGAGAGCGTGGCCTTGTCGCTGTACGGTGATATACGGTGTGTGTGAGAGCGTGGCCTTGTCGCTGTACGGTGATATATGGTGTGTGTGAGAGCGTGGCCTTGTCGCTGTACGGTGATGTATGGTGTGTGTGAGAGCGTGGCCTTGTCGCTGTACGGTGATATATGGTGTGTATGAGAGCGTGGCCTTGTCGCTGTACGGTGATATATGGTGTGTATGAGAGCGTGGCCTTGTCGCTGTACTGTGATATATGGTGTGTATGAGAGCGTGGCCTTGTCGCTGTACTGTGATATATGGTGTGTATGAGAGCGTGGCCTTGTCGCTGTACGGTGATATATGGTGTGTATGAGAGCGTGGCCTTGTCGCTGTACGGTGATATATGGTGTGTATGAGAGCGTGGCCTTGTCGCTGTACGGTGATATATGGTGTGTATGAGAGCGTGGCCTTGTCGCTGTACGGTGATATATGGTGTGTATGAGAACGTGGCCTTGTTGCTGTACTGTGGCTCTTAAACTGATTACCAGACCAACTCAGAGCTGATTTGCAGACTTTGCTGATGCAGAGTTTTTTTTTTTTTTTGTATTTATATGCATAAACCTTGATGGTAAAATGAAAAAAAAATGTAAAACTATAATTCTATGTACTATACTATCTGGTCTCGAACTGAAGCATAGATTGGTGCATGGTTTTTCCATTATACACAATAAATACTTAGCTGGTAAAGCACTTTATTTTAAAACAGAACACAAGTAAAACAAGATGATGATACTTGAAATACTTGAAATACTTGCTCATTTTTTAGAGTTTTTAACAATGAATAGTTTTTTTTAAGATTAATCTTTACTCCAGTCTAAAAAACATACATTTTACATGATTTCCTTTCGAATGGCATGAAATATTCAGACTTATAATCAGTAGAAACCTATTATAATTATCATTGTGCTAATCCTGAATAAACACATTTAATGAAATGTACAGCTGGTCCAAAAGTATTTGGACTGACAGTTTTTGTACTTTTGCCTCTGTACACTAAACGATAGATTTTAAATGAAGCAATCAAGATGTGTTTTATGGTCAGTTATGGCTATGATTATTTCATGACAAATTAAGTTCTGGAGTAAAAATAAAAGTTCTGGAGTTGATTCCAAGTATCGAATTTGCATTTGGTAGCTGTTCCTGGGAACTCTCAATATGCAGTCCAAACAGGTGTCAATGCAAGTGAAGGAGGCCATCATTCATCATTTATAAAATACAATAATAAATTGTTTAAAAAAACGGGCGGCACGGTGGTGTAGTGGTTAGCGCTGTCACCTCACAGCAAGAAGGTCCGGGTTCGAGCCCCGTGGCCGGCGAGGGCCTTTCTGTGCGGAGTTTGCATGTTCTCCCCGTGTCCGCGTGGGTTTCCTCCGGGTGCTCCGGTTTCCCCCACAGTCCAAAGACATGCAGGTTAGGTTAACTGGTGACTCTAAATTGACCGTAGGTGTGAATGTGAGTGTGAATGGTTGTCTGTGTCTATGTGTCAGCCCTGTGATAATCTGGTGACTTGTCCAGAGTGAACCCCGCCTTTCGCCCATAGTCAGCTGGGATAGGCTCCAGCTCGTCCACAACCCTGTACAGGATAAGCGGCTACAGATAATGGATGGATCTGAGAGAAAAAAAACAGGGCAAAGCAAACTTCCTGAAATGACATGAGGAAGATACCTTGAGGGGAGCAAAACTCAAAAGAGAACTCATCTCATCTTGGTGACACTGAATAGTGTGATTATACTCATTTCTATAACCATGTGCTTTATGGCCAAAATGTAACTGTAACCAGGAAATTCATCATAGTTTTAACATGAAGTTTATTTTGTTGAAGTTATCAACTGTTCGCTGAGGGACAGAGTCTTCCCCCACCCCAATTTTGTCAGACAATAGCTACCAACCAGGAAGGTGCTTCCTCCAAGGCTCACGATACCAGCCAACTGCCCATACAACATTAGGGGGCAGCGTAACACGCTCCGAGGAAAGTGCTATCTGTGCCAAGTTTCTCAAAAGCATTGTAGCCCAAAGATCATCGTTAAATGGTTAAGTGAGCAGCACAATAAACACACTCACTCACTCTCTCCTAGTTAAGATGCCCTTCGTGTTAAGAGGCTTTTGCGAAACTCACCCCTGACCATTTCCATATGCAGGAGCTCACAGTTGTTAGTGTTACTGTAAAGCCTCGGTCACAACCGGCCGTACGTGCTCCTACGGCCGGTCTACGTGCAAAAAACACAAGTAATGCACGGAGGGCGCGCGTGTGACGTGCTGATTTTCGAGTTGTAGACTGGCTGCAGACCGGCCGCAGAGGTTCTTTGTCATGTCAAACAAGCTCTACGGGCGCTTACATTTTTTTCAGGTTGTAAGACAAACTTACGACCAACATGCGTCTTTCTCCATGAACAAAAAAAACGCAGCGATTTGGGAAACGCCAAAAATCGCACAGCCAAAAAATCGTACATCCGGTTGTGACCTAGGCTTATGTGACAGGGGAGAGAGTAGGCTCTCTTAGGATGGCTGTGACATCGTTGGGATTTGAACTTGCAATCTCTGGGAGCTCATCCAGATACTCTTTAACCTCTTTCTCCATGTCTGATAGAAATTTGTAAGCAACACTCCAAACAAAGCCTTCAGGATTTTTAGTTAATATCACCACATGTCCACGGGGACCTCTGCGATGATCTGTGCTTCCCTCTGAGAATTGGTGACTGAAACCTTTGATAAAACCGATGCACTTCTCAAATGGAAAGCCAACTTTCCAAATGTCTCTCAAGACTTCCCCAAACTTGGTACTTCCCTCTAAAAACAGCGCAAATGACCTGAGATTATAATCAGTTCATTATTTCAAATTAAAACTAGTCTATCAGATGCATCACTATGGCATGGGCATGTATGGCTGCCAGTAGAACTGGGTTACTGGTGTTTATTGATGACAAGACTGCTGATAGAAGTAGCAGGACTAATCCTGAAGTGTATAGAACTATACTTTCTGCTCAGATCCAGTTAAATTCTGCAAAACTGATAGGACAGTGCTTCACAGATGGATAATGACCCAAAACATACTGCAAAGCCAACCTAAGAGCTTCTAAAGGCAAGCAAATTATCTTAAATGTCTGGGTCAGTTACCTGACCTCAACCCAATTGAGCATGCTTTTCACTTACTGAAGACAAAACTGAAGGCAGAAAGACCAACAAACAAGCCGCAACTGAAGGTGGCTGCAGTAAAAGCCTGGCAAAGCATCTCAAGGGATGAAACTCAGCACTTGATGATGTCTATGGGTTCCAGACTTCAGGTGGTCATTGACTGCAAAGGATTTGTATCCAAGTATTAAAAATAATCCTTATATCCATAGTTCTTGACTTGTTCGATACCTTTTGAGCTTGTGAAAATGGAGGGATTATGTGAAAAAATATGGCTGTAATCACTAAATAGTTAATACAATAATTTTGTTAAATCCTTGAAATAAAGCTGAAAGCCTATATGCCAACATCTTGATTGCTTCATTTCCACAGTCCATTGTGGTGATATACAGTGGCAAAATATCAAAAAAATTGTGACTGTTCAAATATTTATGGACCTGGCTATATCTCTTTAGCACCTTGAAGAAAAAAATGTGATACAAAGACAAACATAAATAATCTAGGATATGACGAAGGCTTTATGGAAATTCAAACAAGCATTACAGCTACTGTTACAAATTATGTTCACAGTGATCAGTCATGTTTAATTAAGCATTTCTTTTCACCCTGATTTGAATTTCAAGATGCAGAAATTGCATCCAGACAGGATTCATTCATCTTCAATAATTATTTCATCCTGGTCAGGGTTGGTCCAAGCCTATCCCAGGAATCTGGGAGTGAGGTGCGATCTGGATGGGAGACCAGTCCATCTAAGGATACCCAGTTAGGGTTGAACTGGGGACTCTGGACACGCTGCACCATGTCTGGACTGTCCTACTTCCCCAGTTCTTTTTTTACATCTCATTTTGTGGCTTCAGCACATCAAAACGCATCAGGAAATTCATCCGATTGGATGTTTCCTCTTGGATGGCTGCGAGTTTGATCTGTTCCACGTTCCCTGTGAACACTTCTCCTTCCCAAATGTGACTCTTATTGATTTGCAGATCCACCCTCTGCTCAGCCAGCACAGTGACTCTGTGAGCCCCAGGGACACAGACACGGAACTGAACCCAACACAGTGGCTCAAGTAAGCCTGAGCGTGGCTCAAACAGCACACTGCCCTTCCGCCAATCCGCGTAGGTGTATGGGAATGGGGGCCACGAGCTCTCTGAGCTGTTCTGAAGGATGAAATCACACAGCAGGTTATATTTCTGGTTGGATGGAGTCTTTCCATAAAGACTCAGTTTGTAAACTCCCGGCTCAGGCAGAGCCACACTGAGAGTGACCTTATCGCCATTGTGGGTGAAGAAGACATACTGAGAAAGGGAATGTCCAGATTCTTCTTTGCCATGTTTTAAAATGGCATAGAGGTCCAGATCCCTTGGGTTCTGGAAGGTGATGTTGCATTTTCCCTGCTGTGTGCTCACTATTGCTGCTGTGTGGCTGAACTTTGATAGGCCAGCATCATCAGTTCTGATTCCAGGCCCACAAAAGTGGCTGAGATCTGGAGGAAAAAGCTGATTCAAGTTGACTGGATTGGCAATGCAGTGAAGAAGAAAGTTCCCCACATTCTGGAAGCTGTTTCTGTCACTCTCATAGTCCATGACAAATACAGACAGTCTGTAATAACCAATGTATGGACAAAGAATGTGACAGGTAAGTTTTTCTGCTTCAATTTGGGTGGCTAGACATCTCTTAGACAGGGTGTCATCCAAATCCTTATGGCTTATTTCACACAGCATCTCGAGTGGCCTGCTAGTCTGCAGTACAAGTTCATATGACCCCGATTTGAGTAAAAAAGCCTCACCATCATATACGCATGATTTCACTCCCAGATCTTCAGCATTTGGTGTCAATCCCCAGTACAGGTAAGGGTTCTCAGGGAAATTCTCTGAAGTCTTAGGCTCATAGCACTCCAGTAGAAAGGAACACACCCAGCTGAGACTTCCGGAAGCATGTCCTGGTCGTGCAAACAGCTCGATTTCAAATGTTCCTGAGGATGGCGGCATTAGACGGAGCTTCATGCTGTTCTGCGTGGCAGTGAGTTGACCCATAGAGGTACTCAGCTCCTTCTGTCCACTACTGTGGTGCTGAGAAATCTTATATGTGAAGTCCACAGGCTGAGAGAATCCCAGTGATATGGAAGCCTCACCATCCTCTGAACACAAAAATAGGATAATAATTGTAATAAAGTGCAATATTTTGCTAGTTTAAAAAAAAAACCCACCTTGCTTAATTTCTTATTGAGAATGGGTCTATTGGTGTTTAAGAGTCCACTCATTCATCATTCAACATTAATATCCATAATATATTCAGCATGTTTAATTGTACCAGTGGAATATTTGTCTATTAACATAAACATGATTAGTATATATGATTCACTTTCTATTTTCTTGTAGACTAGAGAGGAATGAAAGATGAATACAGATGTGCATATCCATTAGGTCCATTGAATCAACAAAGCAACAGATGTTTGCCATAACACCAGCATCAGAAACACGAGTCACTACTAAGACACCTTTGAATCCCATTAGAAAATCATACATTTTTTAATGGTTATTAATGATGTTTAGGTTAAAAGGTGACCCATTTATGGATTGTAGACAGATGTATTTAATGTGTATCTACTGGCTTCAAAATTGTCCTCCAAGAGTCTGGTGGTGTCTGATGATCAATACATGTCAGTGAGCTGTTTTCATGGTTATTTATATCACAGCACTATTAAATTCTCAATTCTGATTAATCAGAATGTGTTGATTAATTGGTGATAGCATCAGCTCAGGTGGTATTTCAGGCTGCAAGACAAATCACAAGTTGATATTAATGTACTTTCTCATTAACATCAGGGCTGCTATGATGCAAGTTGTTGTGATGACATTCAACAAAATCAAATGTACAGTGGTGCTTGAAAGTTTGTGAATCCTTTAGAATTTTCTATATTTCTGCATAAATATGACCTAAAACATCATCAGATTTTCACACAAGTCCTAAAAGTAGATAAAAAGAACCCAGTTAAACAAATGAGACAAAAATATTATACTTGCTCATTTATTTATTGAGGAAAATGATCCAATATTACATATCTGTGAGTGGCAAAAGTATGTGAACCTTTGCTTTCAGTATCTGGTGTGACCCCCTTGTGCAGCAATAACTGCAACTAAACGTTTGTGGTAACTGTTGATCAGTTCTGCACACCGGCTTGGAGGAATTTTAGCCCGTTCCTCCGTACAGAACAGCTTCAACTCTGGGATGTTGGTGGGTTTCCTCACATGAACTGCTCGCTTCAGGTCCTTCCACAACATTTCCATTGGATTAAGGTCAGGACTTTGACTTGGCCATTCCAAAACATTCACTTTATTCTTCTTTAACCATTCTTTGGTGGAACGACTTGTGTGCTTAGGGTCATTGTTTTGCTGCATGACCCACCTTCTCTTGAGATTCAGTTCATGGACAGATGTCCTGACATTTTCCTTTAGAATTTGCTGGTATAATTCAGAATTCATTGTTCCTTCAATGATGGCAAGCCGTCCTGGCCCAGATGCAGCAAAACTAGCCCAAACCATGATACTACCACCACCATGTTTCACAGATGGGAAAAGGTTCTTCTGCTGGAATGCAGTGTTTTCCTTTCTCCAAACATAACGCTTCTCATTTAAACCAAAAAGTTCTATTTTGGTCTCATCCATCCACAGAAAATTTTTCCAATAGCCTTCTGGCTTGTCCACGTGATCTTTAGCAAACTGCAGATGAGCAGCAGTGTTCTTTTTGGAGAGCAGTGGCTTTCTCCTTGGAACCCTGCCATGCACACCATTGTTGTTCAGTGTTCTCCTGATGGTGGACTCATGAACATTAACATTAGCCAATGTAACAGAGGCCTTCAGTTGCTTAGCAGTTACCCTGGGGTCCTTTGTGACCTCACCGACTATTACACATCTTGCTCTTGGAGTGATCTTTGTTGGTCGACCACTCCTGGGGAGGGTAACAATCGTCTTGAAGTTCCTCCATTTGTACACAATCTGTCTGACTGTGGATTGGTGGAGTCCAAACTCTTTAGAGATGGTTTTGTAACCTTTTCCAGCCTGATGAGCATCAACAACGCTTTTTCTGAGGTCCTCAGAAATCTCCTTTGTTTGTGCCATGATACACTTCCACAAACATGTGTTGTGAAGATCAGACTTTGATAGATCCCTGTTCTTTAAATACAACTAAAACAGGGTGCCCACTCACATCTGATTTCAATCAATGGGATGACAAACACCTGACTCTAATTTCATCTTCAAATTAACTGCTAATCCTAGAGGTTCACATACTTTTGCCACTCACAGATATGTAATATTGGATTATTGTCCTCAATAAATAAATGACCAAGTATAATGTTTTTGTCTCATTTGTTTAACTGGGTTCTCTTTATCTACTTTTAGGACTTGTGTGAAAATCTGATGATGTTTTAGGTCATATTTATGCAGAAATATAGAAAATTCTAAAGGGTTCACAAACTTTCAAGCACCACTGTAATTATAAAACGGTTAAACGAATATTGTGATCATTGGCAAATTGTGGTAAGAAAGAGCAACAGAACACTAGAAGATGTGGAATATAATCATCTTCAGGGTAGGAATAGTAACTACTTCATAACAAGCTGCTATCGTATTAATATTTGAGAACGGTCTTGTCTGAAGACCACTTTTTGAAGATCTCGTCTCGTCTCAGAATTGACCGCATTTTTACTCAGCCTTGTCTTGGTCTCAGGCATAGAGGACTCAGGATTTTATTTCAATACCGGTTAAGACCACAACTGTGGGGATTTCACTAAATTGCCTTTGCATTGTCTGATTTATTTGTTAACAGTATTACTGTGATTGGATGTAAAACTTCCTGCTTCAAATGTAACCAATGACGTGACTCATTACTAATTTGAAATTTTTGTTACTGTTAACGGCCATCACCCCTTCCCTGCCCCTGCCCTCCTTCACACCCACTGGTCTGGTCCTGATCTTGACTCAGTCTTGTGCTGCCTTGGTCTTGGTCTTGACTTGGACTCAATCCCTCAAATCTTGGTCTTGTCTCGGTCTTGATATATTTTGGTCTTGGTCATGTCTTGGTTTAGGTGGTCTTGACTACAACACTGCAAGCTACATCACACCTCTCTGTCCTTCCTGTAACAGCACACCCTGTCAGGTTCTAAACTTAATAGCTCTAATGGCATTTAATAGAATTTGTCTGCAAGGAAACAAATAAATATTAATATAAAACAGGCAATAATATTTAGAACTGGTAATATTCCAGTTATTAATAACACACTAAATACAACCTACATCTGTAACTGATTTTTTTTTCTTCCAGGCAGGATTATCAATCAGTTTGTAAAACTGTAGAAGTCTGTAATGGATTCATGCTTTCCATGTTTTTTGTATGGTTTTCCAATAGGGATCATGTTATGGAATCAAATTCTTTTTTCTGCACAATTTTTAATACATCACAGGATAAAACTCAATCGTTGAGGCACATTGAAATCTGTACAAGAGTCAGGGACTAACCTGTAACAAGTAAGAATTGTTTGGGGTGGATAAGATTTAACCCAAGCTTGTAAAACTCGGTGTCTTTCGGCACACTCTTCTCAAACTCCTCCAGCGTAATGGGGCTGTCCAGCAGCTGCCACTCCTCCTCATCGGGCCAGTGTGAATCAATGAAGTCCTCTGGATCAGTTAGGAAGTAGAATTCATTATATCTAACATAGAGAACGAAGAATCATTAATTTTTTTGACAATGCTGACAATATTTGAGTGTCCGTACTCAACTTTCAAATGTTGACTTTTTTTTTTTTGTTGGCTTAGTTCTGGAATAAACTTAATGCTTAATAATGACCAACTAAAAAGCATGCCCCCAACTTGTCAGATACATGTCTGGTAGAATTCTACACTGAATTTATCTACTGTTGTTGACATAACTTTAATTAAAAACTTACAGTAAATCTCAAATTAGTAAAAAGGGGCTTTGAAAGTCTGACTGCAATGGTGGATTTTTGGAACTCACACCCTTTATTGTGTCACACAGCCCATGTACACAGCAGGTGTACACAGCAGGTGTGTTCATTTCTGACTCTGAAAATAGAATTGAAGTAAGATACAGGGAAATGAAATGGCTTAGGCCAACCAAATTAGTATTAAACAACTAACTTTAGGGCTGCAGTGGACTTGCTGACTTTAGGGCTGCAGTGGACTTGCTGACTTTAGGGCTGCAGTGGACTTGCTGACTTTAGGGCTGCAGTGGACTTGCTGACTTTAGGGCTGCAGTGGACTTGCTGACTTTAGGGCTGCAGTGGACTTGCTGACTTTAGGGCTGCAGTGGACTTGCTGACTTTAGGGCTGCAGTGGACTTGCTGACTTTAGGACTGCAGTGGACTTGCTGACTTTAGGGCTGCAGTTGACTTGCTGACTTTAAGGCTGCAGTTGACTTGCTGACTTTAGGGCTGCAGTGCACTTGCTGACTTTAGGGCTGCAGTTGACTTGCTGGCTTTAGGGCTGCAGTTGACTTGCTGACTTTAAGGCTGCAGTTGACTTGCTGACTTTAGGGCTGCAGTGGACTTGCTGACTTTAGGGCTGCAGTGGACTTGCTGACTTTAGGACTGCAGTGGACTTGCTGACTTTAAGGCTGCAGTTGACTTGCTGACTTTAGGGCTGCAGTGCACTTGCTGACTTTAGGGCTGCAGTTGACTTGCTAGCTTTAGGGCTGCAGTTGACTTGCTGACTTTAAGGCTGCAGTTGACTTGCTGACTTTAGGGCTGCAGTTGACTTGCTGACTTTAGGGTTGCAGTTGACTTGCTGACATTAGGGCTGCAGTTGACTTGCTGACTTTAGGGCTGCAGTTGACTTGCTGACTTTAGGGCTGCAGTGGACTTGCTGACTTTAGGGCTGCAGTTGACTTGCTGGCTTTAGGGCTGCAGTGGACTTGCTGACTTTAGGGCTGCAGTGGACTTGCTGACTTTAGGGCTGCAGTTGACTTGCTGACTTGAGGGCTGCAGTGCACTTGCTGACTTTAGGGCTGCAGTTGACTTGCTGACTTTAAGGCTGCAGTTGACTTGCTGACTTTAAGGCTGCAGTTGACTTGCTGACTTTAGGGCTGCAGTGGACTTGCTGACTTTAAGGCTGCAGTTGACTTGCTGGCTTTAGGGCTGCAGTGGACTTGCTGACTTTAGGGCTGCAGTGGACTTGCTGACTTTAGGGCTGCAGTTGACTTGCTGACTTTAAGGCTGCAGTTGACTTGATGACTTTAGGGCTGCAGTTGACTTGCTGACTTTAGGGCTGCAGTTGACTTGCTACACTTTAGGGCTGCAGTTGACTTGCTGACTTTAAGGCTGCAGTGGACTTGCTGACTTTAGGGCTGCAGTGGACTTGCTGACTTTAGGACTGCAGTTGACTTGCTGACTTTAGGGCTGCAGTGGACTTGCTGACTTTAGGGCTGCAGTTGACTTGCTGACTTTAGGGCTGCAGTGGACTTGCTGACTTTAGGGCTGCAGTGGACTTGCTGACTTTAGGGCTGCAGTTGATTTGCTGACTTGAGGGCTGCAGTGCACTTGCTGACTTTAGGGCTGCAGTTGACTTGCTGACTTTAAGGCTGCAGTTGACTTGCTGACTTTAAGGCTGCAGTGGACTTGCTGACTTTAGGACTGCAGTTGACTTGCTGACTTTAAGGCTGCAGTTGACTTGCTGACTTTAGGGCTGCAGTTGACTTGCTGACTTTAGGGCTGCAGTGGACTTGCTGACTTTAGGGCTGCAGTGGACTTGCTGGCTTTAGGGCTGCAGTGGACTTGCTGACTTTAGGGCTGCAGTGGACTTGCTGACTTTAGGGCTGCAGTGGACTTGCTGACTTTAGGGCTGCAGTTGACTTGCTGACTTTAGGGCTGCAGTTGACTTGCTGACTTTAGGGCTGCAGTGGACTTGCTGACTTTAGGGCTGCAGTTGACTTGCTGGCTTTAGGGCTGCAGTGGACTTGCTGACTTTAGGGCTGCAGTTGACTTGCTGACTTGAGGGCTGCAGTGCACTTGCTAACTTGAGGGCTGCAGTGCACTTGCTGACTTTAGGGCTGCAGTTGACTTGCTGACTTTAAGGCTGCAGTTGACTTGCTGACTTTAAGGCTGCAGTTGACTTGCTGACTTTAGGGCTGCAGTGGACTTGCTGACTTTAAGGCTGCAGTTGACTTGCTGGCTTTAGGGCTGCAGTGGACTTGCTGACTTTAGGGCTGCAGTGGACTTGCTGACTTTAGGGCTGCAGTTGACTTGCTGACTTTAAGGCTGCAGTTGACTTGCTGACTTTAGGGCTGCAGTTGACTTGCTGACTTTAGGGCTGCAGTTGACTTGCTACACTTTAGGGCTGCAGTTGACTTGCTGACTTTAAGGCTGCAGTGGACTTGCTGACTTTAGGGCTGCAGTGGACTTGCTGACTTTAGGACTGCAGTTGACTTGCTGACTTTAGGGCTGCAGTGGACTTGCTGACTTTAGGGCTGCAGTTGACTTGCTGACTTTAGGGCTGCAGTGGACTTGCTGACTTTAGGGCTGCAGTGGACTTGCTGACTTTAGGGCTGCAGTTGATTTGCTGACTTGAGGGCTGCAGTGCACTTGCTGACTTTAGGGCTGCAGTTGACTTGCTGACTTTAAGGCTGCAGTTGACTTGCTGACTTTAAGGCTGCAGTGGACTTGCTGACTTTAGGACTGCAGTTGACTTGCTGACTTTAAGGCTGCAGTTGACTTGCTGACTTTAGGGCTGCAGTTGACTTGCTGACTTTAGGGCTGCAGTGGACTTGCTGACTTTAGGGCTGCAGTGGACTTGCTGGCTTTAGGGCTGCAGTGGACTTGCTGACTTTAGGGCTGCAGTGGACTTGCTGACTTTAGGGCTGCAGTTGACTTGCTGGCTTTAGGGCTGCAGTTGACTTGCTGACTTTAGGGATGCAGTTGACTTGCTGGCTTTAGGGCTGCAGTTGACTTGCTGACTATAGGGCTGCAGTTGACTTGCTGGCTTCAGGGCTGCAGTGGACTTGCTGACTTTAGGGCTGCAGTTGACTTGCTGACTTTAGGACTGCAGTGGACTTGCTGACTTTAGGGCTGCAGTTGACTTGCTGACTTGAGGGCTGCAGTGCACTTGCTGACTTTAAGGCTGCAGTTGACTTGCTGACTTTAGGACTGCAGTGGACTTGCTGACTTTAGGGCTGCAGTGGACTTGCTGACTTTAGGGCTGCAGTTGACTTGCTGACTTTAGGACTGCAGTGGACTTGCTGACTTTAGGGCTGCAGTTGACTTGCTGACTTGAGGGCTGCAGTGCACTTGCTGACTTTAAGGCTGCAGTTGACTTGCTGACTTTAGGACTGCAGTGGACTTGCTGACTTTAGGGCTGCAGTGGACTTGCTGACTTTAGGGCTGCAGTTGACTTGCTGACTTGAGGGCTGCAGTGCACTTGCTGACTTTAGGGCTGCAGTTGACTTGCTGGCTTTAGGGCTGTAGTTGACTTGCTGACTTTAAGGCTGCAGTTGACTTGCTGACTTTAGGGCTGGAGTGGACTTGCTGACTTTAAGGCTGCAGTTGACTTGCTGACTTTAGGGCTGCAGTGGACTTGCTGACTTTAGGACTGCAGTGGACTTGCTGACTTTAAGGCTGCAGTTGACTTGCTGACTTTAAGGCTGCAGTTGACTTGATGACTTTAGGGCTGCAGTTGACTTGCTGACTTTAGGGCTGCAGTTGACTTGCTACACTTTAGGGCTGCAGTTGACTTGCTGACTTTAGGGCTGCAGTGGACTTGCTGACTTTAGGACTGCAGTTGACTTGCTGACTTTAGGGCTGCAGTGGACTTGCTGACTTTAGGGCTGCAGTTGACTTGCTGACTTTAGGGCTGCAGTGGACTTGCTGACTTTAGGGCTGCAGTGGACTTGCTGACTTTAGGGCTGCAGTTGATTTGCTGACTTGAGGGCTGCAGTGCACTTGCTGACTTTAGGGCTGCAGTTGACTTGCTGACTTTAAGGCTGCAGTTGACTTGCTGACTTTAAGGCTGCAGTGGACTTGCTGACTTTAGGACTGCAGTTGACTTGCTGACTTTAGGGCTGCAGTTGACTTGCTGACTTTAGGGCTGCAGTTGACTTGCTGACTTTAGGGCTGCAGTGGACTTGCTGACTTTAGGGCTGCAGTGGACTTGCTGACTTTAGGGCTGCAGTGGACTTGCTGACTTTAGGGCTGTAGTGGACTTGCTGACTTTAGGGCTGCAGTGGACTTGCTGACCTTAGGGCTGCAGTGCACTTGCTGACTTGAGGGCTGCAGTGCACTTGCTGACTTGAGGGCTGCAGTGCACTTGCTGACCTTAGGGCTGCAGTTGACTTGCTGACTTTAAGGCTGCAGTTGACTTGCTGACTTTAAGGCTGCAGTTGACTTGCTGACTTTAGGACTGCAGTGGACTTGCTGACTTTAGGGCTGCAGTTGACTTGCTGACTTTAGGGCTGCAGTTGACTTGCTGACTTTAGGGCTGCAGTTGACTTGCTGACTTTAGGGCTGCAGTTGACTTGCTGACTTTAGGGCTGCAGTGGACTTGCTGACTTTAGGACTGCAGTGGACTTGCTGACTTTAGGGCTGCAGTTGACTTGCTGACTAGGGCTGCAATTGACTTGCTGACTTTAGGGCTGCAGTTGACTTGCTGACTTTAGGGCTGCAGTGGACTTGCTGACTTTAGGGCTGCAGTGGACTTGCTGACTTTAGGGCTGTGGTTGACTTGCTGACTTTAGGGCTGCAGTGGACTTGCTGACTTTAGGGCTGCAGTTGACTTGCTGACTTTAGGGCTGTGGCTGTCGTGAACGGTTTTGCGGTCGGGTTTCCATCAGTGTGGGGTTTATAGCATCAATGAAGCTGACTTTATTTTGGACTGTTAATGTTAGTCATGTTGTCTGTTGTTGCCCAAATGAGGTTGGGTTCCCTTTTGAGTCTGGTTCCTCTCGAGGTTTCTTCCTCATGTCGTCTGAGGGAGTTTTTCCTTGCCACCGTCGCCACAGGCTTGCTCATTGGGGATAGCTTAGGGATAAAATTAGCTCATAATTTAAGTCGTTCAAATTCTTCTAAAGCTGCTTTGCGATAATGTTTATTGTTAAAAGTGCTATAGAAATAAACTTGACTTGACTTGACTAACAAATACATCTGTTAGTTTCTTCTTGTAGCATTAAGGTTTCCCTTCACTGGAAATAACTGTAACTAGAATGCCGATGTTCTGACGATTTGTGCTGCCCTATTGAAAAATGCTACCATATCGCCAGTCGACAGCAGAGTCCATTGATTTATGCTACTTTGTCAAAAAGTGCTACTGTTGATTATTGGTACAATTTTTGTATATCTCCCAAAGATATAACTTGCAACAAGTTACATTACATATTTATTTAGATTACAAACGAGGTCACGTGTACTGTCAGAGCTTGGCTTGCATGTTTTGATTATGACATTTTTAAAGTAGCACATTTTGATATACCAATATTCTCCATCAAATAATGCTCCCAGCAGATACACATTCTATTTTACACCTCCAGTCACTCCAAGGGCCCTGTCAGAGCATGGGGAACATGTTTTTATACTCTATTTTCATATTCTGAAATATGCATTTAAAGGTAGCGTATTTTGATGGGCATTTGAAGGAAAGTTTAAAGGAAATGTTTCTTCTGCTTTTATGTCTGATGCCACTAACCTTTACGCTCAAACAGTGCACAAACTACCTGCATTCGAGCCTCTGCAACTGCTTGTGCAGATGTTTGTGTTCTGCTGATGTTTCCTGTCTTAAAGTCTTCAGCAAACTGCAAAAATGGCAGTTTAGTTACTAACAATATATTCACAGTTTCTGCTTAAGCCCGTATCTCACTGGGCTGCGACAGCTTGCGACAAATTGCTAACGTCATTCGCGAGAGATTTTCAAAAGTGTCTTGAAACATTCGCGGGGCTTCTCAATTTCCTCGCATGAGTCACTCCATCGTTGTAGAAATTTTGAACATGTCCAAAAAATTCGTGCAACAAAATTTCTCTCAAAATAGCCGCAAATGCATCACTGGTGTCGCAAAGCCATTGCAAACCCTTCTCAAGTCAGTTTCCGTGAGGCTTCCTCTACTTCCCTGCCTGCCGAGGGAAAGCCGGGCTGCGACAGCGCGCAACTAGTTGGAGACACAACACTTGCAGTAAAATATGCAAATATCAACTCAGTGTGAGTCCAAGTGAAAATTTTCGCATTTTATCGCAATTGTTGTGTCTCCAACTAGTCATGCGCTGTCGGAGCCCAGTGAGATACTACCTTTAAGGTTAGTAAACCTTTTAGGACTATTTTCCTTCTTAAATATGACCAAAAAACATTGCAAGGTAGTATGAAATGATGGGCGTGGAAACAGAGCTAAAAAAAAATGGGTCTGCACATGTGCAAAGAAGCAGGTTAGCATATCTTGATAGGTAGCACAGTTTGCTAGCACACCGGCTGTACATGAGACCTTTTTGTTTGACACCAATGCTTGTCTTTACTAATGCTCTTCTGGCTGAATGGGCATGAATCCCACATCCACATTCTCAAATTTATTAGAAAGCTTTCCCAGAAGAGTGGAGGAGGGCCAAATCCATATCAATGCCAATGGTTGTGGAACTGGATATTCAACAAGCACATACTGTGTGGGTATGACGGTCAGATGTGCATATACTTTTGGCCTTAGTGTACATATGGGCATGGTATAACTGTACATGATTGTGTGTGTGTGGGGTACCTCTTTATAAAAGTTTTGTTCTCCATATCGACTACCCCAGCTCCCCAGCAGGCATCCAGCAGATACCAGTGATCCTCCAAACGCACTGCATTCCACGAATGATTTGACTTGGTGCTCTGGTAGCTCTGGCCCAATTTGTATCCAACACCTTTGCCATGGCCATTCACCTTCTTGCACTCAATGCCAACCTCCCTGTAGAGACAGCAGAGACCATGTATATCTTCTTTATATATGAAGCAGCAAAGTTTGTTTGTTTGTTTGTTTGTTTGTTTGTTTGTCTTGAGCTAACGTCGTCATTTCTTGATGGATTTTCACCAAATTTGGCAGGTAGGTCCAGGGATGACCCAGAATTTTGCAGATATAAACAAAATTCATGTATAGGCCCCAGAGAGGTTTCTGGGGGGCACAACATCCACCCACCCCCTCCCTCAATGCCTTTTAAGTTACATTTATCAACACAAACTCTCAACAGATCGTCACTAAACTTGGCACATAGATACAGGAGATAGCCACAATTTGGCAGAACTCAGAAATCCCATATTTGGGCCCCAGGGGGTCCCTGGTGGGCCCCTGAGTGGTGGATGTTTTGGATTTTTGTTTGTCTTGGGTTAACATTACCATTTCTCAATGGCTCTTCACCAAATTTGACATGGTAGTCTGGGGGCAACCCAGAATTTTGGTAACCTGCAAGTGTGTGTGTGTGTGTGTGTGTGTGTGTGTGTGTGTGTGTGTGTATATTCAGAATATACTGTAGGTTTGCCATTAATTATTATACATACAGGACACCTTTTTGATGGAATAAAAACGTGTTCTATTCCCTTCAAGTGGGTTTCATTCATTTGGTTTGATAGCATGCAGTATTGTTAGCATATCACTTATCCTGTCACTCTACCTAATGGAGAATGAGCGTTGAATATGGTTTACAATATTGCATTGTTGTCAAGACAATATGACGTCACATGTCGGAACTGATAGGATTATTCAGTGAGAGAGTTTTCTGCTGCGCATGCACAGAAGCATTTCTTTGTTCACCAGGAAAGAGAAAGAAGTGTTGAACACCCAAAAGGCCACCAAAACTTCATGAGATATTCTTCACGCATTTTTACAAGAGAAAAACATACCAACAGACATCAAAAAATGGAAAAGAGAGTATGTATATCAGTGGCAAACTGTTACTATTAGAGTTGGGACTTAAGCTCAGCCAAAACTTAGCCAGACGCACCATAAAAGCAACAGGTCAAAGGATTTTGCAAGGGATTAGCGGCAGGCTGCCAGGTCGCTCTGTTGTGTGTAGTTGTCGATGTTGATTTTAAAAGTAACTAAGTAAATTACACAGGGACATGAATACTTAAGTCAGTGAAAAATACTGTAGTGAGTGTGCGTGGAAGAGGAGTCTGGAGACAAAAATCTTAATTTCTTGGTAGTTAGCCTGTGTTACTTGCTCTCCATAGCGCTGGATTGACTGCTTTATTCGCTAACACTACTGATGAACGCTACACCGGCTGGAAGGTGACTTCACTGCTGCGCTGACAGCGCCGACTCACAGTTAAGCTCACGTTGGCCTTTGAGAAGGCCGAGGGTGATAAATCTTTGGTCCCTCCCACTATAAATCAAAGTCTAATTGGTTAATTCATCTGTCACTCCTATATAAACATACACTGCCATGGCCTTCTGTCCCGGCAATGAAGTCTTAACCAATGAGTGAGCCAGCTCTAAACTCTTCTCAGCCTAGACACAACAAACAAAAAATTTCATTGGATAACTTGATTTTACTGTTTTCAGGACAGTAACCCTTTCATTTCTGAAGCAAATTTGATAGAAAATGAGGCCAAATTAGAATTAGAAGAGAATAATTGTAATGAAATTATGAAAGAAATTAAAGAATGAAAGAAATCAAGTATAACATTTGAAATGCTGATATGCTTGGGCCTTCTATGAAGGCCTAGAAGGCGCTGACAGTTCCCCTCTGGTATAATAATAATAATAATAATAATAATAATAATAATAATAATAATAATAATAATAATAATAATTATTATTATTATTATTATTATGATAATAATAATAATAATAATAATAATAATAATAATAATAGCTTGTTTTGGAGTATATCAGATATATTCTGTTTAGCTAGCATGATACTGAACTCGTCTTTGACTCATTCAGTATCATACTAGCTGAATGGAATATATCTGATATACTGCTCAACACCAGCCAATATTTTTTAAATGTTGCATGTTTATTAATGGCAGCATTGTCCCTAATCTAACATACAGGAATGTTTAACACTTAAACTGACCTTATTTAATATCTTACCTAACCAAATTGCAGCACATTAATACACAGAAAAAGACTAGTAAAACCCTTGCCAGTAATATACATTGTAAATATAAAATCACTGAATTCTCTAAGCAATATTTTAAATAAACGCAACCAATGTAATTCTTGAAAGATCTATATTAATCATTTGTTCTCAATTCCCAGGAACTGTCTGTTTTTGCCTTTAACCACGTCCTGTTTCCCTGCAGTATCAGCATGAGCGGCATACATGTAAAATCCACTTGTCATTTATTACCATCAGAAAACCAAACAACTTTAAGCATGAAAATTGTTGTTTATCTGCACAAATCACGTATAATAAAGATTTTTCCAGCATAGTGGTGAATATTATTTATTTTTCTTCCATTTAAAGATTCTAGCACATCTCCAGAGACCTCTTTCAAGCAGATATTTTACTGAAAACTGCCACAATGTTAGGAAATATGTGAGAAAAAACGGGAAGCCATGGCTTTGTGGTTAGCGAATTAGTTTTGGGACCAAAAGGTTGTCGGTTTGATCCCCTGGACCAGCAGGAATGGCTGAAGTGCCCTTGAACAGGGTACCTATCCCCCAACTGCTCCTCAGGCTGCTCTGGATAAGATTCTCTGCTAAATGCCTGTAATGTCATGAGATATATAAAAATTCGGTCTAATTTGAATTTCTATTGAACAAAAGTCTTATTTTATTACCCGTCACATTTTTCCATCACTTATTTACAAATCAAACATAAATTATTGTCCATTTCTGCAAGTATTGCTCATATTACTAATTATTGTAGATACTTAGAGATAGATAGTAAGCATTTTTATGCTGCGTTGTTGTGGAATCAACAGTGTTCAAAACTGTATCAAGATTAAAGGAATATATTCACCAGATAATAATCTAAGTTCACAATCAAAGGCCAAAGAAAGATGTAATGCTCTTACTTGCACAGTTGTAAGCAGAGGCTGGAGTATCCACTGCAAACTCCTCGTCCTGTTTCGATAGTCCGCTCAGGAGAACACACTTTCTCAGTCAGACCCAGGTACCCATTCACATCATACTCTATACAGAACAACACTGTTATCAGTACAAGCATATATTTTAGTTCCTGTCCATCAGAGACGCGTTGGTAATTAGGTACAGATTACCCAGTGCATATGTTGTTGTTGTTGTGCAAAAGTTTGAGATTTGGCCATCAGAACAGTCAAATTGCACACCACACATCTGTATTAGGTGATATGTTTTAAGAAACACATTAGTGACACTTTACAGTGGTGCTTGAAAGTTTGTGAACCCTTTAGAATTTTCTATATTTCTGCATAAATATGACCTAAAACAGCATCAGATTTTCACACAAGTCCTAAAAGTAGATAAAGAGAACCCAGTTAAACAAATGAGACAAAAATATTATACTTGGTCATTTATTTATTGAGGAAAATGATCCAATATTACATATCTGTGAGTGGCAAAAGTATGTGAACCTTTGCTTTCAGTATCTGGTGTGACCCCCTTGTGCAGCAATAACTGCAACTAAACGTTTGCGGTAACTGTTGATCAGTCCTGCACACCGGCTTGGAGGAATTTTAGCCCGTTCCTCCGTACAGAACAGCTTCAACTCTGGGATGTTGGTGGGTTTCCTCACATGAACTGCTCACTTAAGGTCCTTCCACAACATTTCCATTGGATTAAGGTCAGGACTTTGACTTGGCCATTCCAAAACATTCACTTTATTCTTCTTTAACCATTCTTTGGTAGAACGACTTGTGTGCTTAGGGTCGTTGTCTTGCTGCATGACCCACCTTCTCTTGAGATTCAGTTCATGGACAGACGTCCTGACATTTTCCTTTAGAATTCACTGGTATAATTCAGAATTCATTGTTCCATCAATGGCGGCAAGCCGTCCTGGCCCAGATGCAGCAAAACAGGCCCAAACCATGATACTACCACCACCATGTTTCACAGATGGGATAAGGTTCTTATGCTGGAATGCAGTGTTTTCCTTTCTCCAAACATAACGCTTCTCATTTAAACCAAAAAGTTCTATTTTGGTCTCATCCATCCACAAAACATTTTTCCAATAGCCTTCTGGCTTGTCCACGTGATCTTTAGCAAACTGCAGACGAGCAGCAATGTTCTTTTTGGAGAGCAGTGGCTTTCTCCTTGGAACCCTGCCATGCACACCATTGTTGTTCAGTGTTCTCCTGATGGTGGACTCATGAACATTAACATAAGCCAATGTGAGAGAGGCCTTCAGTTGCTTAGAAGTTACCCTGGGGTCTTTTGTGACCTCGCTGACTATTAAGACGCCTTGCTCTTGGAGTGATCTTTGTTGGTCGGCCACTCCTGGGGAGGGTAACAATGGTCTTGAATTTCCTCCATTTGTACACAATCTGTCTGACTGTGGATTGGTGGAGTCCAAACTCTTTAGAGATGGTTTTGTAACCTTTTCCAGCCTGATGAGCATCAACAACGCTTTTTCTGAGGTCCTCAGAAATCTCCTTTGTTCGTGCCATGATACACTTCCACAAACATGTGTTGTGAAGATCAGACTTTGATAGATCCCTGTTCTTTAAATAAAACAGGGTGCCCACTCACACCTGATTGTCATCCCATTGATTGAAAACACCTGACTCTAATTTCACCTTCAAATTAACTGCTAATCCTAGAGGTTCACATACTTTTGCCACTCACAGAAATGTAATATTGGATCATTTTCCTCAATAAATAAATGACCAAGTATAATATTTTTGTCTCATTTATTTAACTGGGTTCTCTTTATCTACTTTTAGGACTTGTGTGAAAATCTGATGATGTTTTAGGTCATATTTATGCAGAAATATAGAAAATTCTAAAGGGTTCACAAACTTTCAAGCACCACTGTATATAACGAAAGAATAAATCGCATATATGTGGTTATCTGAACTGACAGAAGAAAATCTGACTCCACTCCAGAGAGAGAGCGAGACACACACACACACACACACACACACACACACTCCCTCAAGCCAGGTTTTAAAAAGAAGCTGTAAACTGATACAAATAATTTTCAAACCAAGGACTAAACATATCTAATGTCTGACAGTCCAGAACTGCAAATGCAAGCACCGTAATGTTCTATAAGTCATAGAACTGCACAGGTAAACATTATAATTAATTTAATATTGCCCAAGGCACAATCAGATAATACCTGTTTATCAGTCTCATCGATTCTGATTGGTCAAAATGTAACTGCAAGGCAAATCGCAGATTTATTTTATTGTACTCGTTGTGCTATGTATTCGTATCTATTGTAACGACTTATACAGGGGCTTGGGAAACGTGTGGTGGACACTCCACATAAATGCATTTTTAAAAATACTTGTTGATATAGACCCCGTCCACACGTAGCCGGGTATCTGCTAAATCGAAGATATTTTTCTACGTTTTGGCCTGTCATCCACATGAAAACACATCAAAAACGATTATTTAAAAAAACTCCAGGCAAAGTGAAGATTTTTGAAAACTCCGTGTATGCCTTTTCGTGTAGACAGAGATAACTGGAGTTTTGCGTTTTAGAACGTCACAATCTGCGCCGGGCGGCACGGTGGTGTAGTGGTTAGCGCTGTCGCCTCACAGCAAGAAGGTCCTGGGTTCGAGCCCCGGGGCCGGCGAGGGCCTTTCTGTGTGGAGTTTGCATGTTCTCCCCGTGTCCGCGTGGGTTTCCTCCGGGTGCTCCGGTTTCCCCCACAGTCCAAAGACATGCAGGTTAGGTTAACTGGTGACTCTAAATTGAGCGTAGGTGTGAATGTGAGTGTGAATGGTTGTCTGTGTCTATGTGTCAGCCCTGTGATGACCTGGCGACTTGTCCAGGGTGTACCCCGCCTTTCGCCCGTAGTCAGCTGGGATAGGCTCCAGCTTGCCTGCGACCCTGTAGAAGGATAAAGCGGCTAGAGATAATGTGATGTGTGTGATGTGACAATCTGCGCCAAAAAATGACGACAAATCTGCCCTGACGTCAAACGTGCGACCTTTGTTTACTGCAGAAGCCAGATTAAGCATGGACTTAAGCTAGCCGCACACCACGGCGATCCACGCGGTACCGAACCGACCCATTTCAGATCCAACTCCCGACAGGGCACGCACATATCCCCCGACTGTTGACGAGTGCAGTTGCGATTGAAGCGACACGTGACAACTTAATAGCTTTGTGATTGGCTATTGGATATAGTTACTGTTAAATCCAACACTTGAAGATGCTACAGGCTGAATTACAAATGACACAACATGGAATATGTAGCGCACTATCTAGGCTGCATGAGCTATTATTTCCAACCTTAAATAGTGCACTTATATAGGGGAGTTAAAGCGATTTGGAATTCAGCCACACAACTTGAGCAGAGTGGCTTTCCAGCCCACTGTGTCTATGGATAAAGCTTCAGTCTATGGAATTACAGTATATACCTGCATTAGGTGCTACCAACACGTATTTCTCGCGCTAGAAATTGTTTAATGATGTCACGTGTTATATGCGAAAGATATGATTGGCTATTGCTAGCGACTCTCGCCGATCAGTCTGGCTCCCGATTAGTTTTTCAAATCGGCTGTGAGATGAGTCGGTACCATTGAAAACTAGTCTTTACGCCTGACTCGCGACTTCAGTTGGCTCGGTACGCTGAAAATCGGCGTAGTGTGCGGCTAGCTAAAGAGTAATGGATCGGAGTATTGCCTTGAAAGCGTTAATTATTGTGCAGGTGCTATTTACATGTTTAATTTTAGAAGTCCAACTACTGCTCCAAGAGCACAGGCGATGTGATTAGGCGGTAGGATTTGGGGAAATAGCCATCTACAGGTTTGGAATGCTTATGAATGTGATTGAAAACGCAGATGTTTGGTTATGTGTGGAAGGGATTTTTTTTGAAGACGAGGTGGTGTGGATAAAACATTTTTATAAACGGAGGGGGGGAAAATGTTCGGTTTTAAAAATACCCGGCTACGTGTGTACATGGCAATAGTTAACAGTTATTCCACGAAATCGAGTCGTACATGAGCTGATGGCCAACGAGGTGTGTCAAGCCGAGTTGTCTATAATCCATGTACGATGTGATTGAGTGGAATAACTGTTTTATTCTATTCACATTCACTGGATTTCGAGAAACAGAGCATTTTTATTTTTTGCAAATTTGATAAATAAAAACTTTATACAATATGTCCAACAAAATAATTTCTGCTTAGAATGTAAACAAACCGATGAAATGACAGTAGCAATTTGTGAAAAATGCTAAAATAATAATTCTTGAAAAATTAAAAAAGATATGTTCTTACCATCAAATAATTTCATTCCATTTTTTTTGTATTTTTGCAGTTTTGTTTTCAAGTCGAGTTTTTATTTTGTCCTCGGTTGGTTGAGGAACATGCTCTGCCATTTTGTTTTTCTCTACTCATGGTATATGAGCTGATATCCTAGTAGTAGAGTAGCCAATCAGAGTGCAAGATAGCTCATATCCAGTGAATGTGGAGAGAATAATGAAGTTTTCTTTGAGAAGATATTTATTTAGCATTTTTGGATTTTATTATGGTGGTGTAGTGGTTAGCACTGTCGCCTCACAACAAGAAGGTTCTGGGTTCGAGCCCAGCAGCCGGCAAGGGCCTTTCTGTGTGGAGTTTGCATGTTCTCCCCGTGTCTGTGTGGGTTTCTTCCGGATGCTCCGGTTTCCCCCACAGTCCAAAGACATGCAGTTAGGTTAATTGGTGAATTTAAATTGACCATAGGTGTGAATGTGATTGTGAATGATTATTTGTCTCTATGTGTCAGTCCTGTGATGACCTAGCAACTTGTGTACCCCACCTCTCGCCCATAGTCAGCTGGGATAGGTTCCAGCTTGCCCATGACCCTGCACAGGATAAGCAGTTATGGATAATGGATGGATGGATAGATGGATTTTTTTATGCTTAATAATGGTCAGAAAATTCATAGAGATATTGTTTATGTTGCGAAAGAGAGAATGTGAAAGAAACTGACCAATGTTATGGCAGAGCCAGATCCAGATTGCACGCAGCTTTTCTAAATCAGTAGACGTTCCCTTGGTGATGGTTCTGGCAATAGTCTGCACTGAGAAGATCTTCTTACTCTTTAGCTGCACAACATCCATGATCACATTGCTGATTAAATAAGCAGCACCTTTAATTTCTTTGCAAGCACATGAACATATCAATTACTTTCCACCTTGAATAGCTTCATATTAGGTATATCTCACCTCTTGGCCAGCCCTGATTGCATGTGTGTCCACTCTGTAGAAATCATCAGTGCTGGAGATCAGCTCCTTCAGCTTCCTTCTGGACCCATGCTGGTTCAAGATAATCTGATCATTCCTCTTGTCCTGCTGAATAGCTCTACTCTGCACCTTCTCTCTTGTTTGATCTTTGTCGTTCACCAGAGACGAGTTCTTCTCAGCTCTGCAAGTGAAAGATTTGTTGATTTCTGAAAACTGCTTCTTGACAAGAGGTTTCTGATTGGCCTTATCCATGGTAGCCCACTTTTCAAACACAGAACTCTTAGTGGAAATGTCAGGCTTTGGTGTTGTCTGGTATGTCCGATTCTTATTCGTTGAGTTTTTAGGAAACACTGGTGAGCTACATGGATGTCTTTGGGAGGTTTTCGTTTCATCTCCTTTACCCTGAGTCTTGGAACTCCTCTCACTTCTGTGTTCATGAATATATTCTTGTTCTTGGCTCTGAGTCACTATACTGGTAGAAAGCCCTGCTATCACTACATTATTGATATTGTTGTTGTCCTCATTTTTACAGCACATTTGATTGGCATTACAGGGGGGATGACAGAGCTCTTGTCAAATATGTGAAATGTTTAGGTCAGCAGCCGTCATGGTTACTTATAGTTGTGAAACCTGTAGGGAGAATCCAAACAGTAGACAATCCAAACAACATCTGAGAAATTATGTGCAGTTTTCTCCTGTACCTACAAATTCCCATCAACCAGCCAGCTTTCCCAAATCATATACGACAACTACCAACTAGGGACGATGAAGGCAAACACATCTATTTCTAACTGCTTCAAAGGGCAGCAAAACACACTCAGAGGAACACACTATCTGTCTTCCCCGAAAGAATGTTGTTTTTTTCTTGTTTTATTTTTGCTAGTGTTGCTCTGACTGACAGGGGAGAGGGACAGAATGACAGCCCTCCCAACCAGAGAGCACAGTCAGGTTTGCTCCCTTAGCTCCCGGCCTTGGATGGCTATGACATCATCAAGATTTGAACTCACAGTCTACCGGTCATAGGATCAATACTAAAGTGTGAACTATCTTTGAAAGGCCAGAGACAATTTTAGGGAAAAGCTTGCCATCCTTTGCTCCAGATGTGTCGATCAAGAAAACATTTACCCCCCCCCCCCCCCCCCCCCCCCACACACACACACACACTCAAAAAAAAAAATAAAGGGTATTTGTTCAAGACACTCTGAAATACGTTTTTTTCCCATTTATACCATGTACTCTTTTTTTCTTCATGGACTCTCATTCTTTAAAAACTGAGCTTTTGTATGTTCTGCTTAGTCATAACTGATTGCTGACATGAAAATATAAAACACATTTGACACTGTCTAGCCTACTTTTCTTGGAGAAGAGTGTTTTTCTATCTACATGTAGAGAGTGATTCAGATGGAGTGTCTGTCATGGCACTTTGGTGTGAACTCTGATGCTTTCCATTCCCCCAGCTTTGTGATGTCTAAATTAATTTAAATTAATATTAATTATTTATTAATTAATTTATAATTAATTATTTTATTAATTTATTACATTTTTCCCCCTCCTAGAACTGCCACCTTATTGTGGTGGAGGGGTTTGTGTGCTTGAATGATCCTAGGAGCTATATTGTCGGGGGCATTATGCCCCTGTGAGGGTCTCCCAAGGCAGACAGGTCCTAGGTGACAGGCCAGACCAAGAGCAGTTCACCAAAACCCTTATGGAGAATAATCGATCAAGGACCGTGACATTGCCTGGTATGGCGCAGCCGGGGCCCCACCCTGGAGCCAGGCCCGGGGTTGGGGCTCGTATGCGAGCACTTGGTGGCCAGGCCTTTGCCCACGGGGCCCGGCCGGGCTCAGCCCGAAACGGTGATGTGGGCCCAACCTTCTGTGGGTTCACGACCCACAGAGGTAGCCATAGGGGGCTGGTGCAGTGTGGATTGGGTGGCAGTCGAAGGCAAGGGCCTCGACGACCTGATCCCTGAACACAGTGGCTAGCTGTTGGGACATGGAATGTCACTTTGCTGGGGGGGGGAAGAGCCTGAGCTTGTGCGGGAGGTTGAGAGGTACCAGCTAGAGATAGTCGGGCTCACCTCCACGCACAGCTTGGGCTCTGGAACCCAGCTCCTCGAGAGGGTCTGGACTCTCCACTTCTCTGGAGTCGCCCATGGTGAGCAGCGGCGGGCTGGTGTGGGCTTATTTATAGCTCCCCAGCTCAGCCACCATGTGTTGGAGTTTACCCCAGTGAATGAGAGGGTCGCCTCTCTGTGCCTTCGGATTGGGGAGAGGGCTCTTGCTGTTGTTTGTGCCTACGGGCCGAATAGCAGTATAGAGTATCTGGCCTTCTTGGAGTCCCTGGGAGAGGTACTGAGAGGTGCTCAGACTGGGGACTCCATTGTTCTATTGGGGGACTTCAATGCTCATGTGGGCGATGACAGTGACACCTGGAGGGGTGTGGTTGGGAGGAACGGCCTCCCCGATCTGAACCCGAGTGGTGTTTTGTTATTGGACTTCTGTGCTAGTCACGGTTTGTCCATAACGAACACCATGTTCGAGCATAGGGGTGTCCATAAGTGCACGTGGCACCAGGACACCTTAGGTCGGAGGTCGATGATCAACTTTGTTGTCGTTTCATCTGATCTCCGGCCCTATGTCTTGGACACTCGGGTGAAGAGGGGGCTGAGCTGTCAACTGATCACCACCTGGTGCTGAGTTGCATCCGCTGGCAGAGGAGGAAGCCGGACAGACCTGGCAGGCCCAAACATATGGTGAGGGTCTGCTGGGAACGTCTGGCCGAGCACTCTGCCAGGGAGGTCTTTAACTCCCACCTCCGGGAGAGCTTCTCCCAGCTTCCGAGGGAGGCGGGGGACATTGAGTCTGAGTGGACCATGTTCTCTACCTCCATTGTAGACGCAGCTGTTCGGAGCTGTGGCCGCAAGGTCTCCGGTGCCTGTCGTGGTGGCAATCCCCAAACTCGGTGGTGGACGCTGGAAGTAAGGGGTGCCGTCAAGCTGAAGAAGGAGTCCTATCGGGCCATGTTGACCTCCGTGACTCCTGAGGCAGCTGACGGGTATCGGCAGGCCAGGTGTGCTGCAGCTCAGGCAGTTGCGGAGGCAAAAACTCGGAACTGGGAGGAGTTCGGGGAGGCCATGGAGGAGGACTATCAGTCGGCCTCAAAGAAATTCTGGCAAACCGTCTGGCGCCTCAGGAGGGGGAAGCAGTACTCTGCCAACACTGTTTACAGTGCGGGTGGGGAGCTGTTGACCTTGACTGGGGACATTGTCGGGCAGTGGAAGGAATACTTTGAGGATCTCCTCAATCCCAACATCATGTCTTCCATTGAGGAGGCGGAGGCTGATGACTCAGAGGTGGACTCGTCCATTACCCAAGCCGAAGTCACTGAGGTGGTTTGTAAGCTCCTCGGTGGCAAGACACCGGGGGTGGATGAGATCTGCCCTGAGTATCTCAAGTCTCTGGATGTTGTGGGGCTGTCTTGGCTGACACACCTCTGCAACATCGCGTGGCGGTCGGGGACAGTGCCTCTGGAGTGACAGACTGGGGTGGCGGTCCCTCTTTTTAAGAAAGGGGACCGGAGAGTGTGCTCCAATTATAGGGGAATCACACTTCTCAGCCTCCCAGGGAAGGTTTACTCCAGGGTACTGGAGAGGAGAATTCGGTCAATAGTCGAACCTCGGATCCAGGAGGAACAATGCGGTTTTTGTCCTGGTTGCGGAACACTGGACCAGCTCTATACCCTTCATAGGGTGCTTGAGGGTTCATGGGAGTTTGCCAAACCAGTCCACATGTGCTTTGTGGATCTGGAGAAGGCATTTGACCATGTCCCTTGTGGTATTCTGGGGGGGTGCTTCGGGAGTATGGGGTTCAGGGCTCTTTGCTAAGGGCTGTCCGGTCCCTGTACGAATGGAGCAGGAGTCTGGTTCGCATTGCCGGCAGTAGGTCAGACCTGTTCCCAGTGCATGTTGGACTCTGGCAGGGCTGCCCTTTGTTACCGGTTCTGTTCATAATTTTTATGGACAGAATTTCTAGGCGCAGCCAGGGGCCAGAAGGAATCCTGTTTGGGAACCACAGGATTTCATCTCTGCTTTTTGCGGATGATGTTGTCCTGTTGGCTTCTTCAAACCAGGACCTTCAGCATGCACTGGGGTGGTTTGCAGCCGAGTGTGAAGCGGCTGGGATGAGAATCAGCACCTCCAATTCTGAGGCCATGGTTCTCGACCAGAAAAGGGTGGCTTGCCCTCTCCAGGTTGGTGGAGAAGTCCTGCCTCAAGTGGAGGAGTTTAAGTATCTTGGGATCTTGTTCACGAGTGAGGGAAGGATGGAGCGTGAGGTCGACAGATGGATCGGTTCAGCCTCCGCAGTGATGCAGTCGCTTTACCGGTCCGTTGTGGTGAAGAAGGAGCTGAGCCAAAAGGCGAAGCTCTCGATTTACCAGTCAATCTACGTTCCGACTCTCACCTATGGTCATGAGCTTTGAGAAATGACCGAAAGAACAAGATCGCGGATACAAGCGGCCGAAATGAGTTTCCTTCGCAGGGTGGCTGGGCGCTCCCTTAGAGATAGGGTGAGAAGCACAGTTACTCAGGAGGAGTTCGGAGTAGAGCCGCTGCTCCTCCACATCGAGAGGAATCAGCTGAGGTGGCTTGGGCATCTCTTTCGGATGCCTCCTGGACGCCTCCCTGGGGAGGTGTTCCAGGCATGTCCCCCCGGGAGGAGGCCCCGGGGAAGACCCAGGACATGCTGGAGGGACTATGTCTCTCGGCTGGCCTGGGAACGCCTCGGTGTTCTTCCCGAGGAGCTGGCCGAGGTGTCTGGGGAGAGGGAAGTTTGGGCTTCCATGCTCAGACTGCTGCCTCCATGACCCGGCCCCGGATAAGCGGAAGAAAAGGAGACGAGACGAGACGAGATGAGATTAATTTATTTTCCTTACTGTTGATTAGCAGTAACCAAACTCAAACTTCAACCTATTTATGATCACTGGCATATAAACATTCCAGTTTTTCTTATATAGGATGAAGTGTGTTGTTTTATTCCTGTGATTTTTATTTTTTGAACTGGATCTACACTAATGGTGTTTTAAGAAATGAATGCACATGGAAATGAATTAATGCACACACCTGACAGCCAATTGTAATCAAGTATTTAAAAATTTCAGGTATAAGTTTAATTAGCATAAGAGTCTTAAAGCTCGACAACATTCACAGAAGATCATTTTTCAAATGTGCCATTAATTTTCTGGCTGTGCTTCAATTGAGAAGCCTGAAAAAAATGAGTGCATATACAGCCTCGATCCAACATTTTTACCAATTACACTCATATTACTTTCTCAGTACTGGCCCATTATGGTTTTACACATGAGAATGTGGGTAATTTTATTTCAATTAGTGCTAAATAAGGTATTTACCAGGAGCCAGATGGGTAAAGGTCCTTGGCCAAAAATTGACCAAAAAAGCACTTATCCTATATTTCTACATTTATTCCATCTGTGAAGCATCATCTCATCTCATCTCATCTCATCTCATCTCATCTCATTATCTCTAGCCGCTTTATCCTGTTCTACAGGGTCGCAGGCAAGCTGGAGCCTATCCCAGCTGACTACGGGCGAAAGGCGGGGTACACCCTGGACAAGTCGCCAGGTCATCACAGGGCTGACACATAGACACAGACAACCATTCACACTCACATTCACACCTACGGTCAATTTAGAGTCACCAGTTAACCTAACCTGCATGTCTTTGGACTGTGGGGGAAACCGGAGCACCCAGAGGAAACCCACGCAGACACAGGGAGAACATGCAAACTCCGCACAGAAGGGCCCTCGCTGGCCACGGGGCTCGAACCCGGACCTTCTTGCTGTGAGGCAACAGCGCTAACCACTACACCACCGTGCCGCCCCCCTGTGAATTATTATTATTATTATTATTATTATTATTTAAGAAGCAGACATAGTTGTCTAACATCCTTCAAAACACATTTTAAGACTAATTTAATTCTTTGAATTACTTGGTTACTCGGAGTAGAGCCGCTGCTCCTCCACATCGAGAAGAATCAGCTGAGGTGGCTCAGGCATCTTTTTCGGATGCCTCCTGGACGCCTCCCTGGGGAGGTTTTCCAGGCATGTCCCCCTGGGAGGAGGCCCCGGGGAAGACCCAGGACACGCTGGAGGGACTATGTCTCTCGGCTGACCTGGGAACACCTCGGTGTTCTTCCCGAGGAGCTGGCCGAGGTGTCTGGGGAAAGGGAAGTTTGGGCTTCCATGCTTAGACTGCTGCCTCCGCGACCCGGATCCAGATAAAGCGGAAGAAGACGAGAAGAGAGACTTGGTTTTGAAAATGTCTGGAACACTCAAGGCTGACAAGTTAAGGCAAAAAAGAAAGCCAGCACATGTTTAGTATTTCTCTCAGCATTAAAAATGCAGCCAAAGAGCTAGAGGCAAAGCAGTGGAAATGCCTGACTCAGTTGTGCCACCTGTATAATTCCATGTCTTGCTTTACACAGGAGATTAAGTTCTTACCTGGTGGGCCATCCTTTTCTTTGATGGTGTACTTAGGTGTCTGTTGGTCTTATTTGTCAATAAGTTGACCATTTAGCTCCCACCTCCTTGAGACTGGCTATTATATATCCTCTATGCCCTGGGCTGGGGTGTATAGCTCTGGCACATCCAGGGAATGACAGCCCTAAAAATACTACATACTGTAGCAGATCAGGACTTTCCATCAGATATTGGCGCACAGGGGAAAGTTACAGCAGTGGGGAACACCAGGGGGCCATCATAGCTCTCCATTCAAAGCAGTGTGAATTTGTAACTCTTTTGACATAGTCATGATGCAGATTTTCTTCCCTGATTACAAGGAATAGATGCTTGAAGGAGAAACACTACTTCCAAAGCACCAATACCATGACAGGCATAGTATGGTCACCATAAGGATGTTGCGTAATGCCCTTCAAGGTTGCATTGCATTACAAGGTTGGCATGATGCTTTTTCTTTTAGGCACCAAACTAGTGGCCACATCCTTGTCCTGAGACTTGTTCAAAGCAAGTAACAAGTTTTATTGTGACAAACTTTTGGACTCAGAAACAAAAACAGACTCAAAGCACATTGAGTTCCATCCGCTCGCAATGTTTTAGTAATTAGGATGACACACTGTGTTGTATAGGAGGACCTGCAAAAAAGTAGAGAGTCACCACCACTGGATCAGTGGAAGGGTCAGTCCTGATTGTACGAGCCCCAGCAAGCAAGTCTACTGAACAAGAAAACTGAGCAAGGCACCCACAACAACTTGGTACTTTTTCATCTCTCAGCAACATGATATTTGAGGACATCCCTATTGGTCAAGGCTATAAACCTTGTTTCATTTACCAGTCTGTGTCAAATTACTACAAAGATGTGCCTCATAGCTCCACGGTACCTGGTTCGACCCCTCCCAAAAACATGCTGCAAGATGGATTGATGACTGTAAATTTCCCCCAGGCATGAAAGCATGTGTGCATGGTGTCCTGAAATGGACTGGTGTCATGCCCAGTGTTCCTGGGACAGGCTTGGGTGTCATGTAAAACATGTAGTGATATTACCAGTGTCTGTATGCATAACATTACTAATTATCCTCATAATTTAATTGGCAATGCTGTGAACGCACTGCTTCTTTGGCATAACTGAGTATCCCAAGTTCCTCAACCCCTCTTTCCCTTCAAAGCATCTGTGTTTATTATCTTGGAGTGTGTCAGCCTATATTATGGGCTTGAAAGTACACTGTGTTCATCTGGGGGATGTTTTGGTGTCCTTCAGACACCAGTCTGACTTGCCACCTTGAATGCGTTTCATGTCCCATTCTCAACGATTGCTCTGAACAATTTGTGACCTAAATGGCACCATAGTCCGTAATCGAGTATAAAGGTCAGGCAGGAGGTGAGAGATGAGACAGTATGAGCCACTGTGAATTATTTTACAGAAGTAAGATATATTTCTGCAAAACACTTATAGGGATTTGTAATAGACTTCAATTGCACAGGTTACAAGGGGTTTCAGCAGAGTTTAAGTAGGAAAAGATAACACAGCCTTACCTGCCTTTAGTGAACTACTGTATTTACCAGTATTTTATGCAGTGAAACAAAAATAGAAATAAGAAAAATAAGAAATGCTAAATGTCTAAAAGGAAAGTATAAATCATGTAGTGTGTCTTCTACATATATGCTTTAGCATTACTTGGAACAAGCATGTAGATCATGATGTTTTGACAGCGGTGAAGTGGTTAGCACTGTCACCTCACAGCAAGAAGGTTTCAGGTTCAGGCCCTGCAGCTGATCTTTCTGTGTGGAGTTTGCAAGCTGTGTGTGGAATAAGTCAACTGGCTACTCTAAATTACCCATGAGTGTGAATGGTTGGTTGTCTCTGTGTTAGCCCTGTCATAGATTGGTGCCCTGCTCAGGGTGCCCCACCTCTTACCTGAAGTTAGCTGGGATTGGCTCCAGCTTGCCCACAACCCTGCACAGGATAAGCGGTTATGGATAATGGATGGATATTCTCAATGAATATAAGGTTTGGTTTTGTTCTGTTTAATGCTGGGCAGCACAGTGGTGCAGTGGTCACCAAGAAGGCTCTGGGTTTGAACCATGCAGCCAGCTGGAGCCTTTCTATTTGGAGTTTGCATGTTCTCCCTGTGACTGCGTGGGTTTCCTCCAGGTGCTCTGGTTCCCTCCTACAGTCCAAAGACATGCAGATGAAGTCGACTGAGGCTACATCCACACGACAATGGCAACAAGATTTTTTTTTTAAATATCGCGTCCACATGGGCAACGGATCAGTAAAATTTCAGGTACATATGGCAACGCAACGCTTGCTGAAAACGATGAAATACACATGCCACACCTCTAGGTGCGCCGTAAGATGGTCCCGTCGGAGACACCAGAACAATAGAAGAAGGTTTTACGCATGCGCATAAACCCCTTCTTCTGTAGCATCAGCCACATAAAGTTTTGATTATTAATCAGTAGCGTAAAATAGTATCTATTGTCTAAGACACTTATTTATATTTCATATTAAAACGTCTATGTAAATTAATACATAGAAAGCCTGGCCAGGCGCTGAACGTTCTTCTGCCTTCACTTTAAGAGAAATTCAGGGCGAGCATGAGCCTAGCTTCTTCCGTGTCACTCATCCTGTCACTGTCATACGCACACACCTTCTGCTCGTTTTTTGAATGGAGACGCGGAAAGAGGAATGAATGGGGGTAGATGGAGAGAGAGAGGAATGAATGGGGATAGATGGAAGCCGCCAACATTCTGATATTCTCCAGAATTCTTTAATGGTCCGGAATAAATTGAATGCTACACGTTGATGGATTACTTTGTTCTTCTACGCCCTTTTTGAGGAATGTATAGAGATCTTGCAGTCACGTGACCAACATCTGAAGAGGTGAGATCGCTCCTTTTTTTTCCTTTTTATTTGTTGACAACTCACATCGAGTTCGTTACACTTCTACCCGGCGTGAAGCACTCACAGTCATGTGGTTGTGACGTCATCGTAAACAAATCCGTTCTACTCATCCAGACGACTTCACAACGGCACCGTTGCCAGATCTTTCCACTCTGGAACCCGTTCTCAAAAGATTTAGTTTTGGGGCACCCAAAACGCTGGTGCTGTGTGGACGCCAGACCGAAACGCTAAACAATTTTATCAGATTCATCTGAATCCGTTGCCGTGTGGACAGGGCCTGAGTGTGAATGGTTGTTAGTGTCTGTGTAAGCCATGTGATAGATTGGTGACCTGCCCAGACTGTACCCCACCTCTCACCTGAAGTCAGCCATGTCCAGCTTCCCTGTGACCCTGAAGAATTTATATGATGGATGAATGGATGTTTAGTGCCTTTTGAGAATCCTATTCGTAGGCTGAAGGTGAGAATGTGCTAATTTGTTGATCATTAACAAAAATACTGTAAAGAAAATCTATAATGCAACTGTGGTCTTGTTTCAGAAGCAATCAATATTGCATATTTTTGTAAACACCTCCAATGACTTCGCCCATCTTTTACTCATCAAAAAAACAGTTTTTACTGTTGCTAATTATATTCAGTCCAGTCAATTAACCTGCTCTTCTTATAAGGTCATAGTCGTTTCTAACTCAAGAAAAAAAAGTGATTTACTTTTTTCACAGCAATTCTTTTAATTTTTTCCCCTTCGCATGCTTCCCCATTCGTAGCAATCCAATTAACAATTGCACTTGGAGCATTGGAAGAAGACACTCTTAAGCTTATCATTCAGCATATAGTGTCGTGGCTGATGGGATTACATCTGAGCACTGTATTTAAACTCAGACAAAACCATCCAGAAAGAAGTCTGTGAAGATTCTCATGCCCTGTCCACACGGCAATGGATTCAGGTGACTCCGATACAATTGCTTATCGTTTAGGCCTGGCGTCCACACGGCACCGGCGTTTTGGGTGCCCAAAACACAATCTTTTTGAGAACGGGTTCCAGAGTGGAAAGATCTGGCAACGTTGCCATTGTGAAGTCGTCTGGATGAGTAGAACGGATTTGTTTACGATGACGTCACAACCACATGACTGTGAGTGCTTCATGCCAGGTAGAAGTGTAACGAATATCACCAGGATATCACCAGGAAAAAGCCTTACAGAGCACTAGTGAGAGTGAAACACGAGCTTGGATATTATTATTATTATTATTATGTTCAGTGTTAGTTCACAGTAGTAATGCAAGAAGCAGAATAGTGACAGTAATAGTGAAGCAAAAACATGCAATTGTACAAACACTGTAGCTCTACAGCAAAATATTCATTTATGAAATGGTCTGATTCTTAACACCAGTAGTGCCAATGATCTTCTCATTGCGATGCGAGTTGTCAACAAATCCTATAACTTGGTTCATGAAACGCGCTTACAAAATATTTTCACTGTGAATATTTATTGTGTAATGGTGCAAAGTGAGAGAGAGAGAGAGAGAGAGAGAATAGCCCGTAGGGCAGAGTCAATCCCGCCAGCAAAAATAGCGAAAAAAAGGAGCGATCTCACCTCTTCAGATTATGGTTTAAGTCCGACAATACATTCCTCAAAAAGGGCGTAGAGGAGCAAATTAATCCATCAACAGAGCATTCAATTTATTCAGGACCATTAAAGACGCCGCCTTCCGCGTAGAATCATGCGTCATCCTCGCCGCCATATTGGATAGGTCAAAGCGGAGAATAAAGATTAGCTGCGTTTAACTGTACCAACAGGTTTACCGTCCAAACGAGATCACATAGGATTACCTTTCACAGGTGAGAAACAACAAATTATTCCATCAACGTGTAGTATTCAATTTATTCCGGACCATTAAAGACGCCGCCTTCCGCGTAGAATCATAGGTCATCCTCGCCGCCATATTGGAAAGGTCAAAGCGGAGAATAAAGATTAGCTGCGTTTAACTGTACCAACAGGTTTGCCGTCCAAATGAGATCACATGGGATTACCTTTCACAGGTGAGACTGGAAAAATACTTTTCATTGTATTTGGTCATTATAATGTAATTTTACGAACAGATTTTCCTACCTTTGTGGCTAATATGAAGTCTCGCGCATAATAGTTTATGCGCATGCGTCCTTACTTCTTCTATTGTTCTCGTGTCTCAGAAGGGACCGTCTTACAGCGCCCCTAGAGGTGTGGCATGTGTATTGCATTGTTTTCAGCAAGCGTTGCGTTGCCATATGGACCTGATATTTTACTGATTGTTGCCCATTTGGACGCGATATATTTTTAAATAACATCTCGTTGCCGTTGTCGTGTGGATGTAGCAGTCATCCAGGTCATAGTAAACTGTGGGTGGTAAAAGAGAGCAGCTGGACATTCTTGAAGACGTTTCACCTCTCATCCGAAAGGCTTCTTCAGTTCTGTCTGACTAGTAGGGAGTATCAGGTATTTATCCTCTCATGGATGAAAAGCTCATCTAAGGTGTCGTTGAGTCATCCTGTTGGTGTGGGTCACCTGGGGGCTGGTTGTGAATGGCCTCGAGAGTCGTTAGGATGATCAATGGATTGCCCGTTAGGGTGATCAATGGAATGCTGATTCTCTCTGTCCTCCTGTGAGCCACTGAAAACAGCTGGGTTTTGGTGTGCATTCAGTTGTCTGGGAAGTGTGCCAAAGACTGCATTGTAGGTGGTGATGTCTTAGACCCCCACCTCTGTTCAGTGATGGCCGTTCCAGGTTGACAAAAATGGCTTCTTTAACTCCTCGCTCATACCAACAATCCTCTCTGGCTAAAATGCGTATGTTACAATCCTGAAATGAGTGTCCTTTGTTGTTAAGATGAATGTAGACAGCAGAGTCCTGGCCTGAGGAACTGGCTTGGATTGTGTACATCACAATCCAAGAAGGCTAGATTATTCCCACTGACATCCTCCCAAGTGAAGTTGATGTTGATATCCACTGCAGTGATGTGCTTAGAGAAGGCTTCCACCTCATGGGTTTTGATTTTAACCCAGGTGTCATCCACATATCTGAACCAGTGGCTGGGAGCAACTCCTGAAAAAGTGGTCAAAGCTTTATGTTCCACTCCCTCCATGTAAAGATTGGCCACAATAGGGGACACCGGTGATCCCATGGCGCATCCATGCTTCTGTCTGTAGAAACTTTCATTAAACTGGAAATAAGTGGTAGTCAGGCTGAGGTCAAGCAGGGTGCAAATCTGGTCCGTGGTGAGGGTCGTTCCATCCAATAAGGTGCTGTCTCGAAGGAGTCATTTTCTAACAGATTCAACTGGTTCTGTGGTGGTAATGCAGGTGAACAGAGAAGTGACGTCGTAGGAAACCATTTGTGAACTGACGTGAAAGGTATAATGTAGTACACCTTTGTTATTAGATGAAGTCTTGGACTTTGTTTTTCACCCGGTGCAGTTTATCCTAATGATGTCGTCTACTCTTTGCCTTTCTCCGTTGGCTTTTAAGTCTGGATTTAGTGTTTGGTGAACAAAAATAAGACAAATACAGGATCCTTGTGCTGGGTCTTTGTATCTTCTGCCCTCTAGTGCTGATGTGAGGTCTATCATTCTCTACTAAACGCACCAGATGTGAACGACAGCAATGCTTATGAAAGTGGTGTTCAAAGCTGCCTTGGACATATTAAAGGCATCATTGCATCATTTTTTCATTAATTGTGCGGTGGTCTCTAGTATGAATGAATGCCCTGTGAGCCGGTTTTGGTGAAAAAAATGCTGTGGTGTTCCTGTTTCAGGCTGTTCTAGTTTGGTGGAGGAGTGGGTGGGGAGAGAATGACAGGATTTCAGCTCTTACTCATTAATATTCATGACATGTAAACATATCGTTTCTGATTGGCTAACAGCACTGTGACGCTCCCTCCAGTGGGTTATGGGCGAGGCCATGACTACTAATTTTTGAAGTGACGTAAGTTCGTAGGGCTTTTTCTGATTCACTCATTTTTCCGTCTATTTTCTTTCGTAGGCTGATACAGGGAATGGGGGTAGAAGAACATTTTCTCGTGCAGCATGCATACGCAACTCAGAGTGACCTATGGGATTTCAAAAAGAGCCAGTATTAAACGGTTTGTCGTGGAATGACACCTTTAAAGTGAATTCACATCTAGCAGCAAGCCTGGAGTGTTTTATGAAAGCACCTTTTGATATTGCAAGTTTTACAAGGCATCTATATTCTCAAACAATAATTATCAGATAAGTCTTGAATGATTTATGCAGGAATTATGTGTGAAACATCTGTGATGGAGGAGGAGGAAAGTAAACAAGAGTTGCCTCAGGAGAAAAGTGGATAACAGGCGGTAGCATAATAATAGGAATTTTTAAAAAAGTACACAGTAATGTTGTGAATATAGAGAATGTTTTAGTTCCAAGATTTGCAAAGCATTTGATTCAGTAATTAGGATGAATTCTAAACGACAGTGTACATATTAGTAAAATGGATGTGGGAAGTGTGTATGGAATAAAGAGTGCATGTCTGGACCAACTGAAAACTCCTGAGAGTTTAAGGTGCTAAACTTTAGGCTTAAGGGTTGAAAAAAAAGTGAAGGAGTGTTAATGATATTGGTTATTTATGTAGTAACCTGGGCAAATTTACCTGGGCTTAACAAAACATAATCTGACCTCCACTTTAACACACACACACACACACACACACACACACACACACACACACACACACACATATATATTAACTAACATGTGAAAGTTTGTGAACCTTTTACAAAGTTAGTGAGACCAAAATGTTATCATTGGTCATTAATTTATTCAGGGAAGTGTGTGTGTGTGTGTGTGTGTGTGTGTGTGTGTGTGTGTGTGTGTGTGTGTGTGTGTGTGTGCAGGGCCGTCGACAGGGGGGGACAACCGGGTATTTTGTCCCAGGCCCAGGCATGAGGGGGGGCCCAGAACTGGTCCCTCATGAAGATATCATTAATCATTCTGTTTCATTTCAAAATGTGTTGATTTGGGGGAGAAAAATGTGCTATATTTGCATTCAATGAATGATTTCTGGTTCTTTTGCCTTTATTGTCTTCGAAAATAGATTCAAGAACCCACCTACCACCCCTAATGCAGAAATGGTTTGGTCTTTGATTAAGGCGCCAAATAACATGGCACTATTCCATCATAACGCTTCGACAATAAGCGTGCGAGCCCGTTTGCCAACATGCACAAGTCAGGAGCAAAGAAAAGAGAAAAAGAGATGAAGAAGCCAAGAGCCTCAGGGGCTCACTGCATAGATATTTTAGAAAAGATTCAGATGATGCAGCAGGTGGTGAAGGCAGTGGGGCAGCTGAGCCAGGTAAGACACAGATAACTTTTTTCCAGCCCCGTAATGTAACCCCAGCACGCGCGACGCGCCATTCATAATTATAAAGTAGGGGATAGCAGGGTACACTGAGTGAACACTGAAATGCACAGGGCATTGAATTATTTCATAAACATATCGGTTTAATAACACTGTGTTGCATATATCTCAATGAAGCAAAGAATAGCACATTGGCCCGCAATCATATCCAAATGTTTTAGGCACGCTTGCTGAGCTGCGCTGAGCTGGACTCCGGTTAGCTGAAAGCCCGTGGAACGCTGCCTCTTGTTAATTAAACCTTATTTTGTTGGAAATCATCCCGTGTAGATACGACGGCATGTGAAATTGCCAGCTAGATAGAGTTTAATGTAACGAATGGGCTATAAATGGGGTGTTTTGAGGTTAGTCTGTTGCAAAACATTAAACTTTCGCTTAGACTGGATACTCTTCAAACAATTCCCTTGCTCAAGTGAAAAATGATAGGCCTGTATGAAAAGCGCAATTAATGAAAGTAGCCTAATAAGCCCTAAATGAATAAAACAACCTCTGTTTTATTGTTGTTGCTTACACGTTAAGATTTTGAAATCTTCTCGGTCCAGTTCTATATCCAGGGAACGTTGTAATCCTTTTGGTTTATCCGTAATAAACGTGTCAGCCCCCAGGTCAGATAGGCTAATGTTACGTGGTTGGGAGGGTGTCAATTTTTTTTGTAACATTCTAAATCGAATACGGAAAGGACGTTTATGAAAAACAAGACAAAAAAATACACTGAAAAACTCACTGTACACATCACTAGTGGTGATGCTTCTATGTTCAGATTTTGGGAAAGCCATAACTCCGTTCTCATTGAGGCCCAGTTCCATCCCGTAAACAATCATTTTGGTTTATCAACTACCTGCGCTCAAACATGTCACAGGAGAGGCTCAATGGGCTGGCTATGCTCTCTACAGAGCGCGAACTTGCAAAGAAGCTGGACTTCAATGACCTTATTGACGACTTTGCCACAGCAAAAGTCCGGCGCATTGCATTTCGCACCTGAATAGTTGCAGACTAAGGAAATGTTCAAACTGTAAATATGTTGAAATGTTGAAATAAAATGGTTGACTGTTATAATGGGCTTGGAATACCTGTTATTTAAGGGTTGGAGTGAATGGAGACTGTGAAAAGAGGGGTTGGGTGTGGGTGGTTGCTGTGTGGCGATGTGCGTGCGCGCGTGTGTGTGTGTGGGGGGGGGGGGGGGGCGCTCAGATTATTTTGTCCCGGGCCCAGCCAATGCTGTCAACGGCCCTGTGTGTGTGTGTGTGTGTGTGTGTGTGTGTGTGTGTGTGTGTGTGTGTGTGTGTGTATACGATAAACCAAAGGATGATAAGAAACCACAATTACTTCTTGTAATGATTTATTATAGAGATCAAAGTTCACACACTGTAATGACTCCAATTCCAACCTGCTCTGTCTTAAAACCGAAAGTGTCCCAAACATGAGAACTCACACACACACACACACACACACACACACACACACACTACCTTAAGTGCAGTTTTGTGATGGTCATTATTAATTCCTTATAAAATCTGCACATTTATAAAGTGTGTGTCTGTGCGTGTGTGTGTGTGTGTGTGTGTGTGTGTGTGTGTGTGTGTGTGTGAGTCTTGTTGGCATATCTGTAGCTGTCCTCCTATTGGTGGAATTCACATTTTAATCACACATTTCTCACACGTGCACACGGACACAGCTCATCATGACTGAGGGAACGTTCACGATTCATCTTTATATTAATTACAGAACGTTCACGATTCATCTTTATATTAATTACAGAACGTTCACGATTCATCTTTATATTAATTACAGAACGCTCACGATTCATCTTTATATTAATTACAGAACGTTCACGATTCATCTTTATATTAATTACAGAACGCTCACGATTCATCTTTATATTAATTACAGAACGTTCACGATTTATCTTTATATTAATTACAGAACGCTCACGATTCATCTTTATATTAATTACAGAACGTTCACGATTTATCTTTATATTAATTACAGAACGCTCACGATTCATCTTTATATTAATTACAGAACGTTCACGATTCATCTTTATATTAATTACAGAACGCTCACGATTCATCTTTATATTAATTACAGAACGTTCACGATTTATCTTTATATTAATTACAGAACGCTCACGATTCATCTTTATATTAATTACAGAACGCTCAAGATTCACCTTTATATTAATTACAGAACGCTCACGATTCATCTTTATATTAATGACAGAACGCTCACGATTCATCTTTATATTAATTACAGAACGCTCACGATTCATCTTTATATTAATTACAGAACGCTCACGATTCACCTTTATATTAATTACAGAACGCTCACGATTCATCTTTATATTAATGACAGAACGCTCACGATTCATCTTTATATTAATTACAGAACGCTCACGATTCATCTTTATATTAATTACAGAACGCTCACGATTCATCTTTATATTAATTACAGAACATTCACGATTCATCTTTATATTAATGACAGAACGCTCACGATTCATCTTTATATTAATTACAGAACGCTCACGATTCATCTTTATATTAATTACAGAACGCTCACGATTCATCTTTATATTAATTACAGAACGCTCACGATTCATCTTTATATTAATGACAGAACGCTCACGATTCATCTTTATATTAATTACAGAACGCTCACGATTCATCTTTATATTAATTACAGAACGCTCACGATTCATCTTTATATTAATTACAGAACGCTCACGATTCATCTTTATATTAATTACAGAACATTCACGATTCATCTTTATATTAATGACAGAACGCTCACGATTCATCTTTATATTAATTACAGAACGCTCACGATTCATCTTTATATTAATTACAGAACGCTCACGATTTATCTTTATATTAATTACAGAACGCTCACGATTCATCTTTATATTAATTACAGAACGCTCACGATTCATCTTTATATTAATGACAGAACATTCACGATTCATCTTTATATTAATGACAGAACGTTCACGATTTATCTTTATATTAATGACAGAACGCTCGTGAGACTTGAACTTCCTCCTATAGAGCTTCTGATCACAGTGCCATTAAATCAGATGTGTTCTGAGTTCAAAGCCCACAGATCGCAGCTCACGCCCCAACAATCATTTCACTGTGTGAGATTTTCAGCTGAAAACTGCAGAGTTTCATAAAAAATACATTCATTCGCTGAGTTCCAACATGACATCAGATCAGACCTGTGTGTGTGTGTGTGTGTGTGTGTGTGTGTGTGTGCTTTAATCTGAGTTGTTCAGGTTCTTTGGTTCTGTGTTTTTGCTCCTTAATGAGTGATGGTGTAGAGTTTTAGTGTAGAATTAGAAAATACAACAAATGTTGTTAAATATCATTTCTGCTGATAGCACAAGGACATGAAGGACATTCTAACAACTTATTTATTTATTTATTAACAGTCTCCCGTAAAGCTATAATTTGGGTAACAGATTGTACATTTGAAGTCCCACTGACAGTCAGAATCACACAATTACTGAAAATAATGAAAAGTGAATTTCTAAGAGCTTACATTTTTTCTTCTTCATAAAATCTTCAGGAAATTTGGATGATCAAAATATTCCATGTGATTTGTGGAATGTTCTGGATATTTTATTAGGCCTACCTGATGTCATCATGGCTCTCCTCCTCTCCATCAGTTGGTATCTCCATGTTCATCTCAGTCTCCTCTGTATCCTCTCTCTCTTCCTCCACTACTCTGTCTTGTCTCTGTTCTTGTCCCCTAGCCCATGTCAAACAACCAGCCTTAGTTTCCTTGCAGACATATGAATTACACATTTCTGATGCAGTCTTACCATTAGTAGCCTAATCATAAGAAATCTGTTATTTACAAAGGGCCATCTTTTTTAATACAGGCTATATTTGAAAACATATTTGCAATGCAAGCTTCAAGGTTTCTAATGGTGTCAGTTATATGTATCTAAGATAAAAACTCGCAGAGATTCAGATGTGTGTTTAGAACAGTCCTCAATATCCCTGCAGAGGGAGCACTGACTTCTACAGAAGCCAGGCTACTGTATGACCTTATGTGGATACAGAAACGTCCACCGAATTCACAAATGCGTGAAAATAGTATGACCTTGCAACGGTGTCGGACTCGTGAATCCAAGATAGAAATGCTATTTATCATATCTGAATTTATTATGGAAAGAACTAATCTGACTTTCTGTTACACAAGCCAGAGTTAGCTAGCTATCCATCATGAATGGTGATTGCATAATCAGGTGCTTGTCCGACTGACATTAACGATCGTTGCATTCACGCAGGCACCACATTTCAATCAGTTTGACAAACGGGTACTAAATCCTTGCCCATAGTCTGTGTGCATCCGGCTCAGCTATGCAATATGCTAAATCGCTATACAATTTCAGCTAGCCAGGCCAGCGCAGCACTATCTAGTCTTCTGTGAACTTCATAGCCTAATCCCTGACCCTGAACACAAGATCTGTTTCCATCACAGTCCATACCCGCTACTGTCTTTCATCCACGTCAACATTTTTTGGCGCATCCCCTCACATGCCTTCTCCTTTTCTTTCTTTCTCTTCCTAACTTGGGCACCTGATAACTTTTTGCTTTCTCCATCCTGCCTTAAACAATCACCCGGTCTATGGGCGACAGCTACTGTATGGAGTGCTCAGCAGCACCCCCCTCCTCTCCTCCTCCCCCCCTTATTCTTTGGTGAGTAGCCTAAGTTGTGGAAAGTAAAGGGACATTGGACGTTTCTTTACTATTTTAAGCAGAATATTTTGAGCATAGCCAAGAGTTAAAAGCACAAGAGTAGTTTTAAAACATAGCATGATAATTTTTTGTCCCTCCCTTGTTTTGGCCCCCCCCCCCCGGCTGAGCGCCCATATGCACCGCATATAGAGCATACCCCGTTTTTGTGCCACTGTGGATATTTCACAGGGCTGAATGAGATAACAGAGTGGATTGAATGTGGATTTTTCATGCCCTGTAATGAAGGACTCATGGAAAAGGATGTTTCATGAGCATGAGTTGTGAAGTAGATTTTCATATTCTGGAAATAAATAATACGATTCCAATCTGCACTAATTTACTGAGGATTAGGGTTTAGGGTTAGGGTTAATGGTTTAGGGTTGCGGTGAGGTGAGGTTTCGTGGGCTGGGACAGGGTTTAGGGTTAGGGTTTATGGCTTAGGGTTAGGATTTAGGGATAGGATTTAGGGTTAGGATTTAGGGTTTAGGGTTGCGGTGAGGTGAGGTTTCGTGGGCTGGGACAGGGTTTATGGTTAGGGTTTATGGTTAGGGTTTAGGGTTTATGGTTTAGGGTTGCAGTGAGGTGAGGTTTCACAGGTTGGGAGAGGGTTTAGGGTTAGGCTTTAGGGTTTATGGCTTAGGGTTAGGATTTAGGGATATGATTTAGGGTTAGGATTTAGGGTTTAGGGTTGCGGTGAGGTGAGGTTTCATGGCTGGGACAGGGTTTATGGTTAGGGTTTATGGTTAGGGTTTAGGGTTCATGGTTATGGTTTATGGTTATGGTTTATGTGGGTGGTAAAAGAGAGCAACTGGACTTGCTTGAAGATTCTTGAAGACGTTTCACCTCTCATCCGAAAGGCTTCTTCAGTTCTGTCTGTCTAGTAGGGAGTATCAGGTATTTATCCTCTCATGGATGAAAAGCTCATCTAAGGTGTCATTGAGTCATCCTGTTGGTGTGGGTCAACTGGGGGCTGGTTGTGACCGGCCTCGAGAGTCGTTAGGATGATCAATGGATTGCCCATTAGGATGATCAATGGAATGCTGATTCTCTCTGTCCTCCTGTGAGTCACTGAAAACAGCTGGGTTTTGGTGTGCATTCAGTTGTCTGGGAAGTGTGCCATGAACTGCATTGTAGGTGGCTGATAAATGATGTCTTAGACCCCCACCTCTGTTCAGTGATGGCCGTTCCAGGTTGACAAAAATGGCTTCTTTAACTCCTCGCTCATACCAACAATCCTCTCTGGCTAAAATTCGTACATTGCAATCCTGAAATGAGTGTCCTTTGTTGTTAAGATGAATGTAGACAGCAGAGTCCTGGCCTGAGGAACTGGCTCTCCTGTGTTGAGCCATGCACCTGTGAAGCGATTGCTTTGTCTCCCCAATATATGAGTCCGTGCATTCCTCACTGCACTGAATGGCATACACTACGTTGTCCTGTTTGTGTCTGGGTATTTTGTCCTTAGGGTGGACCATTTTCTGCTTCAGAGTGTTACTGGGTCTGAAATGTACCGAAATGTTGTGTTTGTAGAAGATCCTCCTGAGTTTCTCAGATAGACTAGAAATGTAGGGAATGACAATGTTCTTGCATTTGTTCCTGTTATCCTCCTTGTCTGTTCTGTTCCTTTTTCTCCTCTTGAGGAAAGACCAGTTGGGATACCTGCAGTTCTGAAGTGCTTTCTTGATATGATTCTGCTCCTTCTCTTTTCCCTCTATCGTTGTAGGGATATTCTGAGCCCTGTGTTGCAAGGTCCTAATGACCCCCAATTTGTGTTCCAGTGGGTGGTGAGAGTCAAAGAGTAGGTACTGATCTGTGTGTGTGGGTTTCCGGTAGACCTCGATGCTCAGGCTTCTGTCTTGTCTAATGTGTACATCACAATCCAAGAAGGCTAGATTATTCCCACTGATGTCCTCCCGAGTGAAGCTGATGTTGATATCCACTGCATTGATGTGCTTAGAGAAGGCTTCCACCTCATGGGTTTTGATTTTAACCCAGGTGTCATCCACGTATCAGAACCAGTGGCTGGGAGCAACTCCTGAAAAAGTGGTCAAAGCTTTATGTTCCACTTCCTCCATGTAAAGATTGGCCACAATAGGGGATACTGGTGATCCCATGGTGCATCCATGCTTCTGTCTGTAGAAACTTTCATTAAACTGGAAATAAGTGGTAGTCAGGCAGAGGTCAAGCAGGGTGCAGATCTGGTCCGTGGTGAGGTTCGTTCTATCCAATAAGGTGCTGTCTCGAAGGAGTCGTTTTCTAACAGGTTCAACTGCTTCTGTGGTGGGAATGCAGGTGAACAGAGAAGTAACGTCGTAGGAAACCATGGTTTCATCTGTGTCTAGTTTGAGGTCTGCAACTTTAGTAGCAAAATCTTGGGAGTTTCTGACGTGATGTGGTGTATTCCCAACGAGAGGAGCCAGGATGGTGGCCAGGTGTTTGGCAATGTTGTAAGTAACAGAGTTTATACTGCTGATGATAGGTCTGAGGGGAGCTCATTCCTTGTGAATCTTGGGAAGTCCGTATATGAGAGAACGGCTTCCCCAGGGTACAATCTGTAGTACAGAGATCGGTTGATGGCTTGGTCCTTTTCTAGTTGTTGTGATGTTCTGGTCTCTTTGAAGCAATGTAAGAGCCCTCCTTTCTTGGATGGTGAGGTTGGAGGGGGGTGCTTTCGCACTGGACAGAGCAGCTGATATCTTCAGAACTGCGGGTATCCCAACTGCGGGTATCCCAACTGGTCTTTCCTCAAGAGCAGAAAAAGGAACAGAACGGACAAGGAGGATAACAGGAACAAATGCAAGAACATTGTCATTCCCTAGATTTGTAGTCTATCTGAGAAACTCAGGAGGATCTTCTACAAACATTCCGATACATTTCAGACCCAGTAACACTCTGAAGCAGAAACTGGTCCACCCTAAGGACAAAATGCCCAGACACAAACAGGACAACGTAGTGTATGCCATTCAGTGCAGTGAGGAATGCACGGACTCATATATTGGGGAGACAAAGCAACCGCTTCACAGGCGCATGGCTCAACACAGGAGAGCCAGTTCCTCAGGCCAGGACTCTGCTGTCTATCTTCATCTTAACAACAAAGGACACTCATTTCAGGATTGCAACGTACGAATTTTAGCCAGAGAGGATTGTTGGTATGAGCGAGGAGTTAAAGAAGCCATTTTTGTCAACCTGGAACGGCCATCACTGAACAGAGGTGGGGGTCTAAGACATCATTTATCAGCCACCTACAATGCAGTCTTTGGCACACTTCCCAGACAACTGAATGCACACCAAAACCCAGCTGTTTTCAGTGGCTCATAGGAGGACAGAGAGAATCAGCATTCCATTGATCATCCTAATGGGCAATCCATTGATCATCCTAACAACTCTCGAGGCCATTCACAACCAGCCCCCAGTGACCCACACCAACAGGATGACTCAATGACACCTTAGATGAGCTTTTCATCCATGAGAGGATAAATACCTGATGCTCCCTACCAGTCAGACAGAACTGAAGAAGCCTTTCGGATGAGAGGTGAAACGTCTTCAAGAATCTTCAAGCAAGTCCAGTTGCTCTCTTTTACCACCCACAGTTTACCATGACCTGGATGACTGAGAATCTTCACAGACATGTTATGGTTTATGGTTAGGGTTTAGGGTTAGAGTTTAGGGTTGCAGTGAGTTGAGGTTTCACAGGCTGGGACAGGGTTTAGGGTTAGCGTTTAAGGTTTAGGGTTACTGTGAGGTGAGGTTTCGCAGGCTGGGACAGGTCTCAATAATGATGATTTAGATCAATGTCGTGTTTTAAGTTATTTATGTGAAATAAACTGGCTGTTTGTGTTTAAAATGTGCTTCAGATTTCTGACAGAAGCTCGAAGTTGGATTGGTCAGCGTTCAGGTTCTGAACATTAAATGATGTTTAAACTAATTCCAGCACATCCCCATCACAGTTCCACCTCAGGGACAGTTTGGTCCCTTTATTTCTGAGAGTTTGTGGAGTGAAGAACATGTTCTAGGGCACAGCATCACGGTGTAGAACCCATTACAGCTCACTGATACATTCCTGGGTTGTGACCATTACAGTACTGAGAAGAACATCATCACAGAGAACTTTACAGAATTTCAGCCTTCTGCTTGTGAATAATAATAATAATAATAATAATAATAATACCTCTCCTCGTGCAGGCTCTCAAGCGGAACCACGCTACTGGATGGTATGTAGCCCTGACTGTGGGTGGAAGTTCCGGTCAGCAATCGCGCAATCCACCAGTCCGGACTGCTCTGGTCCAGAACCTGCAGCTGGTCCCCCGCGCGGAAGCTCAGGTGCTCGGCGGTGCGCGCAGTGTAATCCCTCACAGCCGTGTAGAGGCGCGCAGTGGGCGGAGGGGGTGACACCGGACTCACCGGAACACTCTGCTGGGTTCCGATCACCTGCACATCCCGGACCGGTTCGGGCTTCTCCTGGAACCACGGACACGTCCTCAGGCAGCACGCGACTATCCGCTCCATCAGCTCCCTCAGCTGGGCTGACATCTTTACTGGAAATCACGGCAGCGCGATCACACACTCATTCATTAAAGAATACAGACAGACAGACAGACAGACAGACAGGTGATTAAAGCGAGCCGTTCCTGGAGAGCACACGCTGCTGTGGCTCGTATCCTCTGGGATGAATGGTGAGTGCGAGCGGCTCCGGCTGAAGAGCACAAGACTTTACTGCTTCCCGTTAAAATGGTGGAGTTTCCGGATGAGTCCGAGACAAGAAGGTAAAACTCCAACACCGGGCTGCACGTGCTCAGGTCTCTCACACACAACTTGCATGTGACGTCACAAATGAGGACTTTGGCCACATTTCACTCCAACGCCATGCGGCTGAATTCTGAACGATCATGAGCTGCTGAACTCTGAACGATCATGAGCTGCTGAACTCTGAACGATCATGAGCTGCTGTTCTTGTGTTTTACTGTAAACTGTTTCAGTGGATTAAAGAAAGAGGGATGTTATAAAAACAATCATGTATTAATCATCCATAAGATTCACTCAGATCTGTATATAATTCATTAAGCTGATATTTATAATGGAACTGTATCATGGATATTAAAATTATTGATATTATATTGATATTTATTTATCAAATCTTCTTGAATGGGATTGTTTGGTTCTGAGTGACAGCGCGGCTCGGACACTCACAGCTGAACCTGTAAGTTTATATGATCGCACTTGTTCTTATACATGATCGTTTCCATAGTAACAGCTAGTGATGTAGTACTCGAGTCCGGTCTCGAGACCGATTTCTGCTTTCTCGGATTTATTCCTTCAAAGACTCGGTCTTGACTTGGGCTCGGACCACAGTGGGAGGAGAAGGACTCGTAATTTCAGACCGGGTCTTCGAGACCAACACATTTTTAATGTTCATATAAAAAAACACACAACATATAACAACAATAATAATAAAATGCAATGTTGATGGGCATTATTTGAAAATGACATCCCATGGTGCAATGCAAAGATTCTGCCGGTGAGTGTCAGTAGGTCAGTGTCAGTGACTTCACTTCAGTTGCTGCCTGGTGTGATCACAGAGCGGCAGCAAGATGAGCAACGAGTCTGCCATCATCAAATTCGCCTTTCAGAACCATAAAACGTTTACCGGAAAAGATTTGAAGAAAAAGCACACTGCGCGTTGCAAATTCTGCAACACATCGATAACTGAAACCTATGGCACAACTTCTAACTTCCATCGCCACGTTAGAAGAAATCCAGACAGGTGAGTGCAGTAATGCATTTGTTGAGCTATGCTATGCTCGCTAACATATTCGTGCTTCACCTAACCTTGCCTGAGTAGAAAGTGTGTTTGACATAAAGCCGTTAGTTTTAGTTTTACATTATAATGGCATAGAATAGATGGTATTCTGAGTTGCTAAAACAAAAAACAAGCCATGAGCCACCCACCACTGGTGTCTTTTTCTGCCGCCCAGAGCTATCATAGCTATCTACTTGACCAAATAGTCCAACCTGAGAGCAGAGATGTGAACTGTAAGTTGTCTCATTAACACATTAGTCAGTTAGGGGAAAGGCTTAAGCAGGAGAATACCATAAACAAATTTCTCTTAGGGCCCGTCCACACGAGTACGCGGCCTCACCCAATACACTGTCGTTTTGAAAAAAATCTCCGTAAACACGGCGTCATTTCCAGAAATATGTGCGTCCACACGGATTCACTGGAAACGACCCAAAACTCTGTAGTACATATGCCAGGCCAGTATGTGGCGCTGTGACGCCGCCACACCCATGCGTAGCATGCGTATAAAGGTCACGCGCTGTTTACAAACAATGTTGTTCTCCATGTTCTTTTGTTGCTCCTCACAGTAATATAAAAGCAGAAGGTTTTGTTGTAGCAGCCGTAATAGACTGAGTTGTTTCTGCAGTACGAGCACAAGCCTGTAGTCCGCCATTGTTGTCTAGCGGCGGCGGCTGAGGTTAAAGGTTGGAGAGGCGGGGCTTATACGTCATCAGTTCTGAAAAAATCCGCATTCGCTGTCCAGATGACTCCGGGCTATCCGGCGTTTTAGGATTTTCCCACTCTGGGACCCGTTTTCAAAAAATACTGGTTTCACACCTTGAAAAAGCCAGATCCGTCTGGACGTGAGGCTGAAACGATAAAGTATTTATGCGGATTCGACAAAAATGTACTTGTGTGGACGGGCCCTTAGATGGTGTCAGGGACATTCTATTTTATCAGTGTGAAGTGTTGAATGTTTAACGTCAAGTGCCCATTTAGCTACTCAGTTAGTTCGTTTGTGAATGCTAACTGTTAGCATCTATATGGATTTCTCCATAGACGTTAGCTTTAAGCTAACCAATCAGTTTCTATTCATTTTTAATGTACAGTGTCTCGTAAATGCACTCAGGAAACGAATACCAAGATATATTTTGTATGTCTGCTTTACAGTTTTACAGTGAGTCTTAAGTAAAGCTTTGAAGAGAATTTCAGCGTCCTGCTTTTCTTGGGAAACGTTATCTATCTGCCGAGCTTGTAGCCACACACACACAAGAGCAGGGGCAGAATACATTTAGTTGTTCGTCTGAGCTCCACACTTGGTAGTTGTCTTGATTAGGGCACTCAGTGTCGTGTCGAGTTGAATATTACTTGAATTATATATTAGGCTACATAGGGAGGTTATTTTAGTGCTTGTGTGTAAGACAACAAGAGAGACTCTGCTTCCTCTAATGTCCCCATACAGTCTGTTGATAAAAATTAGTCAACATCTACAACATCTGCATCTTGTGTAATTGTTAATCTACATTAATATTGTTACATAAAGCCTTCGTTACAACATTCAGCAGTGTGTAAACATAGGCTAATAATTTCGGGTAGGTAGCCTAATGTGATTTCCATCATTAAGACTGCTCTGCAGTGAAAGGAGTAGTGGGCTGGCTAGGTGGCCGAACTTTTTACTATGTGAAATTTAAGATTTTGCTGTAGAGGTTACAATTTTTTTTATATTAATAATAGGCTGTCCTTGGTCATTTTCTTTCACATCAGGAATGTGGAAATGACCTTGCATGTATTAGGCCTAGGTTATTTTGGATTAGAAAAGAAGGTGACCTAGTTCCAACAGACAGTAAGAGAGCTTATGCCTTTAAAACTCATAAATGATCTCAAATATATCTGTGAAGATTCTCAGTCATCCAGGTACATAGTAATCTGTGGTTGGTAGAAGAGAGCAACTGGACTTGCTTGAAGATTCTTGAAAATGTTTCACCTCTCATTTGAAAGGCTTCCTCAGTTCTGTCTGACTAATAGGGAGTATCCAGTATTTATCCTCTCATGGATCATCATAGAATCCGAATCAGAATGCTGATGGCTGCATTGTAGGTGGCTGATGACACCCAACTCTGTTCAGTGATGGTTGTTCCAGGTTGACAAAAATGAACGATCCTCTCTGGCTAAGATGTCTGCCAGTTTTCAGGAAGTCCTCTCATACTCCTGCACCAGTCGAAGGGATCTCATCCCAAAGTGTGTAGAAACATATCTGTGAAGATACTCAGTCTTGATACTCCCTTGATACTTGATACTCCCTATTAGTCAGACAGAACTGAGGAAGCCTTTCGGATAAGAGGTGAAACGTCTTCAAGAATCTTCAAGCAAGTCCAGTTGCTCTCTTCTACCAACCACAGATTACTATGCACCTGGATGACTGAGATTTTTCACAGATATATTTCTTATCTGTCCCAGCCATGAAACCTCACCTCAGCGCAACCCTAAACCCTAACCCTAAACCCTAACCCTAAACCATAAACCCTAACTCTAAACCCTGTCCCAGCCTGCAAAACCTCACCTCACTGCAACCCTAAACCCTAACCCTAAACCTAACCCTAAACCCTGCCCCAGCCTGCAAAACCTCACCTCACTGCAACCCTAAACCATAAACCCTAAAGCCTAACCCTAAACCCTAACCATAAACCCTAACCATAAACCCTAACCCTAAATCCTAACCCTAAACCCAAACCAAAAACCTTGTCCCAGCCATGAAACCTCACCTCATCGCAACCCTAAACCCTAAATCCTAACATAAACCCTAAACCATAACCCTAAACTCTAACTCTAAAGCCTCTCCCAACCTACGAAACCTCACCTCACTGCAACCCTAAACTCTAACCCTAAACCCTAACCATAAATCCTAACCCTAAACCCTGTCCCAGCCCATGAAACCTCACCTCATTGCAACCCTAACCCTAAACCTCAGTAAACTAGTGCAGATTGGAATCGTATTATTTATTTCCAGAATATGTAAATCCATTTCACATCTCGTGCTCATGAAACATCCTTTTCCATGAGTCCTCCATTACAGGGCATGAAAAATCCATATTCAATCCACTCTGTTATCTCATTCAGCCCTGTGAAATATCCAGAACATTCCACAAATCTCATCTCATCTCATTATCTGTAGCCGCTTTATCCTGTTCTACAGGGTCGCAGGCGAGCTGGATCCTATCCCAGCTGACTACAGGCGAAAGGCGGGGTTCACCCTGGACAAGTCGCCAGGTCATCACAGGGCTGACACATAGACACAGACAACCATTCACACTCACATTCACACCTACGCTCAATTTAGAGTCACCAGTTAACCTAACCTGCATGTCTTTGGACTGTGGGGGAAACCGGAGCACCCAGAGGAAACCCACGCAGACACGGGGAGAACATGCAAACTCCACACAGAAAGGCCCTCGCTGGCCCCGGGGCTCGAACCCAGGACCTTCTTGCTGTGAGGCGACAGCGCTAACCACTACACCACCGTGCCGCCCCATTCCACAAATCGCATGGAATATTTTGATCATCCAAATTTCCTGAAGATTTTATGAAGAAGAAGAAACATAAGCTCTTAGAAATTCACTTTTCATTATTTTCAGTAATTGTGTGATTCTGACTGTCAGTGGGACTTCAAACGTACAACCTGTTACCCAAATTATCGTTTTATGGGAGACTGTTAATAAATAAATAAATATGTTGTTAGAATGTCCTTCATGTCCTTGTGCCATCAGCAGAAATGATATTTCACAACATTTGTTGTATTTTCTAATTCTACACTAAAACTCGACACCATCACTCATTAAGGAGCAAAAACACAGAACCAAAGAACCTGAACAACTCAGATTAAAGCACACACACACACACACACACACACACACACAGAGGTCTGATCTGATGTCATGTTGGAACTCAGCGAATGAATGTATTTTTTATGAAACTCTGCAGGTTTCAGCTGAAAATCTCACACAGTGAAATGATTGTTGGGGCGTGAGCTGCGATCTGTGGGCTTTGAACTCAGAACACATCTGATTTAATGGCACTGTGATCAGAAATGCAGGAAGACTGTATATCAGGAGTGCTGGAATATGAACCCATGTACATGTGGTGTGGGTTCTGCCATCAAACCCATCTTACTGTCTAATCATTACTCAGTGAACAGGGAGTGTGTGCTGATTACACTGATAATTTACCCACGCTGTAGAATATATCAAATCAGAAGCGGTTGATTAATTTTCTATAATTAACATAAATCACCAGTGTATAATAATGAGCTTGTTCTAACCTTACTGTTTCTATAGTAACAGCTCATTAACATAATCTGAGTCTAATAATAAACTAATTAAATGTGTGGTTTAATAAAGGAAAGGGTGTAATCAGCGTCGATATGAGGATTTCTGTTAGTTTATGAATATTTGTGGAAGGAGTCTCCAGTGTGAGTTTGGTGATATGGAGCTCAGCTCCTGTTGGTGATGATGGTGTAGCAGCAATAAACGCCATTCGCTCACCTCCATCCCTTTATTCTCTCACCGATAACTCACGAGACAAACAATGCAGTTTATCATGTTACTGAGAAACCAGTGAGCTTCGACTGCTCTGTAGGAGGAAGTTCAAGTCTCACGAGCGTATTGCAATTAATATAAAGATAAATCGTGAGCGTTCTGTAATTAATATAAAGATGAATCGTGAGCGTTCTGTAATTAATATAAAGATGAATCGTGAACGTTCTGTAATTAATATAAAGGTGAATCGTGAATGTTCTGTAATTAATATAAAGATGAATCGTGAGCATTCTGTAATTAATATAAAGATGAATCGTGAACGTTCTGTAATTAATATAAAGATGAATCGTGAGCGTTCTGTAATTAATATAAAGATGAATCGTGAACGTTCTGTAATTAATATAAAGATGAATCGTGAGCGTTCTGTAATTAATATAAAGATGAATCGTGAACGTTCTGTAATTAATATAAAGATGAATCGTGAGCGTTCTGTAATTAATATAAAGATGAATCGTGAACGTTCTGTAATTAATATAAAGATGAATCGTGAACGTTCTGTAATTAATATAAAGATGAATCGTGAACGTTCTGTAATTAATATAAAGATGAATCGTGAGCGTTCTGTAATTAATATAAAGATGAATCGTGAATGTTCTGTAATTAATATAAAGATGAATCGTGAGCGTTCTGTAATTAATATAAAGATGAATCGTGAGCATTCTGTAATTAATATAAAGATGAATCGTGAGCGTTCTGTAATTAATATAAAGATGAATCGTGAGCGTTCTGTAATTAATATAAAGATGAATCGTGAACGTTCTGTAATTAATATAAAGATGAATCGTGAGCGTTCTGTAATTAATATAAAGATGAATCGTGAGCGTTCTGTAATTAATATAAAGATGAATCGTGAGCGTTCTGTAATTAATATAAAGATGAATCGTGAGCATTCTGTCATTAATATAAAGATGATCGTGAACGTTCTGTCATTAATATAAAGATGAATCGTGAACGTTCTGTAATTAATATAAAGATGAATCGTGAGCGTTCTGTAATTAATATAAAGATGAATCGTGAGCGTTCTGTAATTAATATAAAGATGAATCATGAGCGTTCTGTAATTAATATAAAGATGAATCGTGAGCATTCTGTCATTAATATAAAGATGATCGTGAACGTTCTGTCATTAATATAAAGATGAATCGTGAACGTTCTGTAATTAATATAAAGATGAATCGTGAGCGTTCTGTAATTAATATAAAGATGAATCGTGAACGTTCTGTCATTAATATAAAGATGAATCGTGAGCGTTCTGTAATTAATATAAAGATGAATCGTGAACGTTCTGTCATTAATATAAAGATGAATCGTGAGCGTTCTGTAATTAATATAAAGATGAATCGTGAACGTTCTGTCATTAATATAAAGATGAATCGTGAACGTTCTGTAATTAATATAAAGGTGAATCGTGAACGTTCTGTAATTAATATAAAGATGAATCGTGAGCGTTCTGTCATTAATATAAAGATGAATCGTGAGCGTTCTGTAATTAAGATAAAGATGAATCGTGAGCGTTCTGTAATTAATATAAAGATGAATCGTGAACATTCTGTAATTAATATAAAGATGATCGTGAACGTTCTGTCATTAATATAAAGATGAATCGTGAGCGTTCTGTCATTAATATAAAGATGATCGTGAACGTTCTGTCATTAATATAAAGATGAATCGTGAACGTTCTGTAATTAATATAAAGATGAATCGTGAGCGTTCTGTAATTAATAAAAAAGATGAATCGTGAGCGTTCTGTAATTAATATAAAGATGAATCGTGAGCGTTCTGTCATTAATATAAAGATGATCGTGAACGTTCTGTCATTAATATAAAGATGAATCGTGAACGTTCTGTCATTAATATAAAGATGAATCGTGAGCGTTCTGTAATTAATAAAAAAGATGAATCGTGAGCGTTCTGTAATTAATATAAAGATGAATCGTGAACATTCTGTAATTAATATAAAGATGAATCGTGAGCGTTCTGTAATTAATAAAAAAGATGAATCGTGAGCGTTCTGTAATTAATATAAAGATGAATCGTGAACATTCTGTAATTAATATAAAGATGAATCGTGAGCGTTCTGTAATTAATATAAAGGTGAATCGTGAGCGTTCTGTAATTAATATAAAGATGAATCGTGAACATTCTGTAATTAATATAAAGATGAATCGTGAGCGTTCTGTAATTAATATAAAGATGAATCGTGAGCGTTCTGTAATTAATATAAAGATGAATCGTGAGCATTCTGTAATTAATATAAAGATGAATCGTGAACGTTCTGTAATTAATATAAAGATGAATCGTGAGCGTTCTGTCATTAATATAAAGATGAATCGTGAACATTCTGTAATTAATATAAAGATGAATCGTGAACGTTCTGTAATTAATATAAAGGTGAATCGTGAACGTTCTGTAATTAATATAAAGATGAATCGTGAACATTCTGTAATTAATATAAAGATGAATCGTGAACGTTCTGTAATTAATATAAAGATGAATCGTGAGCGTTCTGTAATTAATATAAAGATGAATCGTGAACATTCTGTAATTAATATAAAGATGAATCGTGAACATTCTGTAATTAATATAAAGATGAATCGTGAGCGTTCTGTAATTAATATAAAGATGAATCGTGAACGTTCTGTAATTAATAAAAAAGATGAATCGTGAGCGTTCTGTAATTAATATAAAGATGAATCGTGAGCGTTCTGTAATTAATATAAAGATGAATCGTGAACGTTCTGTAATTAATAAAAAAGATGAATCGTGAACGTTCTGTAATTAATATAAAGATGAATCGTGAGCGTTCTGTAATTAATATAAAGATGAATCGTGAACGTTCTGTCATTAATATAAAGATGAATCGTGAGCGTTCTGTAATTAATATAAAGATGAATCGTGAACGTTCTGTAATTAATATAAAGATGAATCGTGAACGTTCTGTCATTAATATAAAGATGAATCGTGAGCGTTCTGTAATTAATATAAAGATGAATCGTGAACGTTCTGTAATTAATATAAAGATGAATCATGAACGTTCTGTCATTAATATAAAGATGAATCGTGAGCGTTCTGTAATTAATATAAAGATGAATCGTGAATGTTCTGTAATTAATATAAAGATGAATCGTGAACGTTCTGTAATTAATATAAAGATGAATCGTGAACGTTCTGTAATTAATATTAAGATGAATCGTGAGCGTTTTGTAATTAATATAAAGGTGAATCGTGAACGTTCTGTAATTAATATAAAGATGAATCGTGAGCGTTCTGTAATTAATATAAAGATGAATCGTGAACGTTCTGTAATTAATATAAAGATGAATCGTGAACGTTCTGTAATTAATATAAAGGTGAATCGTGAACGTTCTGTAATTAATATTAAGATGAATCGTGAACGTTCTGTAATTAATATTAAGATGAATCGTGAACATTCTATAATTAATATAAAGGTGAATCGTGAGGGTTCTGTTATTAATACCAAATCAAATCAAATCAAGTTTATTTGTATCGCGCTTTTAACAATAAACATTGTCGCAAAGCAGCTTTACAGAATTTGAACGACTTAAAACATGAGCTAATTTTATCCCTAATCTATCCCCAATGAGCAAGCCTGTGGCGACGGTGGCAAGGAAAAACTCCCTCAGACGACATGAGGAAGAAACCTCGAGAGGAACCAGACTCAAAAGGGAACCCATCCTCATTTGGGCAACAACAGACAGCCTGACTATAATATTAACAGTTTTAACAGGTATAACCCTCAACTGTCCTCATGGGGCCGTCCTTCACAGGAGTGGGGCGATAAAACTCCGACCAGACACAGGGCACCAGGATGGATCAAGCAGGTCCGAGGGGCAGAAGAGGCCAGCATCTCAATCCCAGGATCAACATGTAACTCAGAGGGACAGATGGGGGGGGGGGAGAGAGAGAGAGAGAGAGAGAGAAAGAAAACACGTTATTAGGTATGCCCTAAAAATGACAAGTATTAAACCTGTGTGGTAGGCTCGCAGAGACGAGAGTCTTTACATCAGGCATAACACACAATGGCATGTTAATATGGTAAAATATATCATGACCTGCTCTGGCTGGATGCTTGATTGGGTGATGGGAGCACACTCCTCAGCAATGATGAGATGCAGATGGGACCCTTAGGCCTGGCCAAGACAATTAATATAAAGATGAATCGTGAACGTTCTGTCATTAATATAAAGATGAATCGTGAACGTTCTGTCATTAATATAAAGATGAATCGTGAACGTTCCCTCAGTCATGATGAGCTGTGTCCGTGTGCATGTGTGAGAAATGTGTAATTAAAATGTGAATTCCACCAATAGGAAGACAGCTACAGATACGCCAACAAGACGCACACACACACACACACACGCACACACACACACACACACACACACGCACACACATTTTATAAATGTGCAGATTTTATAAGGAATTAATAATGACCATCACAAAACTGCACTTAAGGTAGTGTGTGTGTGTGTGTGTGTGTGTGTGTGTGTGTGTGTGTGTGTGTGTGTGTGTGTGTGTGTGTGTGTGTGTGTGAGTTCTCATGTTTGGGACACTTTCGCTTTTAAGACAGAGCAGGTTGGAATTGGAGTCATTACAGTGTGTGAACTTTGATCTCTATAATAAATCATTACGAGAAGTAATTGTGGTTTCTTATCATCCTTTGGTTTATCGTACACACACACACACACACACACACACACACACACTTCCCTGAATAAATTAATGACCAATGATAACATTTTGGTCTCACTAACTTTGTAAAAGGTTCACAAACTTTCACATGTTAGTTAATATATGTGTGTGTGTGTGTGTGTGTGTGTGTGTGTGTGTGTGTGTGTGTGTGTGTGTGTGTGTGTGTTAAAGTGGAGGTCAGATTATGTTTTGTTATGCCCAGGTAAATTTGCCCAGGCTACTACATAAATAACCAATATCATTAACACTCCTTCACTTTTTTTTTTCAACCCTTAAGCCTAAAGTTTAGCACCTTAAACTCTCAGGAGTTTTCAGTTGGTCCAGACATGCACTCTTTATTCCATACACACTTCCCATACATTTTACTAATATGTACACTGTCGTTTAGAATTTATACTAATTACTGAATCAAATGCTTTGCAAATCTTGGAACTAAAACATTCTCTATATTCACAACATTACTGTGTACTTTTTTTAAATTCCTATTATTATGCTACCGCCTGTTATCCACTTTTCTCCTGAGGCAACTCTTGTTTACTTTCCTCCTCCTCCATCACAGATGTTTCACACATAATTCCTGCATAAATCATTCAAGACTTATCTGATAATTATTGTTTGAGAATATAGATGCCTTGTAAAACTTGCAATATCAAAAGGTGCTTTCATAAAACACTCCAGGCTTGCTGCTAGATGTGAATTCACTTTAAAGGTGTCATTCCACGACAAACCGTTTAATACTGGCTCTTTTTGAAATCCCATAGGTCACTCCGAGTTGCGTATGCATGCTGCACGAGAAAATGTTCTTCTACCCCCATTCCCTGTATCAGCCTACGAAAGAAAATAGACGGAAAAATGAGCGAATCAGAAAAAGCCCTACGAACTTACGTCACTTCAAAAATTAGTAGTCATGGCCTCGCCCATAACCCACTGGAGGGAGCGTCACAGTGCTGTTAGCCAATCAGAAGCGATATGTTTACATGTCATGAATATTAATGAGTAAGAGCTGAAATCCTGTCGTTCTCTCCCCACCCACTCCTCCACCAAACTAGAACAGCCTGAAACAGGAACACCACAGCATTTTTTTCACCAAAACCGGCTCACAGGGCATTCATTCATACTAGAGACCACCGCACAATTAATGAAAAAACGATGCAATGATGCCTTTAATGTGTCCAAGGCAGCTTTGAACACCACTTTCATAAGCATTGCTGTCGTTCACATCTGGTGCGTTTAGTAGAGAATGATAGACCTCACATCAGCACTAGAGGGCAGAAAATACAAAGACCCAGCACAAGGATCCTGTATTTGTCTTATTTTTGTTCACCAAACACTAAATCCAGACTTAAAAGCCAACGGAGAAAGGCAAAGAGTAGACGACATCATTAGGATAAACTGCACCAGGTGAAAAACAAAGTCCAAGACTTCATCTAATAACAAAGGTGTACTACATTATACCTTTCACATCAGTTCACAAATGGTTTCCTACGATGTCACTTCTCTGTTCATCTACATTCCCACCACAGAAGCAGTTGAATCTGTTAGAAAATGACTCCTTCGAGACAGCACCTTATTGGATGGAACGACCCTCACCACGGACCAGATTTGCACCCTGCTTGACCTCAGCCTGACTACCACTTATTTCCAGTTTAATGAAAGTTTCTACAGACAGAAGCATGGATGCGCCATGGGATCACCGGTGTCCCCTATCGTGGCCAATCTTTACATGGAGGGAGTGGAACATAAAGCTTTGACCACTTTTTCAGGAGTTGCTCCCAGCCACTGGTTCAGATATGTGGATGACACCTGGGTTAAAATCAAAACCCATGAGGTGGAAGCCTTCTCTAAGCACATCAATGCAGTGGATATTAACATCAACTTCACTCGGGAGGACATCAGTGGGAATAATCTAGCCTTCTTGGATTGTGATGTACACATTAGACAAGACAGAAGCCTGAGCATCGAGGTCTACCGGAAACCCACACACACAAACCAGTACCTACTCTTTGACTCTCACCACCCACTGGAACACAAATTGGAGGTCATTAGGACCTTGCAACACAGGGCTCAGAATATCCCTACAACGATAGAGGGAAAAGAGAAGGAGCGGAATCACATCAAGAAAGCACTTCAGAACTGCGGGTATCCCAACTGGTCTTTCCTCAAGAGCAGAAAAAGGAACAGAATGGACAAGGAGGATAACAGGAACATACGCAAGAACATTGTCATTCCCTACATTTCTGGTCTATCTGAAAAACTCAGGAGGATCTTCTACAAACACAACATTCCCGTACATTTCAGACCCAGTAACACCCTGAAGCAGAAACTGGTCCACCCTAAGGACAGAATACCCAGACACAAACAGGACAACGTAGTGTATGCCATTCAGTGCAGTGAGGAATGCACGGACTCGTATATTGGGGAGACAAAGCAATCGCTTCACAGGCGCATGGCTCAACACAGGAGAGCCGGTTCCTCAGGCCAGGACTCTGCTGTCTACATTCATCTTAACAACAAAGGACACTCATTTCAGGATTGTAACATACGCATTTTAGCCAGAGAGGATCGTTGGTATGAGCGAGGAGTTAAAGAAGCCATTTTTGTCAACCTGGAACGGCCATCACTGAACAGAGGTGGGGGTCTAAGACATCACCACCTACAATGCAGTCTTTGGCACACTTCCCAGACAACTGAATGCACACCAAAACCCAGCTGTTTTCAGTGGCTCACAGGAGGACAGAGAGAATCAGCATTCCATTGATCACCCTAACGGGCAATCCATTGATCATCCTAACGACTCTCGAGGCCATTCACAACCAGCCCCCAGTTGACCCACACCAACAGGATGACGCAATGACACCTTAGATGAGCTTTTCATCCATGAGAGGATAAATACCTGATACTCCTTATTAGTCAGACAGAACTGAAGAATCCTTTCGGATGAGAGGTGAAACGTCTTCAAGAATCTTCAAGCAAGTCCAGCTGCTCTCTTTTACCACCCACAGTTTACTATGACCTGGATGACTGAGAATCTTCACAGACTTCTTTCTGGATGGTTTTGTCTGAGTTTAAATACAGTGCTCGGATGTAATCCCATCAGCCACGACACTATATGCTGAATGATAAGCTTAACCGTGTCTTCTTCCAATGCTCCAAGTGCATTGGACTTGGAAAAAACAAAGTCCAAGACTTCATCTAATAACAAAGGTGTACTACATTATACCTTTCACATCAGTTCACAAATTTGACATAAATCCTTCACAATATAAGATTTATGCTGTGTTTATGGATGTATCATGAAGGCCCAATGTTCATAATTCAAATAAAGTGTAAACCGAATTACCATGTTATCTGTTTTATGTTAACTCATGAAACTTGACTTCAGGGTGGTGTTAATAGTTTTACATGGCACCTACATAAACCCTTCATGACTTAAATCTCCATAAACATTAATAAAGGCTCATTCCAACAAGTGTCAGATTTAAGAAACTTAATACTTCAGTAATAAACCGATGTGTTTATTATCGTGATGACCGATATTGCTCTTTATAATTGTTCACAAATCCTTAATAATTAGACAGGCTTTGCAGTATGCTACATGTTATTATAATGAGTAGATATACCGTATATTTTATGCTTACAAAATGCTTACAGGGCATCATTACCAAATGACAAAGATATATATTATAAGCACCATTTTGCATATTTTGTCTGGCTATGAATTATAGTGCTGTAAGATTTATGACACTTATGACAGTTATGCATATTTTCTTTGACCATAAATTGGGTGGATTTTGAAGTTTGATGTGCTGTCTTATCACCATTACACGAATCTAATATAGCAAAAGTGAGCGCCAAAGTCAGCTCTAAAGTAAATCAGTATGGAAAGTGTCAAGTCAAAATGAATTTGCCATTTAATTCAGGTGTTATTATGTCAACTTCAGATCATGTCATCATGACAGCTGATGCCTGTTGGAATAGGCATTTATATTTTTTTATAGGCATATATATATATAAATTTTTTTAAAGTTATGTTAGTGGTAAGGATGGGATTATGTAGGTTTTAGACAGTATGTACATTAGCCACATGACCACTATCCTGTAAAGTGTTATAACAGAATTTTATGGAGAAAAGAAAAAAATACAGTATGTCACTTCAGTATCAGAATTGACAATCCGTTTTTATGATAGCTGATTTTAAGCCTTTTTCTGAATCCATCCATCATCTGTAACCGCTTATCCTGTACAGGGTTGCAGGCAAGCTGGATCCTATCCCAGCTGACTCTGGGCAAGAGGCGGGGTACACCCTGGACAAGTCACCAGGTCATCACAGGGCAACACACAGAGACACACAACCATTCACACTCACATTCACACCTACGCTCAATTTAGAGTCACCAGTTAACCTAACCTGCATGTCTTTGGACTGTGGGGGAAACCGGAGCACCCGGAGGAAACCCACGCGGACACGGGGAGAACATGCAAACTCCACACAGAAAGGCTCCTGTCAGTCACTGGGCTCGAACCCAGAACCTTCTTGCTGTGAGGCGACAGTGCTAACCACGACACCACCATTTTATGTCAGTTAACAGGCTTATGTTAGTGTTATGTAGCCCTATGAATACTGTTCTTATGTAAAGGGTTACTCCGTCTCTCTAGCTATTTGTGCCACAAATACCAATATAGCTGCAAGCGGCGATGAAGGGCCCGAGCACCTCTGGTTCCGCGACCCGTCACATGTGGTCATCATACAATGCACATGCATCTGAGATGTGCGACAAAAGTCTGGGTGGGTATCTGTTATGAGCATCACTAGTGATGAGTTTTTAGGCACACATTTCCTGTTTGCATGGCTTAATTTATTGTTTCACCTTTTCAACATCTTTCAAGATATCGCAAATCCCTTTGCAATTCAAAATCAGCAGCATCTTGGCATCATGTATACCAAATGTGGCATGATTCCAACAAACTGCCTAGGAGGAGAACATCAAAATGTAATGTGTGTCAAAATGCACAAAATCAAAAATAATTCACTTCCTGTTGAGTATGGCTAATACAATGTACACCACAGTTTTGTTCATCTTGGAGCACCCTACACACGTATCAAATTTGACACGGATAGGTGAAACTATATACCAAGCAAAAGTCTCAATGACATGTTGAGGCACTTTGGAGTGCCCCCGACATGCCCAGGGCCACACCTCGATCCCTGAGTAGTGATGGCCAGGACTGATGTGTCTACCAGTTTTCACCCATGAGAACCACCTCAAAAATGGCCAAGTGTGGAATAATAATAATAATAATAATAATAATAATAATCAGAAGACATCTATATTACTTAAGTCAAATGCTAAATGGAATTTGAAGAGCTGGGTTGCATCCACTATTCCTAATCTATACGAATATATCATAACGTAATGTTTATGATTCGAGACTCTGGTTTCCCCCCAAGCTGTTTCCTTCGACAGTGTTTTATGAAATGACAACAGCTCCCTCCACTGATCAGAGAGGCAAGTGCAGCATATTGCATTCCAATATACTTCGCATATTTTAACAAGGTAATTTGGATGTACCGTGTTGTAATTTGCAATCACTTCTTTCTGGATGGTTTTGTCTGAGTTTAAATACAGTGCTCGGATGTAATCCCATCAGCCACGACACTATATGCTGAATGATAAGCTTAAGAGTGTCTTCTTCCAATGCTCCAAGTGCAATTGTTAATTGGATTGCTACGAATGGGGAAGCATACGAAGGGGAAAAAATTAAAAGAATTGCTGTGAAAAAAGTAAATCACTTTTTTTTCTTGAGTTAGAAATGACTATGACCTTATAAGAAAAGCAGGTTAATTGACTGGACTGAATATAATTAGCAACAGTAAAAACTGTTTTTTTGATGAGTAAAAGATGGGCGAAGTCATTGGAGGTGTTTACAAAAATATGCAATACTGATTGCTTCTGAAACAAGACCACAGTTGCATTATAGATTTTCTTTACAGTATTTTTGTTAATGATCAACAAATTAGCACATTCTCACCTTCAGCCTACGAATAGGATTCTCAAAAGGCACTAAACATCCATCCATCCATCATATGAATTCTTCAGGGTCACAGGGAAGCTGGACATGGCTGACTTCGGGTGAGAGGTGGGGTACAGTCTGGGCAGGTCACCAATCTATCACATGGCTTACACAGACACTAACAACCATTCACACTCAGTCGACTTCATCTGCATGTCTTTGGACTGTAGGAGGGAACCAGAGCACCTGGAGGAAACCCACGCAGTCACAGGGAGAATATGCAAACTCCACATAGAAAGGCTCCAGCTGGCTGCATGGTTCAAACCCAGAACCTTCTTGGTGACCACTGCACCACCGTGCTGCCCAGCATTAAACAGAACAAAACCAAACCTTATATTCATTGTGAATATCCATCCATTATCCATAACCGCTTATCCTGTGCAGGGTTGTGGGCAAGCTGGAGCCAATCCCAGCTAACTTCAGGTAAGAGGTGGGGCACCCTGAGCAGGGCACCAATCTATGACAGGGCTAACACAGAGACAACCAACCATTCACACTCATGGGTAATTTAGAGTAGCCAGTTGACTTATTCCACACACAGCTTGCAAACTCCACACAGAAAGATCAGCTGCAGGGCCTGAACCTGAAACCTTCTTGCTGTGAGGTGACAGTGCTAACCACTTCAACGCTGTCAAAACATCATGATCTACATGCTTGTTCCAAGTAATGCTAAAGCATGTATGTAGAAGACACACTACATGATTTATACTTTCCTTTTAGACATTTAGCATTTCTTGTTTTTCTTATTTCTATTTTTGTTTCACTGCATAAAATACTGGTAAATACAGTAGTTCACTAAAGGCAGGTAAGGCTGTGTTATCTTTTCCTACTTAAACTCTGCTGAAAACCCTTGTAACCTGTGCAATTGAAGTCTATTACAAATCCCTATAAGTGTTTTGCAGAAATATATCTTCTCATCTCATCTCATTATCTCTAGCCACTTTATCCTTCTACAGGGTTGCAGGCAAGCTGGATCCTATCCCAGCTGACTACGGGCGAAAGGCGGGGTACACCCTGGACAAGTCGCCAGGTCATCACAGGGCTGACACATAGACACAGACAACCATTCACACTCACATTCACACCTACGCTCAATTTAGAGTCACCAGTTAACCTAACCTGCATGTCTTTGGACTGTGGGGGAAACCGGAGCACCCGGAGGAAACCCACGCGGACACGGGGAGAACATGCAAACTCCACACAGAAAGGCCCTCGCCGGCCACGGGGCTCGAACCCAGGACCTTCTTGCTGTGAGGCGACAGCGCTAACCACTACACCACCGTGCCGCCCAGAAATATATCTTACTTCTGTAAAATAATTCAAAGTGGCTCATACCATCTCATCTCTCACCTCCTGCCTGGCCTTTATACTCGATTACGGACTATGGTGCCATTTAGGTCACAAATTGTTCAGAGCAATCGTTGAGAATGGGACATGAAATGCATTCAAGGTGGCAAGTCAGACTTGGACAGCTGTCTGAAGGACACCAAAACATCCCCCTGATGAACATTGTACTTTCAAGCCCATAATATAGGCTGACACACTCCAAGGTAATAAACACAGATGCTTTGAAGGGAAAGAGGGGTCGAGGAACTTGGGATACTCAGTTATGCCAAAGAAGCAGTGCGTTCACAGCATTGCCAATTAAATTATGAGGATAATTAGTAATGTTATACATACCGACACTGGTAATATCACTGCATGTTTTACATGACACCCAAGCCTGTCCCAGGAACACTGGGCATGACACCAGTCCATTTCAGGACACCATGCACACATGCTTTCATGCCTGGGGGAAATTTACAGTCATCAATCCATCTTGCAGCATGTTTTTGGGAGGGGCGAACCAGGTACCGTGGAGCTATGAGGCACATCTTTGTGGTAATTTGACACAGGCTGGTAAAAAAAAAACAAGGTTTGTAGCCTTGACCAATAGGGATGTCCTCAAATGTCATGTTGCTGAGAGATGAAAAAGTACCAAGTTGTTGTGGGTGCCTTGCTCAGTTTTCTTGTTCAGTAGACTTGCTTGCTGGGGCTCGTACAATCAGGACTGACCCTTCCACTGATCCAGTGGTGGTGACTCTCTACTTTTTTGCAGGTCCTCCTATACAACACAGTGTGTCATCCTAATTACTAAAACATTGCAAGCGGATGGAACTCAATGTGCTTTGAGTCTGTTTTTGTTTCTGAGTCCAAAAATTTATGTCACAATAAAACTTGTTACTTGCTTTGAACAAGTCTCAGGACAAGGATGTGGCCACTAGTTTGGTGCCTAAAAGAAAAAGCATCATGCCAACCTTGTAATACAATGCAACCTTGAAGGGCATTACGCAACATCCTTATGGTGACCATACTATGCCTGTCATGGTATTGGTGCTTTGGAAAATGATCCAATATTACATAACTGTGAGTGGCAAAAGTATGTGAACCTCTAGGATTAGCAGTTAATTTGAAGGTGAAATTAGAGTCAGGTGTTTTCAATCAATGGGATGACAATCAGGTGTGAGTGGGCACCCTGTTTTATTTAAAGAACAGGGATCTATCAAAGTCTGAGCTTCACAACACGTTTGTGGAAGTGTATCATGGCACAAACAAAGGAGATTTCTGAGGACCTCAGAAAAAGCGTTGTTGATGCTCATCAGGCTGGAAAAGGTTACAAAACCATCTCTAAAGAGTTTGGACTCCACCAATCCACAGTCAGACAGATTGTGTACAAATGGAGGAAATTCAAGACCATTGTTACCCTCCCCAGGGGTGGTCGATCAACTAAGATCACTCCAAGAGCAAGGCGTGTAATAGTCAGCGAGGTCACAAAGGACCCCAGGGTAACTTCTAAGCAACTGAAGGCCTCTCTCACATTGGCTAATATTCATGTTCATGAGTCCACCATCAGGAGAACACTGAACAACAATGGTGTGCATGGCAGGGTCGCAAGGAGAAAGCCACTGCTCTCCAAAAAGAACATTGCTGCTCGTCTGCAGTTTGCTGAAGATCATGTGGACAAGCCAGAAGGCTACTGGAAAAATGTTTTGTAGATGGATGAGACCAAAATAGAACTTTTTGGTTTAAATGAGAAGTGTTATGTTTGGAGAAAGGAAAACACTGCATTCCAGCATAAGAACCTTATCCCATCTGTGAAACATGGTGGTGGTAGTATCATGGTTTGGGCCTGTTTTGCTGCATCTGGGCCAGGACGGCTTGCCATCATTGATGGACCAACGAATTCTGAATTATACCAGCAAATTCTAAAGGAAAATGTCAGGACATCTGTCCATGAACCTAATGTCAAGAGAAGGTGGGTCATGCAGCAAGACAACGACCCTAAGCACACAAGTCGTTCTACCAAAGAATGGTTAAAGAAGAATAAAGTGAATGTTTTGGAATGGCCAAGTCAAAGTCCTGACCTTAATCCAATGGAAATGTTGTGGAAGGACCTGAAGCGAGCAGTTCATGTGAGGAAACCCACCAACATCCCAGAGTTGAAGCTGTTCTGTACGGAGGAACGGGCTAAAATTCCTCCAAGCCGGTGTGCAGGACTGATCAACAGTTACCGCAAACGTTTAGTTGCAGTTATTGCTGCACAAGGGGGTCACACCAGATACTGAAAGCAAAGGTTCACATACTTTTGCCACTCACAGATATGTACTATTGGATCATTTTCCTCAATAAATAAATGACCAAGTATAATAGTTTTGTCTCATTTGTTTAACTGGGTTCTCTTTATCTACTTTTAGGACTTGTGTGAAAATCTGATGATGTTTTAGGTCATATTTATGCAGAAATATAGAAAATTCTAAAGGGTTCACAAACTTTCAAGCACCACTGTAGATATAGGGTCGTCTTGCTGCCGTCCAAAATCGTCCGCCATTCATCCCTGGCGACCATCGCGACAGGCGAGCCGAACTTTATCTTGGTGATTTTCTGAGGCGACATGTTTCTTGAGGTCGTTGATTCCCCCGTGTTTCACAGAAACCGATAGATTGCAGTATGTGCAATCTACACGAGACCGGTCACCCTCTGGTCCCTCAACCCCATGAAGCCTAGCGAACCGACCTGAAAGGAACCATTCCCTCTGCCATGTACAGTAATATTTTTTCTTCATAGTTTGGCTTTCGCCATTTCCACCAACGGAACTTCGTTTCATTATCTCATTCAAGAGAACATAAACTTAAAGACGAGCAGGCAATAAATGCAGACGAAATGCAGATGCAAAAAACAAGCAAACAAAATGTCATGCTCTGCCCCGGACTTCCACTCCGGAGATTTATTATCTCCTAGTTCAGCGCTAATCCGGATCCGGGACAGGACTTCCATCCTGCCGGCATTCACTTCCTGGTTGTTCTGCTCTGCATAAAAAGGCCGTTCTCAGAAGAAGACTTTGCCCTCTTTCATAGCACATTATGAATAGTGCAAGTAATTAATTCAAGTGTACACACCCCAGTCCTGTAGATGGCGGTAATGCACTGCGTTTGCCAACCGCCACATAAACCTGACTGAAGAAGAAGAAGAAGAAGAAGACTTTGCCAGGGGGAGAAGGATTGAGAGGAGAGGGGGTGCGATGAGTGCTTCTGGGAATGCGGAAGAGCCGCCAGATTCAGTGCAACTGGCGTTTGGTGGACTGGGGTGCGATCATGGATTGAAAGGAGTTCTAGATGAGTGTGAAACTAATGATTTGGAGGAGTTTTCAGAGGAGAATGACAGTGAGAGTTAGCCTGGCAATATTTAGTCTGGTCTCGGTCGTAGACATTTCCGAAGGGTGTGGGTAGGAACAACCCGTTGTCTTTCAAACTGTCTCTGTGCGTATAGGCCAACACTCTGACCAATCAGCGCAACAGTGACTGTGACGTAGTCAGAGTGACAGAAAGCAGTGGGGGAGGGTAAACCATAGACATATAAACATAGACGCCGCATTCTGCGTAGAATCATACGTCATCCTCGCCGCCATATTGGATGTGGCAAAGTGGAGATTCTTCAACCGTCTCTGGTATAGCGTCTAGACAGTAGCCGAGAATAAAGATGCCTCATTCATGTGCTGCGTTTAACTGTACCAACAGGTTTACCGTCCAAACGAGATCACATGGGATTACTTTTCACAGGTGAGACTGGAAAAATACTTTTCAATACTGTTCCTTCAGTCTTCAGTTTCCCAGCTCATCTCCACCGGGGGGTGTAGAGTTATAAGCAGTGAGAATTAGAGAATACAGTGCCACACTATGATGAGCGTTTTTGAACGTATGATGAATGTTTTTAACCTTTCTGAATGTGAAGGAATCAGTGATGTATTTTGTTTTGGTATGACGTTCGAACCTGGCCGAACTCAGTTTGGCGCTCATTCAGCTCACTTTATTCAGCGAGAGCAGGTCTGTGTGGTGACTCAATAAATAAAACAGTACATTTTTATTTTCATTCACTATTTCCAGTTTTTCCACTATTTCCATCATTTATCATATTCAGTCTTGTAGGTTGGTTATTGTGGCCTCAGGTTTTGGTAGCTTGCTACGGTATGCTGACTGATTAGCTTACCTGAGCTATCTATCGCGGATCTGTCGCTAGTTTGCAGTGTACAGGGTATTTCGCACACTATTTATAACCATCACATTAAAAGTTATATGTGTTGTTTTGATGCCTGTTTGTTTCCCAAATATATACGTGTGTGTCTTAATGGGTGAATAAAAGGCATTGAGTTAAATATTATTGTAGAAAGGGGCTTTATGAAGTTCAGTCCATTTACTTGCATTGGTTTATGGGGAAGATTTGCCACATCAAATATGGCGGACACTCTGACGTATCCCAGCAACGGGCCACCAGCTCAATGCGGCGTCTATGTTTATATGTCTATGGGGTAAACAAACAGCATGTGGAGAGAGACACCATTGGAGCGTCGAGTGTTTTGGTAAAGATTCAGTGATCATGGAATGAGCGGAGAGCCTCTTCCTGCTCATGTTTCAACGAAAACTCCAAGTCTAATTCTTCTAAAACTGATTCCAAAGCGGAGTCAAACGAGCGCTGTTCACTAGCGCTGTCTCCAGCGTCACGCAGCCTTGTCGTCACTCCTGCAAAAGCCCGCCCAAAGAATCCTAACAAAAACCTTGCGTTGTGATTGGCGGGCACGATTTGATGCCCAGGGTGTGTTGATATGGTCCGAGGCTAGACCTACTCGTAGGCAAAAATATTTTTGGCTGCTAGGCGGGTGGGTCTAGTTTACTAGGCTAAGTGAGAGTACTAAATAAGAGACTGACCAGTCATCTATTCTCTACAGAACAAACTTTGAACACAAATATTGCCACAAGCACCGATTCCTGGGGGCCAAGCATTTTCTGTCCCCACCCCTTGGCAATGGAGGAAACCCAGAAGCCATCAGCGCTTGCTCTAAATGAGATCTGTTAAATTTGAAGGTGAAAGGTCAAACTGAGACATTGCCTCACTAACTGTTTCTGTCGCTCTTCCAATCCAAGTTACAAATGATGCCAAAATTGTTTTGTAACTTTATCTCATGTTGCTAAACGTACAGTATGACACAAGTTTAATGTCGAGAAACAAGTGTTGCTAAGTATTGCCCTCACTTCCTGTTTGGCAACTTGGCCATCAAAGTCATTTTCAGGTTATGGATTGTGGTCATGAGTTTTATATTAACTTCTTTAGAATTAACTATTGTGAAAAAGATCTCTTCAAATCCTGCTTTTGTGTCATGCTTCTCTGTTTATCCTGAACGAGCTACGAGAGCGAGTGAATAAGTTCTCCATGTCTGTAAGAAGAAGCTCCTGTGTTATTGTGGCTCTCGAGGTTAAATTAATATGAGCTTTTCTTAGCTGCAGGTGAGAAACAAACTATTATATTCCACGACAGTGAAGAATATCTTGTGTAATACAGGAAGCTGACCATATTTAGACGTAGCTATGGGAGGACCTATGCTAATCAGTCACATATCTCATGCTTTGTTTAACTCTGTATGCATTACTGACGTACTAACTGAGATGTCCTCTGGTGACGACCCGAGCTTGGGATTTTACTCTGAACAAATAAATATTTGCTTGAGGATTATTCAGGTGAATTTCCACCACAGGATGAAACATCACAGATATTACAATCACCCGATGCTATGATCCAAATTTTGTGATGATTAGGCAAAATTTGCAAGTGAAGCAACAAAAAAAAACCCTCACTTTTTATTGAATTTCAAATTTCATCATGACCAACTTCCTGCTGAGCAGATCACAGCTTCCTTACACATCCATCTCTCAGCACATTCCAAGGAATCAAGAGACAGATTCAGGAATTAAGGCACACCATGAGTGCAGGTTTAGTGGTTCAGAAATTATGAACAGTTTTACTAATTTGTAATTTATAGCACCACTGAGATGGGATTTAGACAAAACATCTTGGATACCATTCGGAAGAGGTTCATTTATTTAACCTCATACTGAAATTATTAGAAATGAGATAAAACATCTTGGATACTGTTTGAATGAGGTCCTTCACTCATCTACCAAGTTTGGTCAAAATACATCACAAGTTTGCTGAGCTATGCCCTCACTTCCTGTTTGGCAGCTTCACCATCACTTTGTCTGAGGATGAAAAAATCAGAGAAACAGCCTTTTTTTGGGCGGTCTCACAATGCTGCATGCTAAATGTGGTGATGATCGGAAGCAAGTTGTAGAAGAAGTGAAAAATCTTGTTTTTGAAAAAAATCAATATGGTGGAAATTAAGGCTATAGTCACACTACAGCTTGCGATGAGTTGCTGATGAAAGTGAGGTGTTTGGTGGTGATGCTTGCTTGAGCTTTAGGAAGTATTCCCAAACCCATCTGCGAGGATTCGCTGCTTTGTCAATGCGTGCATTGAAACTTTTTGTGATGTTTTTGGCCACTCACGAGGCAGAGACACACCAAAAAAACAACTCACTCACTCGAGGATGGTCTCAATGTCGCATTCACCTGCCAGCAGCCACTGTCTGCAAGCGTCCCGGAGCTGTTGCGCGAACATTAATGGCTGGCTCACTTCACCATATGCCAGCGAGTGGAAGTGCTGGTGCTGCTCTTCCGGGCTGTGGCTGATCTGCTGTTGGATGGCCTGCTTCAGGTTGGGGTACTCCAGCATGCTGGAGGCTGGGAGCTGGGCTTCCTTCAACAGGAGCGGCAATAGGCAAGTCACCCACTGTGAGCTTGGCCACGAGCTCGCCTCTGCGACATGCTCGAGGAAGGCTTCAGAGGGATGACCGCTGGAGCACCCGTTGACTGGACCCAGCTCCGGATCACCTGCCGGTCTTCTGCCTGGGCTTCGAGTAGAGCCTGGAAGCGCCACATCTGATCCACTGACAGTACAACAAGGGTGTGATGCTGGTGCTGGAGGTCACTGGCGAGTTTCTGGAGGAGCTCTCTGACTGGTTTGGACTACATGGCTGCATTCGTTCCTCAGTCCTGGGTTTCGGCACCAGTGTTACAGCTCTCTTTTGTTGGGAAACAGAGGAACTGGGAGTAGGCTTCAGAACAGGTGTGTTCTTTTTATTGTTCACACTTTTCAGTGACTATTAATCGAAACATGACCACATCACACACACATGTGACGGGGTGTCACAGGTCTCTCTCATTCCTGGCTGTCTGAAAGACACACTGAGACACAGGTTAATAGACAGCCAGTAATTCGTCACATTTTACCTACTGGTTCAACCTGACTCCTTGCCGTTCAGAGCCAATGCTTGACCACACCCCGCTGCCACAGAGACATTTAGTGGTGATGCTTCCCTGAGCTTCAGGAAGTCTTCCCAAACCCATCTGCGATTATTCACCGCTTAGTTTGCCAAAGAAAACATCACCACCAAATTTCAATGCATGTACTGAAAATTTTTGCAACGTTTTTGGCCACTCACGACGTGGAGACACGACTAAAAACAACTTGCGAAGCTTGGAGAACATTCACTGTGCATCACATGATTGGTGGCGATGCTACCATTTTTTCATCGCCAAGTATTTGCAGTTCCATCGTGAGCTGTAGTGTGACCAGGGCTTTATATTGTGGTGTCTGTTGAACTCGACTTGATCCAAATAATCAGAAGAAAGTGGAGTCACGTTTCTATGACACTGTGTTGTGGACTTATTACTATAAATCTATGCCCACATTTCCCCTACTGGTGGCGCTAGACCAACAGCCTGAGTAGTACAGACGAAAATTTCTGTGAAGGCAGCAGAGACCGTCCTCTATCACTGTCCCAAATATCATGAAAAGTATTTGATGAAGTGTTCTATGGGCAGCGAAAAACTCCCCTGTGGAAGTGTAATGCCTTAACGATGTGCCTCAGTGAGGTTTACTGTGAATAACCTTGGTGAATAAACAGACACTTAGTGAGGATTGACTGGTTAAACCTCAGAAGAAAAGGTTCCTCTAAGAATTCACTGTGTAGTTCATGGTTCCGAGTTGAAGAGGTTTTACTTGGAACTCTTTCAACACATTTACTGAGATCCTTCAGTGGTTCTCCTGAGAGTCGACCCAAATAACCGTAAAAGTACACGCAAGGACATGTACACACTTTACAACAATCTGACAGACACAAGGTGCAGTGATGGAGGTTCTGGAGCCAAAAGGAAAAGTAAAGACACTTTTATCAGGCAGTGCTTCCACAAACACAAACACATATATTATAGTCAATCTCAGATGACTACATCGAAGTTTTTTGTGAAAATTAGTCCAAAATAATGCTGCACTCTTCAACCTTGCCATATTATGGGCTGATTGATACAACTGATGCAGTCAGAAGAGTATTCAAAAGTATTCACCCCCTCCCCTGGAAGATTTGTCTGAACAATAAATGATAAATACACGTATTCTTCCTGTCAATATTTTTATCACAAGCTCGTATTCTCTTACAGTACATCTTCAAAGTCAAAATCAATTATTGTTAGGGAAGAATTTCAAAGAAAATATTCTGCATTTTCTGGACAAAAAAAATCCACCTCAGTGGAAACATCATCGAAGAGACAGTCAGTCTGAAATGAAGAGTAAAGAGCAATTAAAGATAACGAAAGAAGGACTAGGTTGTAAACCTACACTATATCCAGGAGGTTAGACCTCCCAGGAAGCACTGCTGGATCAATAATGAGGAAGTGGAACCTCCATGACAGTGACGTAGACCAGGACCTCTGGCAAAACTCAGCACAAAAACATGACGGAGGCCAGTGAGGGAAGCCACGGTGAAGCCAACAGGCACTCAGAAGGAACTTAAACAGGAAAGAACAGAAATAAAGGAGTGGTATACCGTATGTTATGGTCTGTGATTAAAGGGGAACTGAAGTCATTTTTAAACTTGCTTTATTTCTTAATTAATGTGTTATTCAATTACGTTTTATTAACCTTATATCGTGACTCATCCACGGCAGGCGTCACTTATCCGCGCGATCTTCACAAGACTTGTGCAAGACTTCAAACGTGAAGTGTCAGCACCGCCATTTTGAAAACTGTTTACACAGCGGCCAGATCGCCATATCATTCCGATTCAGATTAATTTTGAGATTTGCCAGCTTCATCAGTGATGGAGATTATTCCATATGACTTCAAACCAACGTGGAGCAGAGAAGAGTTGGAAAGACGACAGGATAAGGACGAGTCGTCACGCTGGTATTTACTTCATTACTGTCTCACAATTAAAACGTGCCAGATCAGGCGGCTGGTGGGTTTTCAAAATAATAAATATAGGCATGTATTTTTGTAGGCGGCACGGTGGTGTAGTGGTTAGCGCTGTCGCCTCACAGCAAGAAGGTCCGGGTTCGAGCCCCGGGGCCGGCGAGGGCCTTTCTGTGCAGAGTTTGCATGTTCTCCCCGTGTCTGCGTGGGTTTCCTCCGGGTGCTCCGGTTTCCCCCACAGTCCAAAGACATGCAGGTTAGGTTAACTGGTGACTATAAATTGACCGTAGGTGTGAATGTGAGTGTGAATGGTTGTCTGTGTCTATGTGTCAGCCCTGTGATGACCTGGTGACTTGTCCAGGGTGAACCCCGCCTTTCGCCCGTAGTCAGCTGGGATAGGCTCCAGCTCGCCTGCGACCCTGTAGAACAGGATAAAGCGGCTACAGATAATGAGATGAGATGAGATGTATTTTTGTGATAAATACATATTATACTGAGCGCATTTCCCACATAATCCTCACTGAGGTTTCGGACCGCACTACAACATGGCGTCCCCACTATATCGTGCCCTATATAGTGAGTAGGGAGCGATTTCGGACACAGGGAAAACTTCCGGCTGGATTACGTCAGCGTTCGAAAGAGGGCGTGCGCGTCTTTTGACAACGTTGGCAGATGTTGGTCACTTTGATTTCCGCTGTATGTTTTACTTCCGTCCTACGATGTCTCGCACAGGTCTCAGTGAATCTTGTTTACGGCCATTGCTTTGACATATGGACTGATATATTACAGAGCATATTTCAAACACTCAGAACTTGCTATAGCAGTGGCAAAATAACGATCAAAAATGCATTCCTATATTTAAAAATAAATAATAAAGCTGCTGTAATAGGAAAATAATCAACAATATTGTGATGTCATGTGAAGAACTCAAGGAACTTCGACATTAAAGTCGATTATTTTTCTATATCAGCATGTCTTAGGGCGTATTCACACCTACGTTGTTTGGTCCGGACCAAACGACCAAACGAACCAAATTTCCCTTGGTCCGGACCTTTTGGGTTGGTCTGAATACAAACCACCGAACTCTGGTCCGGACCAAACAAGCGGACCGAGACCGAGCTGCAAGGTCGGACTCGGTCCGGACCAAAGGAACCCTGGTGCGGACCTTTTGGAGGTGTGAAAGCAGACCGGACCTAATCCGACAATTTTGCTTTTTTTGTACCTCGGGAGCTTCCGTCGTTTGTCGAGCATTATGGGAAACAGAGTCTTGACACTCCACCGCAAAGTGCAAACACTGTTTCGGTTGTCAAGGGAACCTTACAACAGTCGTTCAGTCATTCAGGCTAGACTACAGAGTACAAAAAATGAGTAGGGGGCAAACGTGGGCCGAGGAAGAAACGCGCACCCTTGTGGATATATGGGCAGATGTCCACATATCTGAGCTTTTGGAGAGAACACACAAAAATGCCAACGTGTTTGCTGTATTCAGTGAGAAAATGAAGGAGAAGGGGTTCACGCGCTCCCCAGAACAATGTCGGCTAAAAGTGAAGAAACTCCGTCAGACCTACATTAAAATCAGGGACATTCTTTCAAAAAGTGGCGGTACTAGCGACTTGCGTGAAGAGCCAGAACTGTCACAACATGATGTGCGCTCATCAGCGCTATCCTCCGTGACTACTTTTGAACTTAACGCTTTGTGTGCGTGTCGTCTCTGACCAATAGCTGAACGACCTCAGGGCGCGTGGCTTTGTTGACAGATTTTGGTCCGCTTACTAAAATGTACAGTGTGAAAGCGAACCGCACCAAAATGAAAAAATAAAAAAAACATTTGGTTCGGACCAAAGCAAGTGAACTATCGAACTATCCTGGTCTGAATACACCCTTAAAGAGGTCTGGAGTCCTGAAGACTGAAACAGCTTTATTTATATGCGATACAAAGCAGTGACACTGGAGACTCCTTCCAGATATGTGGCTCATAATTTACTTTACAGTATTTTAATATACACTCACCAGCACAATGCATCAAATCCCGCAGATACAAATCAGGAGCTTCAGTTAATGTTCACAATGTTCAAACATCCGAATGGGAAAAACTGTGATCTCACAGTGAAGTGTGACTTTCTTTCTTTCTTTCTTTCTTTCTTTCTTTCTTTCTTTCTTTCTTTCTTTCTTTCACTGTGGTATGGGTGTTGGTTCGAGCCAGATGAGTATGAGGTTTGAGTATTTCAGAAACTGCTGATCTCCTCCTGGGGTTTTCACACACAACAGTCTCTAGAGTTTACACAGAATGGTGCGGAAAACAAAAAACACTGAGTGAGTGAGCGACAGTTCTGTGGGTGGAAACAAACGCCTTGTTGATAAGACAGGGTCAGAGGAACATGGACAGATTGGTCCAAGATTTTTTTTTTCCAGGAAGGATACAGTAACTCATATAATCACTCTTTACAACCGTGGTGAGCAGAAAAGCATCTCAGCATGCAACAGCAGAACAGAAGAACACACTGGGTTCCACTCCTGCAGCCAAGAACAGGGATCTTAGAACCAACAACACGTTCCTATTAAAGTGGCCGGGGAGTGTACAACAAAATCTGTTCATTTTGATTTTAAAATTATAATATGACCCAAATCTAAAATCAGCAGTTATCATCACGTTATTTTAATCCGTTTATGACGAGGCGATCCCTGTGAATGCGCTGTTACTATAGAAACGATGTTGTTTTTGGAGTTTGTGTTGAAATGTGTTGTGTTGATGTGATCGTTTGGGTTCTACATTGAAGGAGAGGTTGTGTTAGGGTTAGTGCATGTTTCTGTAATTTGGTGATGGAGATTATTTGTTGAAATATGAGTTGAAGTCATGGTTTAGATGTTTTTGCTGTAAGGGTCTGATTGCTGTGAGAATATTTCCAAGATATATATATTTGCAGGTGAACTCTGTAAGTTATACCTGATGTGGAAGATTTATCATGATGTCGTTTGTTTGTATACGTTATTCTGAAGTGTCGAAAGTCTTGTCACCTTCTGAGAAATCAAAAGATAGAAGAATCATGAACAAAAATGATCAGCAGTTTGATTCATTTAGCGCCCCCTACAGGGTGTTTAGACGAGTCCCTTCAGATAAGGTGATCTACTCATCTAGAACGTTTTGTCAAAATCTATTACAGCATTGCCGAGACATCCCTTCACTTCCTGTTTGGCAACCGTCAAGTTCACTTGCATGTTGCGTTATTGACAATTTGTCCATCATATTTAAAAAAATAATAATAAATCTGAGAAACATTTTGCTGGGGTTGATCTCCTGATGCTCTCTTCCAAATTTCATGGTAATTCAACAAAATTTGTTGGCGAAGAAGCAAACTGTTTAACAGTTTGTGGTCATATTCAAATTAACCAACTTCCTGTTGGAGAAATCTCAAATTGCGTAGATCACCAACACTCAGGACCTTTAAGGGACTGACTAGAAATAGAAACAAGAATCTGGGTTTGATGTTGAGCAGTTCAAACCGTATGAGCAGCTCTACAAACCTTCTAATTACAGCTCTACTTAGAGGTGAATTTAGACAAAACATTGTCTGTCTTTATGTCTTTTCTCTGCAGAGTAAATCTAGCATCCAGGTCTTGTAGTTGTTCCAGAAATCCAACATTGGGCAGAACGGTCCGGTAACCTCGCACAGCCTCGATTGCCTCGGCAACCATGAGTCGCTTGTACAGCATAAGGTATGCTAACATTAGCGTAGCTGAGTGGCTAACTCCCTGAGCACTTACTTGCTGAAGATCACATATACACATGTTAAAGACACGGTGTATAAACGAACACACATTTTTTTTCTAAAGCTAACTTCAGTAAATATTCAACACTGTCATGTGTGGTCCGGCTGATTTATCAGCACACACTTGACGAGGTGTTCTTACAGTCCCGGCTGAGAGACGTTTACATGAAGTCAGCTGTAGTGTGGAAGAAAACTGACAACTCAAAGGTTCTGCTGTCTGGAGCCTCGACACCATGATACTGGATGTGAGTGTCGGAGTAAAAGGCAGAGCTTGTGTTGATGTAGATGGGGCCATGTGCAGCATTCACTACATGAGCCACTCTCCGAGTCTTCAGCAGCGCTAGATCGGTTTCTGTACGTCTGACGAACACAAAATTATTTAGTGCATCATGCTAAACTGTGAGCCATTAGCGTCAAAGCTACTTGTTAGTAACATTAGCCTCATCGTTTGAGTGGTTAATTGGCTTCATTTGTTTAATAAGTGCTTTTTACCTATGAATCAGAGATGATGTTGGGCTATACTTTGTTAAACGAGCCCAAAGGGCGGCGGCTTTTCAGCAAGAGGTCCAGTAGGATACATGTGGCTGGAGTCTCATACCCAGACTCTGCTTTTTCATTCGCTGGGCCTCCATCCATTAGTTCACTTTTAGTTGAACCCTTCACTCATTCACAACCAGCTGGTGTGTGTGTGTGTGTGTGTGTGTGTGTTGCACCGACACGATTTCAAGCTTGTTTCTGTCAGCAAGATATATTTAAAGCTCAAGCTCAGCCAGTGAAGTGAGAGTGGGAGGAGCTAAACACAGAGCAGAAGGATCAACTGTAATGATGTTTTGCAGTCCCCTGCCTCATCTTACTGAACTACTAAATATCACCTTTAAACATTTACCTTTTCATTTTTTCTCCAAAATGCGTCACTGCCTGTTGGCCCCGCCCCTTCTGCTACACAGAGCAGGTTACGACCACTGAGTGTCAAAGTGTCGAAGCTCCTCACTAAATGTTTTTAATGCATCACCTGTCACTGGTGTGCTACACGTCGCTCAGTTTCCCAGTGGAGTAATGAATACCCGCGTGGGCGGGGCTAATATCTGATTGCGAGGAGAGTGTTCCAGAGTTGGGAAAGGTGAAACTTCTAGTGGTGGACTCAATTAAACACTCAGCGTGGGTGGGCTTTGTGTTCAAAATGGGAGGAGCAAACAGCGACAGTTTTCTTCAGAGTGGGCGGGATTGCATTCAGAATAGGAGGAGCAAAATAAAGTGGCAGGAGTTACGAATGTCAGGAGGCAAAAAATACAGCTGAAGAAGTTATGATTAAAAGGGGGAGGAGATATCAGAATGGGAGGAGTAAATGTCAGAGTGACTGAATTCCTAGTGGCACTGCTATATTCGTATCAAACCGACTCTTTCAATCTGTGTTCCTATCGGCTCTGCTGTTTGATACTGCCTTTCTATCGGCTCTGGTGTCTGATACTGCCTTTCTATCGGCTCTGCTGTCTGATACTGCCTTTCTATCGGCTCTGCTGTCTGATACTGCCTTTCTATCGGCTCTGCTGTCTGATACTGCCTTTCTATCGGCTCTGCTGTTTGATACTGCCTCTCTATCGGCTCTGGTGTCTGATACTGCCTCTCTATCGGCTCTGCTGTTTGATACTGCCTTTCTATCAGCTCTGCTGTCTGATACTGCCTTTCTATCGGCTCTGCTGTTTGATACTGCCTTTCTATCGGCTCTGGTGTCTGATACTGCCTTTCTATCGGCTCTGCTGTTTGATACTGCCTTTCTATCGGCTCTGCTGTTTGATACTGCCTTTCTATCGGCTCTGCTGTCTGATACTGCCTTTCTATCGGCTCTGCTGTCTGATACTGCCTTTCTATCGGCTCTGCTGTCTGATATTGCCTTTCTATCGGCTCTGCTGTTTGATACTGCCTCTCTATCGGCTCTGGTGTCTGATACTGCCTTTCTATCTGCTCTGCTGTTTGATACTGCCTTTCTATCAGCTCTGCTGTCTGATACTGCCTTTCTATCGGCTCTGCTGTTTGATACTGCCTCTCTATCGGCTCTGGTGTCTGATACTGCCTTTCTATCGGCTCTGCTGTTTGATACTGCCTTTCTATCGGCTCTGCTGTCTGATACTGCCTTTCTATCGGCTCTGCTGTTTGATACTGCCTTTCTATCGGCTCTGGTGTCTGATACTGCCTTTCTATCGGCTCTGCTGTTTGATACTGCCTTTCTATCGGCTCTGCTGTCTGATACTGCCTTTCTATCGGCTCTGCTGTCTGATACTGCCTTTCTATCGGCTCTGCTGTCTGATACTGCCTCTCTATCGGCTCTGCTGTTTGATGCTGCCTTTCTATCGGCTCTGCTGTCTGATACTGCCTTTCTATCGGCTCTGCTGTTTGATACTGCCTTTCTATCGGCTCTGGTGTCTGATACTGCCTTTCTATCGGCTCTGCTGTTTGATACTGCCTTTCTATCGGCTCTGCTGTTTGATACTGCCTTTCTATCGGCTCTGCTGTTTGATACTGCCTTTCTATCGGCTCTGCTGTTTGATACTGCCTCTCTATCGGCTCTGCTGTCTGATACTGCCTCTCTATCGGCTCTGCTGTCTGATACTGCCTCTCTATCGGCTCTGCTGTCTGATACTGCCTCTCTATCGGCTCTGCTGTCTGATACTGCCTCTCTATCGGCTCTGCTGTCTGATACTGCCTCTCTATCGGCTCTGCTGTCTGATACTGCCTCTCTATCGGCTCTGCTGTCTGATACTGCCTCTCTATCGGCTCTGCTGTCTGATACTGCCTCTCTATCGGCTCTGCTGTCTGATACTGCCTCTCTATCGGCTCTGCTGTCTGATACTGCCTCTCTATCGGCTCTGCTGTCTGATACTGCCTCTCTATCGGCTCTGCTGTCTGATACTGCCTCTCTATCGGCTCTGCTGTCTGACACTGCCTCTCTATCGGCTCTGCTGTCTGATACTGCCTCTCTATCGGCTCTGCTGTCTCATACTGCCTCTCTATCGGCTCTGCTGTCTCATACTGCCTCTCTATCGGCTCTGCTGTCTCATACTGCCTCTCTATCGGCTCTGCTGTCTCATACTGCCTCTCTATCGGCTCTGCTGTCTGATACTGCCTCTCTATCGGCTCTGCTGTCTGATACTGCCTCTCTATCGGCTCTGCTGTCTGATACTGCCTCTCTATCGGCTCTGCTGTTTGATACTGCCTTTCTATCGGCTCTGGTGTCTGATACTGCCTTTCTATCGGCTCTGCTGTTTGATACTGCCTTTCTATCGGCTCTGCTGTCTGATACTGCCTCTCTATCGGCTCTGCTGTCTGATACTGCCTCTCTATCGGCTCTGCTGTCTGATACTGCCTCTCTATCGGCTCTGCTGTCTGATACTGCCTCTCTATCGGCTCTGCTGTCTGATACTGCCTCTCTATCGGCTCTGCTGTTTGATACTGCCTTTCTATCGGCTCTGGTGTCTGATACTGCCTTTCTATCGGCTCTGCTGTTTGATACTGCCTTTCTATCGGCTCTGCTGTCTGATACTGCCTCTCTATCGGCTCTGCTGTCTGATACTGCCTCTCTATCGGCTCTGCTGTCTGATACTGCCTCTCTATCGGCTCTGCTGTCTGATACTGCCTCTCTATCGGCTCTGCTGTCTGATACTGCCTCTCTATCGGCTCTGCTGTCTGATACTGCCTCTCTATCGGCTCTGCTGTCTGATACTGCCTCTCTATCGGCTCTGCTGTCTCATACTGCCTCTCTATCGGCTCTGCTGTCTGATACTGCCTCTCTATCGGCTCTGCTGTCTGATACTGCCTCTCTATCGGCTCTGCTGTCTGATACTGCCTTTCTATCGGCTCTGCTGTCTCATACTGCCTCTCTATCGGCTCTGCTGTCTGATACTGCCTCTCTATCGGCTCTGCTGTCTGATACTGCCTCTCTATCGGCTCTGCTGTCTGGTACTGCCTCTCTATCGGCTCTGCTGTCTGACACTGCCTCTCTATCGGCTCTGCTGTCTGACACTGCCTCTCTATCGGCTCTGCTGTCTGGTACTGCCTCTCTATCGGCTCTGCTGTCTGGTACTGCCTCTCTATCGGCTCTGCTGTCTGGTACTGCCTCTCTATCGGCTCTGCTGTCTGGTACTGCCTCTCTATCGGCTCTGCTGTCTGACATTGCCTCTCTATCGGCTCTGCTGTCTGACATTGCCTCTCTATCGGCTCTGCTGTCTGATACTGCCTCTCTATCGGCTCTGCTGTCTGACATTGCCTCTCTATTGGCATATGTTGCATTATAATGTGGGACGAGTGAATGTAACAGTGGAAGTGTATAACAGCAGCTCTGACAGTAGTGCAGCTGCAATATCACAGGTTTATATTAATGCCTTCATTATAATAAAAGTCACCGTTTCCATAGTAACAGCTCATTCACTGGGACTTGTACAAGCGACGCTCCAGAAATGTTCTAGTTCTCACTATGATACATTTTAGCATATCAGTAGGTGGTGCTGTGTCGGCGCTGCAGTTGTGTGTCGAGTGTGCGTAGCTGCTCCAGGAAGCCCGTGTTGGGGCAGATGTTCCTGTTTTGAGCTACAGCACTAATTGCCTCCACCAGCGTCATCTTCTCCTCGATCATCAGGTAGGCGAGGACCAGCGTGGCCGAGCGACTCAGACCCATCGCACAGTGCACAAACACCTTACCTATAAAACACAACACAAATCACACACCACACACACTACAAATTCATCAGTCTGTTACACAACAATACTCCTTGCTGCAGAATAAAAAGCCCATGGGGTGGAGTCAGACCTGCTCTAACTCCTTCTACCTGAGAGTCGAGCCAAGTCCAGGGGATAAGTCTGGAGGCTGGATAAATGTGTTGTATATTGTACAGCATTAGGCAGGGAAGGGTTATAGGAGGAGGAGCTAGAGTAGCTCAAGCTCCACCCCCTGGACTTTTGGTTCTGCTAGGGCTGTCTCATAATGATTGCTACTTGTACACAAGAGACCAACTCCAAGCGAGCGAGTGGTCACTTGCTAGTGTGAATGCAGAGTCACAGTTAGACTCGTGCTCTGAACGCACTTCCCCTCCTCACCTCCAGGATTGTTCACTGCGGTCTTGATGAATTTGGCAGCGCTGTAGAAGAAGGGACTCATGTCAAAGGTGGGCATGTCGAAGGCCTCCACTCCGTGGTACGTGATGTTGGTGCCTCTGTAGAAACTCGCTCCCGTGTTCACGTTGAATTTACCGTGAGCTGCGTTCAAAACATGACTGATGTTCAGCGCCTGTAACAGGGATCTATCTTTCGCTGCATACCTGAAACACACACACACACACCAGCAGCAGCAAGTCCTTAGTGATGAACTATTCTGTAATACAATTTAAAGCAACATTCCTATTGGCTCTGCTGTATATAAAGCTGCATTCCTATTGGCTCTGCTTTAAAAAGCTGCATTCCTATTGGCTCTGGCTCTCCTGCTTGAAGTTCCTATTGGCTTCTGTATTTCAGGTTTCTTACAGGTCTCCGATGTAGATGCCCGGTCTGACCTCATCAAGATGGCTGCTTGTGCCCGGTTTGATCCACAATAACCTGTGGAGCTCGGAGGTGGGCGGAGTCTCATACTGGCCCTTTTCTCTTACCTGGTCAGTAAGAGAGACTCTGCTCCGGTGCATTTCTTCACACACACACACACACACACACACACACACACACACACACACAGAATATCCAATATAAGTACTATTACGTGTTATGCTGTCAAATCCTGCATTCTGATTGGTCAGAAGGTGCTGATTAATTTTCTATAACAGCAGCTCTGACAGCTGTGCAGCTACACATCACAGGTTGATTAGTTTACTGTAACAGCATGTCCCAAAGTGTTTTATTCCTTCATGTTACCTGGATGGATATTAATTTTGAGCACCTCTTGTGTGCGCACACACAGTGTCTTGCAAAAGTATTCATCCCCCTTGGTGTTTGTCCTGTTTTGTCACATTATAAGCTGGAATTAAAATGGATTTTTGGGGGGCTTAGCACCATTTGATTTACACAACATGCCGACCACTTTAAAGGGGCAAATTTGTTGTTTTATTATGTCACAAACAATAATTAAGATGAAAAAACAGAAATCTGGAGTGTGCATAGGTCATCATCATCATCATCATGCAGTCTGTCGAAACGACGATGACTGTTTCATTTAGGTCTAGTGAGGGAAAGTTTGTCCCGCTAACTCTGCTTGTTCCCAGCCAGTTGTTGCCAATTTTTAATATCAATGTCTTGTTGGGCGGCATGGTGGTGTAGTGGTTAGCACTGTCGCCTCACAGCAAGAAGGTCCGGGTTCGAGCCCCGGGGCCGGCGAGGGCCTTTCTGTGTGGAGTTTGCATGTTCTCCCCGTGTCCGCGTGGGTTTCCTCCGGGTGCTCCGGTTTCCCCCACAGTCCAAAGACATGCAGGTTAGGTTAACTGGTGACTCTAAATTGAGCGTAGGTGTGAATGTGAGTGTGAATGGTTGTCTGTGTCTATGTGTCAGCCCTGTGATGACCTGGCGACTTGTCCAGGGTGTACCCCGCCTTTCGCCCGTAGTCAGCTGGGATAGGCTCCAGCTCGCCTGCGACCCTGTAGAAGGATAAAGTGGCTAGAGATAATGAGATGAGATGAGAATGTCTTGTTGTTTCAAATTGTTTGACTGTGTCTTTGAACCTTAGCCTAGGTCTTCCCTTGCTTCTGGTGCCACCATCCAGTTGTGAATAGAGGAGCTGCCTAGGTAGTCTTGTCCCTTCCATCCTTTCAACATGTCCGAGCCATCTAAGATTCTTTTGCATCATGATCTCTTCTACGAACTGTAGATGGCCACGCCTTAGGATCTCTGAATTCCTGATTTTATACTTCCATGTAATATTCATAATCTGTCTCAAGTGCCTCATCATATAGGCATGGAGTTTTTTAACCTGTGAGCCATACATAGTCCATGTTTCTGCACCATGGACTCGGGTGGACAACACCACTGCCCTGTACACCTTACATTTCACTGCAATTGATACATTGTGATTTTTCCACAGTTGCTCCTGAAGCTTGCTAAAAGCAGCACTTGCTTTGCCCAACCTGCAGATGATTTCCTCGTCTAGCCTACCAGACTCTGAGATGGTGCTTCATAAGTATGTAAAGTTTTTACATTGCTTAAGGTCATCATTATCAGTTTTAATTGCTGTAAGCAGAGTGCCAATGATGTTGTTTATCACAGATTGGTAAAGATATTCTGTTTTCTTGATGCTGACTTTCAAGCTGAACTGAATAGCTGCTCTTGCAAACTTGTCCACAAGCCTCTGGATAGCGGCCGCACTATGCACTACTATGGCACAGTCATCTGCAAAGAGCAATTCTCTCACTACCACTTTTGATGTTTTGGTTCTAGCTTTAAAGTAAGCTACATTGAAGAGATCTGCCTTGTGTCGTGTTTGTATGTAGACTCCTTCAACCACACTCTCATCAAAAGCCACTTCCAGTATGGCTGAGAGGTACAGCGAGAAGAGAGTTGGAGCCAACACACAGCCTTGTTTCACTCCAGTTGTCACTCCAAACTCTTAGGATCAAGAGTTACTCATCGATACATGTGCCTGCATGTTGGTATGTAATGCGCAAATAATGCTGGTAAACTTGTTTGGGCAGCCGTATTTCTGCAGAACTTTCCCATGTCGTGGAACTGAGTTTCAGGTAGTACATCAGGAGCTAGGTACTTATTAATCCTGTTTAGGAGTATGCATGAGAGAATTTTACCAACTATAGCAAGGAGGGATATACCTCTGTAATTTCCAGTCTTTCCTATTTCCTTTTTTGAAAATTGGAACAATGCTAGCATCCTTCCAATCTTGTGGGACCTCTTCTGTAACCCAGGTTTGTAATATAAGTTTGTGAAGGCAGTTAGCCAGATGTATCCCTCCATGCTTCCAGATTTCTGATGGTATCCCATCCTTTCCTGGAGCCTTTACTTCTGCAGTAGATTTGATAGCCTCAAGAAGTTCTTTCAGTTCTGGCTGATCATTCAAGTCTTCCTTTATAGGACATTAGCTGCTTGCTGTATCTCCATAGCTTTCTTCTCCCACCAATCAGATTTCATCTTCCTTGTGTACAGTTGTAATTGCCTCCTTGCTTCAAGGTGTCTTGATTTGTTGGCTCTAGTGCTATGTTGCAGTAATTTGGTTGTGGTGGTATTTCGCTTTTCAACAAGTCTTTTTAAGTTCTCATCCTTGTCATTAAACCAATCTTGGTGTTTATGTTCTGGCTTTCCTAATATCTTAGTTGCAGTGCCATATACAGTGGATCAGAACCTGGACCAATTGTCTTCTAGGTTGTCTGCACTTTCAAGGTATTCCCAGTTGGTAAGAGCTTTCTCCAATTCTGTTTCCAGTTGTTTTCTCATATCCTTGTCTACTAATTTGCTGGCTGTTAATTTCTTTGGATGTTGAGCTCCTGTTTTATTATGTTGCTTCCTAAAAGTGAAGGCAAATCTTAACATTTGGTGGTTGGTGGAGCAATTTGCTCCTCTCATTAGTCTACTCTAGTATTCAGGATGTCATTTCTATCTCTCTGTCTGGTGATTATATAATCTAACAGATGCCAGTGTTTAGAGCTTGGGTGCATCCATGTGACCTTGTGCTGCTCTTTGTGCTTAAATATTGTGTTTGTGATGACAAGTTCATTGTCCGAACAAAAGGTAAGTAGAAGCTCCCCATTTGAGTTACACTTGCTGGTGCCATGAGTCCCAGTGACCCCAGGCCATTTGTCTGCATCAACTCCTACTCGGGCGTTGAAGTCTCCAGCAACAATCAGATTATCGCTTCTAGGGACCTTTTTTAAGGTGTCACCAAGAGTGTTATCGAAGTCATTCTTCATGTCATCTGAGTTGGTCATGGTGGGTGCATAAACGCTGACTAGTGTTGTGGATACCTTCTTTAATGGAAGCCTCATGGTCACGATGTGAGTCACTGATTGGTGTCAGGTTTTGATCCAGATTACTGGCAATGCTATTTCTTATAGCAAACCCAACTCCTGATTCTTGTCATTCATCTGCTCTTCTGCCACTCCAGAAGAACGTGTAACCTTGGTCAACTAGGCTATCATATTCTGTCAGTCAGGTTTCACTCAGAATTGCTATGTTAATGTTGTATCTGTTTAATTCCATTGCTACCAGAGCAGTTTGCCATTTTGATATATTTGAGCCATCATGGTCTAAAAGTGTTCTGACATTCCATGCTGCTCGGTTCAGATGTCTTCTATGGCTTCCTAACAAATTTTTCACTGGCCTCTGGAGCAAGAGGTGGCCAGCATGAGGCTTGTTTGCCCGGACGACAATCGAGTCGGTATGGTTCTTTATTTACCTCTTTACCACTTCATGAAACTGCTTGCAAATGGATTAAAGTACTACTAGATTTTGCATTACTAGAAGCACTCTCTCAGTAAGACAATAGTGTGGTCCAGTGGGTAAGGACTAGCTGAAACAAACTGGCACTATTGTTACTGCAGCTGCTGGCTGGTATATAGGTCTGTTAATCTCCGCCCATTAAGGTGATGCCACGGAGCACCTGGTACTGGATTGGCCAATAGACCTTTAACATATTTTGTTTTTTGTTCTGCTGGGTGTCCAATGTCACCTTCCTCATGACCCGACCATGCACAGGTTGTACTGGTTTACATATTTACCAGTAGCAGTATCAGGTGCACTGAACTGACCTGACACACAAATAGGTATTCAACCCCTTTCATATGAAACCCCTAAATAAGAGCTGGTCCAACCAATTCACTTCATAAGTCACATAATTTGTTGATTAAGATCCTCCTGTGTGCAAAGTGTCACATGATCTGTCACATGATATAGATTAGGATTCTCATCTAATCTCATTATCTCTAGCCGCTTTATCCTGTTCTACAGGGTCGCAGGCAAGCTGGAGCCTATCCCAGCTGACTACGGGCGAAAGGCAGGGTACACCCTGGACAAGTCGCCAGGTCATCACAGGGCTGACACATAAATATCCCAAACTTTAAATATCCCATGGAGCACCATTAAATCCATTACAGCAAAATGGAAAGAATATGGCACCACTATAAACCTGACAAGAGAAGGCCCCGCCCACCAAAACTCACAGAGCGGGCAAGGAGGGCATTAATCAGAGATGCAACAAAGACACCAAAGATAATACTGAAGGATCTGCAAAGATCCACAAGGGAGATGGGAGTATCTGTCCATAGGACCACTTTAAGCCGTACACTCCACAGAGTGGGCAGGGCTTTATGGAAGAATGGCCAGAAAAAAGTAATTGCTTAAGAAAACACATTTGGAGTTTGTCCAACAGCATGTGGCAGACTCCCCAAACACATGGAAGAAGATTCTCTGGTCAAATGAGACTAAAATTGATCTTGTTGGCCATCATGAGAAATGCCATGTGTGGCACAAACCCAACACCCTGAGAACACCATTCCTACAGTGAAGCATGGTGGTGGCAGCATCATGCTGTGGGGATATTTTTCATCTGTATGGACAGGAAAGCTGGTCAGGACTGAAGGAAAGATGGATGGCACTAAATACAGGGCAACTCTGGAGGAAAACCTGTTTGAGTCAGCCAGAGGTTTGAGACTGGGATGAAGGTTCACATTCCAGCAGGACAATGACCCTGAACATCCTGCTAAAGCTACACTGGAGTGGTTTAAAGGGAAACATTTAAATGTCTTGGAATGGCCGAGTCAAAGCCCAGACCTCAATCCAATTGAGAATCTGTGGCATAACTTGAAGATTGCTGTACGCCAACGCAGCCCATCTAACTTGAAGGAGTTGGAACAGTTTTGCCTTGAGGAAAGGGCAAAAATCCCAGTGGCTAGATGTGCTAAGCTAATAGAGACATACCCAAAGAGACTTGCAGCTGGAATTGCAGCAAAAGGTGGCTCTACAAAGTATTGACTTGGGGGGGAATACTTATGCACACTCCAGATTTCTGTTTTTTCATCTTAATTACTGTTTGTGTCAAAAAAAAAAAACAATGTGCACCTTTAAAGTGGTCGGCATGTTGTGTAAATCAAGTGGTGCTAACCCTCCAAAATCCCTTTTAATTCCAGGTTGTAATGCGACAAAACAGGACAAACACCAAGGGGGATGAATACTTTTGCAAGGCACTGCACAGTTGAAAAATATCTAACTGCTGCTGCACCTTTCACAGTGAAGCCATAACACGATTCATCCTTCAATATTTTTAAATTGAAGTAAAAATCTCTGAGTAACGAGTCTCTTTCAGATTCACATTTTTAGATTCGGTTTTAAAAAGTAACTCACAGTCGAATACACAGTGAGCTTGTGTTAGCTAGATAATGTTAGCAAATCTTGATGAATGATAGTATTGCAATGATTCATTTTCTATAATGGTGTGTGTGTGTGTGTGTGTGTGTGTGTGTGTGTGTGTGTGTTACCTGATTTTCTCAAACTCCAGAATACATGACTGAAATGAAGTCCATTCCCAAACTGCAGGTCAAAGCTGATCGTGCGTGTGTGTGTGTGTGTATGTGTGTGTGTGTGCGTGCGCACAGGGGATATTTATAAATCCAAGAGCTCTCATTACATACTGAAAATATCACATCACCACAATTAACTTCCCATAAACAGCCAGCAGTGTTCTGACTCCAGGTGTTGTGAACAAACCACAGAGTTAAACACCAGAGACGTAACCACTACTGAGACGGGATTAGCGTGTGTTCAGTGATGGAGGACGTGTGCAGTAATGGTGTCTTCACGTCCTCTGGTAATTATAGTAAATACCAAAAACCGACGTCAAAATTGCACATGAACACCCATTCACATCGTACAACCCCGATTCCAAAAAAGTTGGGACAAAGTCTCATCTCATTATCTGTAGCCGCTTTATCCTTCTACAGGGTCGCAGGCAAGCTGGAGCCTATCCCAGCTGACTACGGGCGAAAGGCGGGGTACACCCTGGACAAGTCGCCAGGTCATCACAGGGCTGACACATAGACACAGACAACCATTCACACTCACACCTACGGTCAATTTAGAGTCACCAGTTAACCTAACCTGCATGTCTTTGGACTGTGGGGGAAACCGGAGCACCCGGAGGAAACCCACGCGGACACGGGGAGAACATGCAAACTCCACACAGAAAGGCCCTCGCCGGCCCCGGGGCTCGAACCCAGGACCTTCTTGCTGTGAGGCGACAGCGCTAACCACTACACCACCGTGCCGCCCCTGGGACAAAGTACAAATTGTAAATAAAAATGGAATGCAATGATGTGGAAGTTTCAAAATTCCATATTTTATTCAGAATAGAACATAGATGACATATCAAATGTTTAAACTGAGAAAATGTATCATTTAAAGAGAAAAATTAGGTGATTTTAAATTTCATGACAACAACACATCTCAAAAAGGTTGGGACAAGGCCATGTTTCCCACTGTGAGACATCCCCTTTTCTCTTTACAACAGTCTGTAAACGTCTGGGGACTGAGGAGACAAGTTGCTCAAGTTTAGGGAGAGGAATGTTAACCCATTCTTGTCTAATGTAGGATTCTAGTTGCTCAACTGTCTTAGGTCTTTTTTGTCGTATCTTCCGTTTTATGATGCGCCAAATGTTTTCTATGGGTGAAAGATCTGGACTGCAGGCTGGCCAGTTCAGTACCCGGACCCTTCTTCTACGCAGCCATGATGCTGTAATTGATGCAGTATGTGGTTTGGCATTGTCATGTTGGAAAATGCAAGGTCTTCCCTGAAAGAGACGTCGTCTGGATGGGAGCATATGTTGCTCTAGAACCTGGATATACCTTTCAGCATTGATGGTGTCTTTCCAGATGTGTAAGCTGCCCATGCCACACGCACTAATGCAACCCCATACCATCAGAGATGCAGGCTTCTGAACTGAACGCTGATAACAACTCGGGTCGTCCTTCTCCTCTTTAGTCCGAATGACACGGCGTCCCTGATTTCCATAAAGAACTTCAAATTTTGATTCGTCTGACCACAGAACAGTTTCCCACTTTGCCACAGTCCATTTTAAATGAGCCTTGGCCCAGAGAAGACGTCTGCGCTTCTGGATCGTGTTCAGATACGGCTTCTTCTTTGAACTATAGAGTTTTAGCTGGCAACGGCGGATGGCACGGTGAATTGTGTTCACAGATAATGTTCTCTGGAAATATTCCTGAGCCCATTTTGTGATTTCCAATACAGAAGCATGCCTGTATGTGATGCAGTGCCGTCTAAGGGCCCAAAGATCACGGGCACCCAGTATGGTTTTCCGGCCTTGACCCTTACGCACAGAGATTCTTCCAGATTCTCTGAATCTTTTGATGATATTATGCACTGTAGATGATGATATGTTCAAACTCTTTGCAATTTTACACTGTCGAACTCCTTTCTGATATTGCTCCACTATTTGTCGGCGCAGAATTAGGGGGATTGGTGATCCTCTCTCTTCCCATCTTTACTTCTGAGAGCCGCTGCCACTCCAAGATGCTCTTTTTATACCCAGTCATGTTAATGACCTATTGCCAATTGACCTAATGAGTTGCAATTTGCTCCTCCAGCTGTTCCTTTTTTGTACCTTTAACTTTTCCAGCCTCTTATTGCCCCTGTCCCAACTTTTTTGAGATGTGTTGCTGTCATGAAATTTCAAATGAGCCAATATTTGGCATGAAATTTCAAAATGTCTCACTTTCGACATTTGATATGTTGTCTATGTTCTATTGTGAATACAATATCAGTTTTTGAGATTTGTAAATTATTGCATTCTGTTTTTATTTACAATTTGTACTTTGTCCCAACTTTTTTGGAATCGGGGTTGTAATTTCCACTGGAAAGCTGGAAGAATTTTTTGATACACGAGCTGCCAAGATGAGATAAACTTTGACCTTTCAACATGGCGGAGAGTAGCGAAAGTTTCGTGAATGGTAAGCATTGCATTGTTAAACATCCTCTACTGCTGTTAGTTGGTTAGTTTGTAGCCTACATAATGCTCTGGCATACACAATTGTAATAACATCGCTATTTATACTTGTTGCCGTCTTTAAAAATACTGTTATTTGGTTTTAAAAAGCAGATGCAAGCTAGCAGTCAGTCGAGGATAACGTTATAGCCTCCCGTAGGCTAGTACTGTGCGGGCCACGCTCGAATGCAGTTTTCTCATGTGACTTTATTTGGTCTGTAGTGTACGCCAGTGACAGTATGTTGTACTGGGACCAGGACATGACCCAGCCCATAGCCCAAACTCTGTATCAACGGGAAGGAGATGGCAGGCTGTTCATGGATCAGGATTTCACCACTGCTCTGCAATAGTTCCACCCAGATCTGCTGAATCAGATGAGTGCCCGTTCGCACAAAGAGATGCAGTTGCAGCCAGCTGATTTGAGGACTCTCATTGTTTGCAATATTTATTGTATTAGGCTATGCTAAAAAGCACAAAGCCATCAAATATGAATCACAAAATGATTAGAAATATGTTTGGCAATTTCAAACATGCTTGCTAACAAAATAACTTGCATTTTCTCTTGAATAATTTGTTTTTTCCATTTATTTAGGTGACCACACTACAGAAGAGCTTCCTCAGAATCAGGTCTTCACTAGAGACCAGACCTTGTTTTTGATTGACCTCATGCGCCAGCATTTACTGAAAGACAACTCTGAGCTCCCACGCAATCTGGCAGAACTCAACTCAAGGATCAGAATGGGCAGGGGGAAAAAGAGGCTGTTTTGGCAGGATATTGCAGCTAAATTGTCTACTTATACCCCTTTTCCACCAAATCAGTTCCAGGGCTGGTTCGGGGCCAGTGCTGGTTCACAACTCGTTCAACTTGCGAGCCAGCTGAGAACCAGTTTGCTTTTCCATAGCTCGCGGTGCTAAGGGGAGCCACGTCAGTTACGTCGCTGTATACGTCAGTTACGTCGCTGTATACGTCAGTTACGTCACTACGTTTGCATAAACCTTGGCGCGAATATCAAAGCAAAAACAATGCGGAAGAAGCAGCAGCAGCAACAACAATAATAATAATAATGGATGACTTCGCGTTTGTACAGCTGCTGCTTCTCGTCGCTTAAAAATGGCGATCTTTTGCGGTCTTGTTATTGTTATTGGTCTTAACAACTCCGCCCCCCCGCTGACGTAAGCGGTTCTTTCCTCTGGCCCAGCAGAGAGTTGGTGCTAGCCTGGAACCGGTTTTTCTGGCCCCAGAGCCAGTTCTTTGTCAGTGGAAACAGAAAACCCGGTTCCAAACTAAGCACTGGCCCCGAACCAGCCCTGGAACTGCTTTGGTGGAAAAGGGGCAACAGTTCCATCAAAATTTTGAAATTGAAAGTGTCCAGAAAGTGGACAACCCTGAAAAATGCCTATAAGAAAGCAATAGATAACAATGCCTCAACAGGGAAAGCACCCACAAAGTTCCAGTTTCTGAAAGAACTGGGTGAACTGATTGGAGGAAACCATGACGTGGATTTTCACGTTATCGGGACTGCAAAAGGAGTAATTGTCAGGCGGCCAGAGGTCATCAAGCAAACCAATCAAACACCCCAGTTCGCTCACTCTTCCACAGAAGAAGGTGTGTCTTCTCCTAACTCCAGTTGTGATACTGCGCAGTCTTCTGATTCTGAGTCCTCAGGGCCATCACAAGCACCTGCCCATACCACTGCGGTCTTCAAGCGTAAAAGGAAATGGCAAGAAGATAAAACCGAAGTTATAGGTTTTCTAAAAGGATGTGAGGTACCCTCTCAACAGAGACACGAAGAAGTCATGAGCCAAATTAAAACAGCAAATGCTATGTTTGAAAAGTTGTTGCAATCACGCCAGCAGGAATGAAGAAGCAGACTTTAATTTCCTTTTTATGATGCCTGAAAATGGAGAGGTATGTTTTATGTTTACAGAAGAGACTTTAGTTCACAAAAGAGTTTTATTACAGATGTGGTTTTGCACATTACATTTTTGTTTTCATACATTTCCAGTAACAAAAACTTATAAAGAATATGTACAAATAATAGTGTTGAAATGATAGACAAATCTTTTTGAAGATGGTGTTCTGCTTTAACATGGAAAAGTGTGTTTTGAAATAAAATGACCACTAAAAGGAACCACAAGGTCTGTTTTTTTGTTAACTTCCTCTTTGTTAGACAGTAATATCTTTAACTATAAATTATATTTGTACACTTGTTTAGCATTGATTTCACTTGCACTCACACTCTGATGTTAGTAAAAGTGTAAAAAATAAGTTGCTTGAGTAACATTTAAATATTGAGGAATAGCCTACATGGTCACTCATTGTCATCCTCTTCACGAGGGCACCCAAGTGGGTGCTCCTCACATGTGTTCTCACACTCCCCAATACACATATTGTGAGGTGCACATGCTGCTACAATGACTTTCACCACCACATCTACACGAGAGTTTTGTAGTTCACGAAGTCGTCTCCACTTACATTTTAGGCGGCCAAAAGCTTGCTCAACTACTACCCTCCCTTTGCTGATCATTGCATTTTTGCGCAAATCATCTTCACTCAAGGCTCCATTGTCACGTTTCGGAGTGACCATGAAAGGGAAGCTGTTGCTAATATATGCACTATCCCCTAATAATTGGTAGTCTCCCAACTTCTGTCTCCAACTATTGAAGAATGGTGATACCCTAAGCATACGGGCATCATGCACTCTTCCAGGAGGTCCAGCAAAATGTCTGTGAATCTTCCTAGGTTCCTTGCAGCAGCACTGAATAGTAGGCCTTCCTGTTCAGATAACCCCCCCCCCCCCCCCCCCCCCCCAACAGGTGGCCGCAGGATTCTGAAATGGCACCCATCTATTGCGCCAACTATTCCATCTATTCCGCACGCCCTTCCGAATAGGGCTGCTTGGACAGTCTTCTGACAGTCATTTGGCCAGACAATGTAGCGTTCTGCAATGGCACATGTACGGTATGGTCGAGCATTTCCATGATAACTTTATGTGCTGATCCTTGACTTACTGTACATCAAACTTGTCAGAGATCTCACGAAATGAGTTCTGATTAGCGAGATACCAAAGCAGCATCATCCCTTTTTTTTGTACAGGAATTCTTGGAGGACCTCCAGATGGTTGGTCATCAGTCATCCCATGTTGCCTTAGTTGATCACAGAAGAGGTTGAACTGCTCTCTGGTGAGCCTCAGATGACTCTTAAATGTGCTGTCCTGCATATCCAAAAGGGTCCTCCAGGCAGTTCCAGTTTTTAAGACAGCCGGATTACTATGGTCCAGGCAGTGCAGTATGATAAGCCTATAGACAACAAAATCCAGGGTCAGCTATTCAGTTTGTATATGTACGTAGGCCCATGTACTATTGCAACAATGCTGTTTTTGAGTTGGTATGGTAAGATTGTGGCTTTACTTACAGTATATAGGCTAGCTAATGCAGAACCATTGTCCTTTAAAAATTATCTAGCCTACTATACATGATCAATGCAATACAGCATATTATTTATCGTCTACGTTTTGCTGCATCCTCTTCCTGCAGTAGCAGATGAATTAACAAATCTAAAACTGTTTTACCCAAGAAACAGGTCAGGGTAAACTCTGGGTCTGCCATGTTTCACTTAACTACGACAACAAAAGCACTTGAACACAATGCACTCATAATTTCCACTTCACAAGTGGAAAGGATCATCTTTCCCAGACCATGTGAAGGCAGCATAGTTCTGATGGATGTGCATGTACAGTATGACTCACAGAGGTGGGCGTGTCTTCACTATGAACACAAAACACTCTGTGTACAACACACACCTCATTTTAATACACACTGATTGTTCTGATCTTTATTATTAGAGATTGTTATGGGGGCGTGACCACATTTGGTCATTAGTAGGTCACATGACCATAACGTGTCTGTTAGAACTCAGTACTTTCCCTAAAACTCCTAAAAAGTGTCTCTTCTTCTCAGACACGCCCTTTTAAACTTCGTCTATATTTTATTCATCTCATTATCTGTAGCCGCTTTATCCTGTTCTACAGGGTCGCAGGCGAGCTGGAGCCTATCCCAGCTGACTACGGGCGAAAGGCGGGGTTCACCCTGGACAAGTCGCCAGGTCATCACAGGGCTGACACATAGACACAGACAACCATTCACACTCACATTCACACCTACGCTCAATTTAGAGTCACCAGTTAACCTAACCTGCATGTCTTTGGACTGTGGGGGAAACCGGAGCACCCGGAGGAAACCCACGCGGACACGGGGAGAACATGCAAACTCCACACAGAAAGGACCTCGCCGGCCACGGGGCTCGAACCCAGGACCTTCTTGCTGTGAGGCGACAGCGCTAACCACTACACCACCGTGCCACCCTTCCTATATTTTATTGTTCTGCTTTATTTTTTAACTTCTGGTTTCAGAGACTGAAGAAAAAACGCTAAAGCTCTTTTCCCTCACGATAAAACACAATCTTTCAATCTTTACTGACTTTACGGATTCAGACTAAAACAACATTCTAAACAGCTGTGTGCTTCAGACTTTGTGGTAACAGTTTGGAGAAGAATCACATATGGGGTGTGATGGTTGGAGTGCACATACTTTTAGTCTGTGAATGATCACATTACACACCTCTACATGAGAAACTTATCCAGTCTGAATAGGGCTTGAGGCCAATCAGAGTGGTGCTGAGTGTCACATGGAGATGTTAATATGATCTGTACAAAACATGGGACGCTGTGTACACTTCAGTAAAGAGAAAGGAAACAGAATTTAATTTTTCCCTTTATTATTATTTATTATAGATTATTTATTAGTTTCCCAAACAAAACGGATATTTTAACACACTTTCTGTTAGTGAACTGAAAATAATCTTTAACTCTTTGGTCCTATGAGTAATGATACATTCAGTAATTAAATAATCAACTGAAGGAGTCTTGATATCTGTGTGTGTGTGTGTGTGTGTGTGTGTGTGCTGTGATGTGATAGCAGCGTTTATGTTTACTGTACACTGATAGAATACGAACACGTCCTCTCCGATTGTTGTCACATCACATTCTTTGCACTTCTCCTTCCTTATATGAACATTTCGAGCCCTATTTGTTGCCCAAATGAGGATGGGTTCCCTTTTGAGTCTGGTTCCTCTCGAGGTTTCTTCCTCATGTCGTCTGAGGGAGTTTTTCCTTGCCACCGTCGCCACAGGCTTGCTCATTGGGGATAGATTAGGGATAAAATTAGCTCATGTTTTAAGTCGTTCAAATTCTGTAAAGCTGCTTTGCGACAATGTTTATTGTTAAAAGCGCTGTACAAATAAACTTGATTTGATTTGATTTGATTTGATTTCCTGTCGTCGTCTTCTTCTGCTCATTATTTTTCTGATTCTGTCCCTGTTCCCACTTTGGGCTCTGTGATTTATGTGTCCTGTTTTTTCTTCTGCATCCTTTTTCCTTATATGGTCCTTATCTAGTTTCCTGTTTGTGTCAGGATCAGAGTTTATCTCCATCCCGACTCTCCGGAGCGTCGTTTGTACAAATGTTTTTATGGGTGTCATTTTTCATCAATTATCATAATTTTCATACATTTAGAGAGAAATTTCTGCAAAAAAAGCTTGTCATCGTACTATTCTTGATGAGGAACAATGCAGCCGGTGTGAAGTGCGAGTCCACAGTTGTTGGTGGTGTTTATTCGGATATCGAGACGCGTTTAGGGTTGTGATGTCATCAGGATAATCGTTAAATCCTTAAATTAGTCTGTGTTGGTCCTAATCAACCACAGTATGTCATGATGTCAATCTGGCAACCCTACTGCTGCCATGTTTTCTCAGTGAAGTGGGCGGGGTCAATTAGCATGCGAACAAAACGTTTACGTTAACGTTTACATATAAACACATTATTCATGTTTACAAATAACGACATTTTAAAGTTATTTTACACAGAAAATTAATGTGAGGAAACAGAACACTGTTTTTAAAAATGAATTTATCGTTAAATGTGGTGGAGAAGTCCTGCCTCAAGTGGAGGAGTTTAAGTATCTCGGGATCTTGTTCACGAGTGAGGGAAGGATGGAGCGTGAGATCGACAGGCGGATCGGTGCAGCCTCCGCAGTGATGCGGTCGCTTTACCGGTCCGTCGTGGTGAAGAAGGAGCTGAGCCAAAAGGCGAAGCTCTCAATTTACCGGTCGATCTACGTTCTGACTCTCACCTATGGTCATGAGCTTTGGGTAATGACCGAAAGAACAAGATCGCGGATACAAGCGGCCGAAATGAGTTTCCTTCGCAGGGTGGCTGGGCGCTCCCTTAGAGATAGGGTGAGAAGCACAGTCACTCGGGAGGAGCTCGGAGTAGAGCCGCTGCTCCTCCACATCGAGAGGAACCAGCTGAGGTGGCTCGGGCATCTTTTTCGGATGCCTCCTGGACGCCTCCCTGGGGAGGTGTTCCAGGCATGTCCCCCCGGGAGGAGGCCCCGGGGAAGACCCAGGACACGCTGGAGGGACTATGTCTCTCAGCTGGCCTGGGAACGCCTCGGTGTTCTTCCCGAGGAGCTGGCCGAGGTGTCTGGGGAAAGGGAAGTTTGGGCTTCCATGCTTAGACTGCTGCCTCCGTGACCCGGTCCTGGATAAAGTGGAAGAAGACGAGACGAGACGAGATGAGACGTTAAATGTATGAAAATTTTGTGCCATATGATAAAAAAATGATGCCTATAATATGATTAAGATTAAAGTTTTTCCCACTGAACCCTCATACGATTTTGTCCCGGTTTGCCCAGCGTACTCAGCATCTTCCGGACCCTTTTCCTTATATGGTCAGCATTTTGTCTAGGTCTGAAGGCCTGCGGTGTAAATTATGGGATGTCTTTATTATTCTGTACCAGAACCCTATTGGTTCAGCTCAGAATCACAAACCTTAATTCTATTGGTTTAGAGTTTGATGATGCTATGAGTCATGCCCTCTCTCAGCTCGCCTTCGCCCTTTAACACGGTTTTCAACACGCCCTCGTCCACTTATCCTTCAAATCTGGAAGTGTGTGCACTTCTCAGGATAAAGGGAAGAAGTGTGTTGCTGATTCTCTACCAGGAGAACGTTCTGCACCGAGATGTCCGTGTTGTGTTCTTAGCTCGTTTGATAAAGTGCCTTCTGACTTGAGCTGGCTTTCAGATGGCCGTTTAACAAACTTCACTGTAAGAAAGTGGACAAAGGGGTGTTAAAAACAGTGCTGGAACACAGCCTTAATTATTTGATGCTTTTAATTGATTGGCCCAGATTTCCCATGTGACTGCTCCACAATCCCACACACTCCGGTTCCATGTTCCTCAGTGTCCCGTTACCATGTGGACCAGCTCGAGTGTGTTGTTTATTTGTTTACAGCAGGATGCAGGTTTTGCGTTTCCTCTTCAGCTGCAGGTCGAGGTCGAGCAGCAGAGCCAGGAAGTTCCTGTTGGGGTAGATGGCGCGTTTCTGGACGATGCGCTGGATGGCTGAGCGCAGAGACATGTGGTGATACAGCATCAGGTACGCCAGCACCAACGAGGACGAGCGGCTCATACCCATGATGCAGTGCACCAGCACCTTCCCTACAAACGGAAAGAAACACAGATCAGACTCTTTTCACTCATCTGCAACTTCTGTAAATATAGAGCCCTATTCAGACGGGATGAGTTTCTCATGTAGAGGTGTGTACTGGAATTATTCCCAGAGTCTCGCCGAGATTTTACTCAGAATCTTTGGAAAGATCACGGCTTATTTTCTCTTTTATAAACTCCACAGTAGATATAACTCGCCTGAACCGACAGTTTGTCAGTAAAGATTGTGTTTTATCGTGAGGGGAAAGCGCTTTAGTGTTTTTTCGTCAGTCTCCGAAACCAGAAATTAAAAAATAAAGCAGAAAAATAAACTATAGACGAGGTTTAAAAGGGCGTCATTAAAAAAGAGACACTTTTTAGTTGATTTAGGGAAGTTACTGAGTTCCAAGGGGAAGCCATGGCCTAATGGTCAGAGAAACAGCTTTGGGACCAGAAGGTTGCTGGTTCGATTCCCTGGACCAGCAGGACTGAGCAAGGCAAGAGTGGTGGCGTACCTTGTGTCTGATTAGCCAGCGAAAAGCTGATGATGTGATTATCAGTTTGGGCATTGAACCCGACTGACAGAGTTCCTACAGACATGTTACAGTCATGTGACCCACTAACGATCAAATGTGGCCACGCCCCCTATAACAAGCATTTATAATAAAGATCAGAGCAATCAGTGCGTATTAAAATGAGGTGTGTGTTGTACACATGGAGTGATCATGCTGAAGCATCTCTGGACATCACTGAACACACACTAATCCCGTCTCAGTAGTGGTTACAAGTATGCAAATTGGTAATGCCTTCATCCTGAAAGCCCCGCCCCTCATCCTGTAATAAATCTCACCGTCCACAGTTTTTAGGCCTTTGTGTATAAAATCCGCAGCAGATCTGAAGTAAACGTCCAGGTCGAAATGAGTCGAGTCGTCCGCCGGGATCCCGCAGTAAACAAAGCTGGTGCCGTAGAAGTTTTGGTCCCCGATGCTGCCGCGTTTGGAGTGTGCGGCGTTCAGGATGTGTGTGATGCCGAGCTGCTGCAGCGTCGTCCTGTTCTGAGCGATTCTCCTGACAAGCGAGCGACACCGAGTCAAAATTCCACATACTGGATCTGTTTTATAAACTAATTTATGAGTTCATGTGTTTAAAGTCTTTATTTTTCTGTAAAGCTGCTTTGCGATGATATCTGTTGGTAAAAACGTGATGCAAATAAACTGACTTGACTTGAACCTAACAACTTTAACGCTGCTACTACTAATACTACTAATAATAAATTAATATATAAACCTGCAAATCAGTTTAAATTAACATTATAAGCTCTAAATTTATCTTTTTCGTTCTTTAAGAATAGTAGTCCCATGTTTGTGTTAATGACTAAATCTGACTAAAGACTGTTAAAAAAAAGTTTAATAAGCCACTGAACAATATAATGATTATTAATATACATTATAATTCTATGATAAGCATAGAATATACTGATTATTCATAAAGTGGAAGTGCTGTGTGTATAGGTGTGTGTGTGTGTGTGTGTGTGTGTGTGTGTGTGTGTGTGTGTGTGTGTGTGTGTACATACACGTTACTGATGTACAGATTTGGCCAGACTTCGTCTATTTGGTGAAGATCCAGAGTGCAGGAGTCCAAAACTTTCTCCAGGTCCTTTACTGACAGATACTCCTTCATCTTGTTTCTTCCAGCTGCCATTTTTTTTTCGTGTGTGTGTGTGTGTGTGTGTGTGTGTGTGTGTGTGTGTGTGTGTGTGTGTGCCGTGCCAGTGATTAGAAAGAGCAGGTGGAGATCACTGTGCCCACATTTAGGTCTTCAGGATTGTGTTACACACACACACACACACACACACACACACACACACACACACACGCACACACACATTTGCATTTTTTAAAGAATAAAGTCATACTTTTAATCCATTTACAGTTATATTTAATGTTGTGGAACATCAGTGAAGTGAGTTGGTTCCTGTTGTCTCTTACATTAGAGCAGCTATAAACAGTCTTTCCCTCGCTAGCCTCGCTGTATTCTCTCTCTTTAAGTTAATACGACACAAAAAAACGCAGCTTGTCATGTGACTGAGAAACCGCAGTGAAGTGTAAGCTCCTCTTCATGCCGTTGTGTGACTCCGTGTGCTGTGCAGTCTGATATCGAGCGCTCGAAGCTGCCGGAGAAATCCGCGGTTCGGGAAAATCCATCGGCACTGTTTCACCGTGTTGATGGCGTCCAGCAGGGGGAACTGGTGGTGGATCATCAGGTAGGCGAGAACCAACGAAGCAGAACGACTCACACCTACTGCACAGTGCACCAGCAACCGTGCTACACACACACACACACACACACACACACGCACACACACACTATAACAGCATTAAATTTCAATAAAAGGAATAAAACATGCCAAATATCGATGAAGCTGAATATTATTTTATACTGTAGGATCTTGGCCCTGAAACCTAGAACCTTGTGAAGGTTGGACTTTTGAAACCGAGACCAATGAGAACACTGGATCCTGTAACAAATACAAACCTGAGAACATACAGTGGCGCTCTGGAAATACAACCAAACCTGTGTTTGACACCTTGAAGATGAATTAAGGTGGTTGTGTGGGTCTGGGATGGTGGTGAAACTTTACCTCCGGGAGAATTCAGCACCTGATGGATGTAGTCTGCACACAGCTGGAAGTAAGGAGTGAGATTAAAGGACGGCGAATCGTCTGCAGGAACGCCGTAGTACTCCACAGATGAGCCGTAAAACTCGTGGCTGCCGTGGCAGTGCGGTTTCCCGTGAGCAGCGTTCAGCACGTGCGAGATCCCGAGCTTCCACAGGCTGTAGCGATCGTTAGCTATCGACCTACACACAGGACCAAGAGTCTGAGAATAACCAAGGCGTGAGCGACTAGCCGAGGGTTTCTCAGCAACATGGACGCCAGGCATCAGCTACGTGTGGACAGCGAGAGTGGAAATGATCCAGAACTCTCAGGAAGGTCAACATTTCTTTAAGATGTGTTGGTAAATTAATTAAACTAACAAGAGTGAACCGTTTATTTTTGCCCATATGGCTGCTTTAAATATTTTCTCCTTTAATCCACACTGAACTCACATGTCTCCCAGGAACAGGTTGGGCCAGACCTCGTCCACATGGTTTCCGCTTCGTTTCCCTCCATACAGGATCCGTTCCAGCTCCTTAACTGAGGGGGTTTCACACTGTGTGTCCATCACACACACACACACACACACACACACACACACACACTTGCTCTCAGGTCGGTGTGTGTGTGTGTGTGTGTGTGTGTGCAGTGACAGTGGCAGGTGCAGACCTCTGTTCTAAAATTAAAACACTAAAATATAATATATTGCCTTTGGCTTGATTATTATAAATCCACATTTATATCAAATAAACACAGTGTTGCCAGATTTGGTTTTAATCCCCCACAGGGTTGTTGTTCATCACAGACATAGAGGCCACGCCTCCTTCATTAAGACTGAGACAAAGAAGCCACACCTCCTTCACTGGAACTGAAACACAGATGCCACACCTCCTTGACCGTCACACAGATGGCACACCCCCTTTACTGTGACTTATACATTGGCCACACCTCCTTCACTGGAACTGAAACACAAATGCCACACCTCCTTGACCATCACACAGATGGCACACCCCCTTTACTGTGACTTATACATTGGCCACACCTCCTTCACTGGAACTGAAACACAGATGCCACACCTCCTTGACCGTCACACAGATGGCACACCCCCTTTACTGTGACTTATACATTGGCCATGCCTCCTTTACTGGAACTGAAATGCAAAGGCCACACCCCCTTCACTGTGACTGACGTTGAGGCCACAACTCCTTCACTGTAACTGTCACACAGAGACCCCACCTCCTTTACTGTCACACAGTGGCCACACCTCCTTCACTGTAACTGTCATACAGAGGCCACACCTCCTTCACTGTAACTGTCACACAGTGGCCACACCTCCTTCACTGTAACTGTCACACAGTGGCCACACCTCCTTCACTGTAGCTGTCACACAGAGTCCACGCCTCCTTTACTGTGACTTATACATTGGCCACGCCTCCTTTACTGGAACTGAAATGCAATGTTATTAGTTGATGTGATGCCTCCTTCACTGTAACTGTCACACAGAGGCCACGCCTCCTTTACTGTAACTGTCACACAGAGGCCACGCCTCCTTTACTGTAACTGTCACACAGAGGCCACGCCTCCTTCACTGTAACTGTCACACAGAGGCCACGCCTCCTTTACTGTGACTTATACATTGGCCACGCCTCTTTTACTGGAACTGAAATGCAATGTTATTAGTTGATATGATGCCTCCTTCACGGTAACTGTCACACAGAGGCCACGCCTCCTTTACTGTGACTTACACATTGGCCACGCCTCCTTTACTGGAACTGAAATGCAATGTTCTTAGTTGATGTGATGCCTCCTTCACTGTAACTGTCACACAGAGGCCACACCTCCTTTACTGTAACTGTCACACAGAGGCCACGCCTCCTTCACTGTAACTGTCACACAGAGGCCACGCCTCCTTTACTGTGACTTATACATTGGCCATGCCTCCTTTACTGGAACTGAAATGCAATGTTATTAGTTGATGTGATGCCTCCTTCACTGTAACTGTCACACAGAGGCCACGCCTCCTTCACTGTAACTGTCACACAGAGGCCATGCCTCCTTTACTGTGACTTATACATTGGCCATGCCTCCTTTACTGGAACTGAAATGCAATGTTATTAGCTGATGTGATGCCTCCTTCACTGTAACTGTCACACAGAGGCCACGCCTCCTTCACTGTAACTGTCACACAGAGGCCATGCCTCCTTTACTGTGACTTATACATTGGCCATGCCTCCTTTACTGGAACTGAAATGCAATGTTATTAGCTGATGTGATGCCTCCTTCACTGTAACTGTCACACAGAGCCACGCCTCCTTCACTGTAACTGTCACACAGAGGCCACGCCTCCTTTACTGTAACTGTCACGCAGAGGCCATGCCTCCACTGTAACTGTCACACAGAGGCCACGCCTCCTTTACTGTAACTGTCACACAGAGGCCACGCCTCCTTTACTGTAACTGTCACACAGAGGCCACGCCTCCTTTACTGGAACTGAAATGCAAACACTGTTATTAGTTGATGTGAGTCTTCAGGAGACCAGACTAGCTGATGCTCCAGCGGAATGCCCACTGACACAAAGCGGAGTGTTGAAGTGAAGTGTGGCGATGGAGAACGCAATGGAAAAGATACATCTTCAGAAATAACGGAAGGAAAACAAATATCTGTAATAACAATGAAAGCTCGGAGGTAATCAACGCGCACCTGTGACTACTGTTCACTCCTATTGTGCCACGCCCTCCGTTCTGCACACATCCTTGATTACGACGGTTCCGATCAAAACTAGTTCAGATGAAAATATGGGCTGCTTCACTACCAGGCACCAAGGTTCAAAGAATCCTGAACGGAACTGGTTTCAGAACCCATCGCCTGCTGGTGTGAAGGGGAACATTCTGAGTCTCTGAGATGTTTGGAGCAGTGATGGAGTCAGGATCAGGGTTGGGAACAACTTGGTAGAGTTTAGTGCACTCTGGCAACCTGAAGACACAGAAGAACACACACACACACACACACACCCAGGAAGCAGTGAGAATAGGTGTGAAACTCACTATCACAGTGTGTGTTGAGGTCAGTCAGACTGCGATGAGTCCTGAAGCTCCTCTGAAGCTCCTCTGAACTCAGCAGACCTGAGGTGAGGTGAGTCTCTCTCTCTCTCTGAGTTAGCGTTAGCCTGTTAGCTGTGATTTTCTGCTAGATTAAGGTTTTAATTCGTTTTATTTTTCAGTTAAAACAGAAAAATTGGCCCCTCCGCTTTGTGTCAGTGGGCATTCCGCTGGAGCATCAGACAGCCTGGGCTCCTGAACACTCACATCAACTAATAACAGTGTTTTATCGAACTACACTAACTAGCTAACACTATGCTAACACTATGCTAACGCTAAGCTAATGCTAGGCTAACCTTCTCATAGACTGTTAGCTTCATGCAGATGATAATGATAAATAACTGGTTAGAACAAAGAAATAATTAAGTGTCATGGTTTAAAAGGAACAAGATTTAGGTGTAGACCAGCTTCCGGTGGGTTTATAATAATAATAATAATGTTGAGTGCTATTTGTCCCAGTTTAGCAGCTCATCCACTTCCTGTAGAAAACCACAGTAAGCAGAAATGTTTTGTTTTACTTCATTAATTCATGTGAGTTATGCTGCAGGGAAAATACAAACCTGACATTATAAATATTATGTTTATAATAAATATTTAACCAGCTGATTACTATTAGCTTCTTTAACATCAGTTAAATTATGTTTGAGTAAAAAATATTAAAATGATGATAATAGAATTAATATTCATGAGTGACTAACTATCAAGCACTGACAGTAAAATAAAATATTTTTGTAATAAATTAATGAGTTAATAGGTTTAATATTAATAATTATGTCAGGATATATTTATGTATGTATAGGAGATACAGGTTAATATTAACAATCAATACGTATTATTATTATTATTATTATTATTATTATTATTAATAATAAGCCGTTATAATAATTTTCTCCACAGTAAGCCCCGCCCATTCCTCCGTCTCTCTCTCTCTCATTTGGGACTGAAAGGGTTTGTGAATGAGTTCAGTCGATGTTGTTATCAGTCTGAGCAGCAGCACGCTGAGAACGTGATCCATGTGGACGTTGGACAGCTGATCTGTAACAATATGAGATCTAAATGTGCTCTAATGGTTTTATTTTTATCAGAGAGTCATTGAAAAATCCAGCTGAGGTTTCACAGCTGTAATGTAATCATACTCCTCCTCTCCTGACACGACGAGGTGGAAATGTTCGGTTCATGTCTTTTAATATCGTTTAACAGATCTGGACGCTTAAATCAATTAAATGTGACTTTTCTAAAAAATACATTGTGATCAGGGAAAAATCAATATCACACAAACCGAGCTGAGAGACACTTTACTGTGGTTAAACTGGAAGTGTGTGTGAGAAATAATTTATTAAGGACTGAGAGGAAAAGAATCTTTTGAAGAACATTCTCTCTCTTTCCCTCTCTCCTTCTCTCATGCTCTCTCGCTCTCATTCTGTGAACTCAACTGTATCCTGTAACTGTGTTTAAATTAGTTTTTTTATACAGTGTGTTTTTACAGTACACTGTGTGTTTCTGTTGCCGTGTGTGTGAGTGCAGCATAGTGCAGCGTGATGGCGGGGAACGTGCGCTCCTGGACGGTGAAGCACGTGGGCCGCTGGCTGCGTGATGAGGGCTTCAGCGACTACGTGGAGCTGCTGTGTAATAAACACCGCCTGGACGGCACCAGCCTGCTCACGCTGACTGAGTTTGACCTGCGCTCGCCGCCGCTCGAGCTCAAAGTGCTCGGAGACATCAAGAGGCTCATGCTGTGTGTTCGCAAGCTACAGAAACAAAACGCCAACGTGCTGGAGGAGCTCGGCTTCGGCCAGGACACACACTCCCCACAGGGGGGCACTGGTAATAACACACACACACACACACACACACACACACACACACCACAGGGGGGCACTGGTAATAACACACACACACACACCACAGGGGGGCACTGGTAATAACACACACACACACCACAGGGGGGCACTGGTAATAACACACACACACACACACACACACACACACACACACACCACAGGGGGGCACTGGTAATAACACACACACACACCACAGGGGGGCACTGGTAATAACACACACACACACACACACACACACACACCACACCACAGGGGGGCACTGGTAATAACACACACACACACACACACACACCACAGGGGGGCACTGGTAATAACACACACACACACACCACAGGGGGGCACTGGTAATAACACACACACACACACACACACACACACCACAGGGGGGCACTGGTAATAACACACACACACACACCACAGGGGGGCACTGGTAATAACACACACACACACACCACAGGGGGGCACTGGTAATAACACACACACACACACCACAGGGGGGCACTGGTAATAACACACACACACACACCACAGGGGGGCACTGGTAATAACACACACACACACACCACAGGGGGGCACTGGTAATAACACACACACACACACCACAGGGGGGCACTGGTAATAACACACACACACTCCCCACAGGGGGGGCACTGGTAATAACACACACACACACACACACACACACACCACAGGGGGGCACTGGTAATAACACACACTCCCCACAGGGGAGCACTGGTAATAACACACGCACGCACACACACACACCACAGGGGGGCACTGGTAATAACACACACACACACACACACACACACACACACACACACCACAGGGGGGCACTGGTAATAACACACACACACACACACACACCACAGGGGGGCACTGGTAATAACACACACACACACAACACACACATCACAGGGGGGCACTGGTAATAACACACACACACTCCCCACAGGGGGGGCACTGGTAATAACACACACACACTCCCCACAGGGGGGGCACTGGTAATAACACACACACACACACACACACACACCACAGGGGGGCACTGGTAATAACACACACTCCCCACAGGGGGGCACTGGTAATAACACACGCACGCACACACACACAGACACACACACTCCCCACAGGGGGGCACTGGTAGTAACACACACACCACAGGGGGGCACTGGTAATAACACACACACACACACACACACCACAGGGGGGCACTGGTAATAACACACACACACACACACACACACCACAGGGGGGCACTGGTAATAACACACACACACACACACACACACACACACACACACACACCACAGGGGGGCACTGGTAATAACACACACACACACACACACACCACAGGGGGGCACTGGTAATAACACACACACACACACACACACCACAGGGGGGCACTGGTAATAACACACACACACACACACCACAGGGGGGCACTGGTAATAACACACACAACACACACATCACAGGGGGGCACTGGTAATAACACACACACACTCCCCACAGGGGGGGCACTGGTAATAACACACACACACACACCACAGGGGGGCACTGGTAATAACACACACACACACACACCACAGGGGGGCACTGGTAATAACACACACAACACACACATCACAGGGGGGCACTGGTAATAACACACACACACTCCCCACAGGGGGGGCACTGGTAATAACACACACACACACACCACAGGGGGGGCACTGGTAATAACACACACACACACACCACAGGGGGGCACTGGTAATAACACACACACACACACACACACACACACCACAGGGGGGCACTGGTAATAACACACACACACACAACACAGGGGGGCACTGGTAATAACACACACACACTCCCCACAGGGGGGGCACTGGTAATAACACACACACACACACACACACACACACCACAGGGGGGCACTGGTAATAACACACACACACACACACACACACACACCACAGGGGGGCACTGGTAATAACACACACACACACACACACACACACTCCCCACAGGGGAGCACTGGTAATAACACACGCACGCACACACACACAGACACACACACTCCCCACAGGGGGGCACTGGTAGTAACACACACACCACAGGGGGGCACTGGTAATAACACACACACACACACACACACACACACTCCCCACAGGGGGGCACTGGTAATAACACACACTCCCCACAGGGGAGCACTGGTAATAACACACGCACGCACACACACACAGACACACACACTCCCCACAGGGGGGCACTGGTAGTAACACACACACACACAGGATTACTCCAGAAACAAAAAAGGCAAAATAATAAACGAGTGCCTGATGGAAAGACTGAACTCAGCCTAGCTGGACACTCACCTATCTGAACCAGGGAGACTGTCAAAAACCACACACACGCCGGTGATCCACAACCAAAACCCTCTCCTTCGATGGAGATCTCCCGGACGAGCCCCCGCTTGTTACGTTCCCCGCGGCAAATAGGGGATGGGGAAAGCAACAGAGATAAACCAAAAAGACCCCGGGAGGAAAAAGAGGACAAGGAGGCGGACTCAGGGCCAAAACGGAAACCGTTTTTATTCACAAAATATAAAAAAAAACAACTAAAGTCACTGGTCTTCAAACAAAGGAAAAACAAACACAAGAGCCAGGTTTTCTCACCAAAACTACAACAAACGTACCACAACCAAACAGGTCCGGGATTACGCACGCTCCTTTCCCCTTAAAGGAGCAGCACACTCTCTCTAGATGCAGCTCACAACTCTCTCTCCTAACTGTCACCGCCACAGCCCACCGGCTCACACACTCTCTCGAAAGGCGTCTCCCTCTCACTTTTAACTTGGCCCCTCAACGAGGTGAGTGGGAACAGCTGCGTATAAGAGGAAGGGGCATCTACCTGAGAGAGAGAGAGAGAGAGAGAGAAAACACACACGCACCCACACATAACCACACACACGACCCCTGGCACCAGGGTCGTAACGCACACACAGACTCCCCACAGGGGGCGCTGGTAATAACACAACACACCCCACAGGGGGGCGCTGGTAATAACACACAAACACACACACCCCACAGGGGGGCGCTGGTAATAACACACACCACGGGGGGGCGCTGGCAATAACACACACCACGGGGGGGCGCTGGCAATAACACACACCACGGGGGGGCGCTGGCAATAACACACACCACGGGGGGGCGCTGGCAATAACACACACCACGGGGGGGCGCTGGCAATAACACACACCACGGGGGGGCGCTGGCAATAACACACACCACGGGGGGGCGCTGGCAATAACACACACCACGGGGGGGCGCTGGCAATAACACACACCACGGGGGGGCGCTGGCAATAACACACACCACGGGGGGGCGCTGGCAATAACACACACCACGGGGGGGCGCTGGCAATAACACACACCACGGGGGGGCGCTGGCAATAACACACACCACGGGGGGGCGCTGGCAATAACACACACCACGGGGGGGCGCTGGCAATAACACACACCACGGGGGGGCGCTGGCAATAACACACACCACGGGGGGGCGCTGGCAATAACACACACCACGGGGGGGCGCTGGCAATAACACACACCACGGGGGGGCGCTGGCAATAACACACACCACGGGGGGGCGCTGGCAATAACACACACCACGGGGGGGCGCTGGCAATAACACACACCACGGGGGGGCGCTGGCAATAACACACACCACGGGGGGGCGCTGGCAATAACACACACCACGGGGGGGCGCTGGCAATAACACACACCACGGGGGGGCGCTGGCAATAACACACACCACGGGGGGGCGCTGGCAATAACACGCACCACGGGGGGGCGCTGGCAATAACACGCACCACGGGGGGGGCGCTGGCAATAACACGCACCACGGGGGGGGGCGCTGGCAATAACACGCACCACGGGGGGGGCGCTGGCAATAACGCGCACCACGGGGGGGCGCTGGCAATAACGCGCACCACGGGGGGGCGCTGGCAATAACGCGCACCACGGGGGGGCGCTGGCAATAACGCGCACCACGGGGGGGCGCTGGCAATAACGCGCACCACGGGGGGGGCGCTGGCAATAACGCGCACCACGGGGGGGGGCGCTGGCAATAACGCGCACCACGGGGGGGGGCGCTGGCAATAACGCGCACCACGGGGGGGCGCTGGCAATAACGCGCACCACGGGGGGGGCGCTGGCAATAACGCGCACCACGGGGGGGCGCTGGCAATAACGCGCACCACGGGGGGGGCGCTGGCAATAACGCGCACCACGGGGGGGCGCTGGCAATAACGCGCACCACGGGGGGGCGCTGGTAATAACACACACTCTAGTGGTATAAAAATAACTTGGCGTAGATTCAGGCGCTGTCCAACCCCCATGAGGGGCTGAACTGCCTGCAGTGTGTCGGGGGAGGGGCTGAGCTTAGCACAGACGATCAGCCAATCACATTACGAGCTTTACCGTTTGTTCTGATTACTCTGAAACTCTTTGCGTACTGTGTGATATAAGTAGCACTTTATTATAGTTGCAGTGCGCGAGTGGTTACTATGGCAATGTTTCCACTCTGCGTTTAGGGGTGGAGTGGCTGTGTAACGGGGACTCTGTGCGGAACCGGGACAGCGTGAGCGACGTTCTCGGAGGTGAACAGTTCTACAGTAACGGAAAACACAAACAGCAGAATCGGCGTTTGGACCCGGAGTACTGGAAAACAACGCTCAGCTCCGTCTACGTCACACTCGTCTTCGGCTTCACCTCCTTCGTCATGGTGATCGTTCACGAGCGTGTACCTGACATGCGCACCTACCCTCCACTGCCCGACATCTTCCTGGACAGGTGTGTGTGTGTGTGTGTGAGAAACCTCAAATTTTATTTTATTTTTAATATTTCGTATAAACGGCTTCATTACAGCTGGATGATCTGACGATGATATTTATTATTATTTCCCTTCTGTAATATGTAGTGTGTGTGTAAATCTAAAATCACACAAATTAACGTTTTATATTTATTAAAGAACTGTATTTATGATCTTATTTGACATAGAAATCAGTCAGTGTGATTTATTGTGTGTTTCTGCAGTGTACCCAGAATCCCCTGGGCCTTCGCCATGGCTGAGGCGTGTGGAGTCGTCCTGTGTAGCGTCTGGCTACTCGTACTGCTGCTACACAAACACAGGTCTCTCTCTCTCACACACATACAAATATACAGCGCCTCCCATTATTATTGGCACCCCTGCATGTAGTCCTCTGTACATCCCCTTTATCAGTAAAGCAGCCCTGAGTCTCTCCTCTAACATTTTATAAGGTTGGAGATCCAGAGCGGGGCATTGAGCCCATTCCTCTTTACACAATCTCTTCAGATCATCCAGGGTCTCGACCCTCTCTAGTGCTCGCTCCTCTTCAGCTCCGCCCACAGGTTTTCACTGGGGTTCAGCTCAGGGGACTGAGACGTTCAGGGCAGAAGCTCGATTCTGTGATTCTCAGTGAACCATTTTAGTGTTGATTTGGACTTCAGATCATCGTCCTGCTGGAAGATCCAACAACGACCCGGTTTTAGTTTCCTGACAGAGGAGCCGGATTCTAATTTAAAATGTCCTGGTGTTTCATGGAGTCCATGATGCTGTGGACCCTAACAAGGTTTCAGGGCCTTTGGAGGAAAAACAGCCCCAAAACATCACAGAACCTCCTCCATATTTTACCGTTGGGATCAGGTTCTTTTCATTATAGCCGTCCTTCTGTTTACTCCAAACCCACCGCGAGTGTTTATTGACAAAAAAAAGTTCCATTTCTGTTCCATCAGACCAGAGAACACGGTTCCGGTCAAAGTTGTCGTAGCGTTTCACAAACTTGAGGTGCTTATGTTTGTGGTTAACTGACAGAAGAGGCTTTTTCTGGAACCTTCCAAATAATCTGTTGGTATGGAGGTGGAGTCTGATGGGGGTTTGGAGACTCGGAAACCCCAAGATTTTACTTTTTCTTTTAATCCACCAACAGTGATTCTTGGGGATTATTATTTTTTGCCTCTCTTTCCCTCCGCACTGTCCGTGTGGTAAAATAAACTCGGCTCCTCTTCCAGGTGAGTGTGGAACAGTTCCAGTTGGTGTCCACCTTTTTTAATTTTTGCCCTAACAGTAGAAATGGACATTTTCAGGAGAAGAGTTGTTTTTTATCCCCATTCTCTGACTGATGAAGGTCAACACCCTTCTCCCTCACTGGGTTTGTGGGTCTCTTATCTTTCCCATGGTGATGTTGAGGGAATTTGGCCTCTGTGTCGCCTCATATTTGTTCCCCAGTTAATCAGGAACTCATGGATTACAGCATGAAAGTTCCTACACACTCCAATCAACTCACACATGGACAATTTAAATGGAGACACGCTTCAGGTACAGTATGTTCACCATCATTTCCATTTCCAGGGGTGCCAATAATAGTGGCACATGTATTTTTATTGAAAATATATTTGTTGATGAGGGATTTGTTTTTCTGTGAATAAATTTATTTCAATTAAAGGCTGGATTTTCTCATGTTTTCAGTGTGAGACTAAGCGACTTCACCAAAAGGTGGATTTTTTCCCCCTAGCTCTTTTTACTGATCTTTACAAGGGGTGCCAATAATTATTGAGAGCCATGTCGTCAGAATATTTAAAAAAAAAAAAAGATTTAAGATAATTAACTTTGGATTTATTGTAAGGTGATTCAGGCTGTTTTATGATGCTGTTAATTGAAATTATTATAAACACTTTTAATGTTGTATTAATTATAAAATACTGTAATGAAATTAGACATAAATACTGTTAATACTGATTACAGAGGAATAAAAACTGTCCCTGTATCATTCTGACCTTTTTTAAATTGTTTAAATTACAGCCCCGATTCCAAAAAAATTGGGACAAAGTACAAATTGTAAATAAAAACGGAATGCAATGATGTGGAAGTTTCAAAATTCCATATTTTATTCAGAATAGAACATAGATGACATATCAAATGTTTAAACTGAGAAAACGTATCATTTAAAGAGAAAAATTAGGTGATTTTAAATTTCATGACAACAACACATCTCAAAAAAGTTGGGACAAGGCCATGTTTCCCACTGTGAGACATCCCCTTTTCTCTTTACAACAGTCTGTAAACGTCTGGGGACTGAGGAGACAAGTTGCTCAAGTTTAGGGAGAGGAATGTTAACCCATTCTTGTCTAATGTAGGATTCTAGTTGCTCAACTGTCTTAGGTCTTTTTTGTCGTATCTTCCGTTTTATGATGCGCCAAATGTTTTCTATGGGTGAAAGATCTGGACTGCAGGCTGGCCAGTTCAGTACCCGGACCCTTCTTCTACGCAGCCATGATGCTGTAATTGATGCAGTATGTGGTTTGGCATTGTCATGTTGGAAAATGCAAGGTCTTCCCTGAAAGAGACGTCGTCTGGATGGGAGCATATGTTGCTCTAGAACCTGGATATACCTTTCAGCATTGATGGTGTCTTTCCAGATGTGTAAGCTGCCCATGCCACACGCACTAATGGAACCCCATACCATCAGAGATGCAGGCTTCTGAACTGAGCGCTGATAACAACTCGGGTCGTCCTTCTCCTCTTTAGTCCGAATGACACGGTGTCCCTGATTTCCATAAAGAACTTCAAATTTTGATTCGTCTGACCACAGAACAGTTTTCCACTTTGCCACAGTCCATTTTAAATGAGCCTTGGCCCAGAGAAGACGTCTGCGCTTCTGGATCATGTTTAGATACGGATTCTTCTTTGAACTATAGAGTTTTAGCTGGCAACAGCGGATGGCACGGTGAATTGTGTTCACAGATAATGTTCTCTGGAAATATTCCTGAGCCCATTTTGTGATTTCCAATACAGAAGCATGCCTGTATGTGATGCAGTGCCGTCTAAGGGCCCGAAGATCACGGGCACCCAGTATGGTTTTCCGGCCTTGACCCTTACGCACAGAGATTCTTCCAGATTCTCTGAATCTTTTGATGATATTATGCACTGTAGATGATGATATGTTCAAACTCTTTGCAATTTTACACTGTCGAACTCCTTTCTGATATTGCTCCACTATTTGTCGGTGCAGAATTAGGGGGATTGGTGATCCTCTTCCCATCTTTACTTCTGAGAGCTGCTGCCACTCCAAGATGCTCTTTTTATACCCAGTCATGTTAATGACCTATTGCCAATTGACCTAATGAGTTGCAGTTTGGTCCTCCAGCTGTTCCTTTTTTGTACCTTTAACTTTTCCAGCCTCTTATTGCCCCTGTCCCAACTTTTTTGAGATGTGTTGCTGTCATGAAATTTCAAATGAGCCAATATTTGGCATGAAATTTCAAAATGTCTCACCTTCGACATTTGATATGTTGTCTATGTTCTATTGTGAATACAATATCAGTTTTTGAGATTTGTAAATTATTGCATTCCGTTTTTATTTACAATTTGTACTTTGTCCCAACTTTTTTGGAATCGGGGTTGTATTTTTAAGGGCAGCACAGTGGTGCAGTGATTAGCACCGCTGCCTCACAACAAGGAGGTTCTGGGTTTGAGTCCCGTGGCCGACTGGGGTTCTTCCTGTGTGGAGTTTGCATGTTCTCTCCTCGTGTCTGTCTCTAGGTTTTCTCCAGGTGTTCTGGTTTCCTCCCACAGTCCAAAGACATGTGCTTTAGGTCATCTGGTGACTCTAAATCACCCGTTAGATGAATAGATTGGTGATCTGTTCAGGGTAAACCCCGCCGTCTCACCTGATGGCAGCTGGGATTGGCTCCAGCTTCCTCGTGAGCCACAGTGGATAAACGGCACAGAATGAAAATTTTTAATTTTTATTTTATTTCTTATTAAAGTTTATTTTTGTAATGTTAAGTGCCTCATTATAAATAATGTGCTGAGAAATAATTATAAAGGTGTGTGTGTGTGTGTGTGTGTGTGTGTGTAGGTCTATCTTGGTGAGGAGGATGTGTAGTCTGATGGGAACAGTGTTCATGCTGCGCTGTGTCACAATGTTTGTCACCTCACTGTCAGTACCAGGACAACACCTGCAGTGTACCGGCAAGGTAGGCACACACACACACACACACACACACATACTACACCTGTCTGTCTCTCTCTCTCTCTCGGTCTCTGAAGCTGCGGAGAGCGGTGGTGATGTGGAGTGTGTGTGTGTGTGTGTGTGTGTGTGTGTGTGTACAGGTGTATGGTGACGTGTGGGCAAAGCTGCGGAGAGCGGTGGCGATATGGAGTGGGTTCGGGATGACTCTGACTGGAGTTCACACCTGTGGTGATTATATGTTCAGTGGACACACCGTCGTCCTCACCATGCTCAACTTCTTCGTCACTGAGTGTGAGTGTACACACACACACACACACACACACGGTCAGTTTCTGTTTGTGTATATTCCTGTCTGTCTTGTCCAGCAGTTATTTAACTGCAGTAGCTGATTTATACCGTGACTCGTTAGTGACGACACACACCTCTGTTCTGAACATGAAGGGAGGAGAAAATCAGAATATCAGTTCCTCTTTCATCCTTCTGTTTTCATCACGTGGTCACGTCACAGCTCGGAGCAGAGCGGCTAAACGTCCTCTCTCACTCATCTCTGAGCTGCGTTCAGCTGAATAATGCACATATGTGTGCGTGATTTGATAAACACAATCTGATCGGCTCCAGAACCCGGGATGGATCATGTTTTAGACAAATAGAGAGATTTTTTTTCTCCATATGTTTACTGTCTGTGCTGCAGTGTTTTTTCCAGACCTCAGTCAGCGAGCTGTGATGTGTCCAGTAATGGTGTGTGTGTGTGTGTGTGTGTGTGTGTGTGTGTGTGTGTGTGTTCTGTAGACACTCCCCGGAGCTGGAACTTCATCCACACTCTGTCGTGGGTGTTGAATCTTTTCGGGATCTTCTTCATCCTGGCAGCTCACGAGCATTACTCCATCGACGTCTTCATCGCGTTCTACATCACCACGCGTCTCTTCCTGTATTACCACACCCTCGCTAACACGCGTGCCTACCAGCACAGCCGCCGTGCCCGCATCTGGTTCCCCATGTTCTCCTTCTTCGAGTGCAACGTCAACGGCCCCGTCCCTAATGAGTACTGCTGGCCCTTCTCCAGACCCGCCCTGCTCAGGAGACTCATCCGATAGCACACACACACACACACACACACACACACACACACGTGCGCAGTGTGTAAATAGTGATGATGTACATAAGACACTGAAACTGTGTTTACAAGCTCGTCTGCATTCTGTCCCAAACCACACGCCATGTTCACCATGTAGGCTACAGACTCACCACTATCAGTACACTGTGGGCGTGTCTCAAACCACACGCTCTATTTACGACACTATGGGTACACTGTGGGCGTGTCTCAAACCACACACACTATTTACTACACCACTATCAGTACACTGTGGGCGTGTCTCAAACCACATGCTCTATTTACAACACTATGGGTACACTGTGGGCGTGTCTCAAACCACACACACTATTTACTACACCACTATCAGTACACTGTGGGCGTGTCTCAAACCACACGCTCTTTTCACCATATAGTCCATTAAGTCACTCCCCCTGTGGGTTCGTATTCTAAAGCCCGTACTGGTTTAGTTTGTGCTGCATGCCTTTTTTTTTCCAGATTGCTCAGGATTAAAGGTGCAGTAAGAATAATTATGTACAGTGTATAATAATTGCTTAAACTAGAAGAAATATTAAAGCTGCGCTCAGCAGCTCGGCGTGATGACGTCAGTTTTGTGTCCAAAACTTTGAGTTTGTGGTGACAGTTTAACAAAATTCCAAGACCAATCAAAATAATAATAATAATTAAAACATAAATACAGAAAGTAATCCAAAACTATAATGGTCCATGACGAAACGGAGGGGTCACTGCAGCTTTAATCCGTTTCAGGAGGGAGGAGTTTCAGACGCGTCGTTCTTTAATAAGTAAAAATGTATAATTGTTGGAATATTGCTGCGGTACAGGAGGAATAAAGCACTGTGGGACCTGCTGTTTAAGGAAAATCATCAACTGTGGGGTGGAAAAAATAACTCCACTGCATCCGGTCGCGTCACACCACACCGTCTGGGATTATTTTCCTTTATCAGCACGGCACCAAGTGTTTTATTCCTTACTTAATAAATCTACACTCCCTGGCCACTTTAATAGGAACGTGTTGTTGGTTCTAAGATCGCTGTTCTTGGCTGCAGGAGTGGAACCCAGTGTGTTCTTCTTTCTGCTGTTGCATGCTGAGATGCTTTTCTGCTCACCACGGTTGTAAAGAGTGATTATATGAGTTACTATATCCTTCCTGGAAAAAAAGCTCAAACCAATCTGTCCATTTCCCTCTGACCCTCTCTTATCAACAAGGCGTTTGTTTCCACCCACAGAACTGTCGCTCACTCACTCGATGGTGTTTTTTGTTTTCCGCACCATTCTGTGTAAACTCTAGAGACTGTTGTGTGTGAAAACCCCAGGAGGAGATCAGCAGCTTCTGAAATACTCAAACCTCACACTCATCTGGCTCAAACCAACACCCATACCACAGTGAAAGAAAGAAAGAAAGTCACACTTCACTGTGAGATCACAGTTTTCCCATTCGGATGTTTGAACATTGTGAACATTAACTGAAGCTCCTGATTTGTATCTGCGGGATTTGATGTCGAGCGAGCGGCTGATTTAGAGAACTGCACAAAACAGAACAGCAGGAGGATGGATGGGTGTTCTTAATAAAGTGGCCGGTGAGTGTAGAACTAAATATTTCCAAAAGAAAGGTTCAGAAATATTTTTGAGATAAAAGCATTAACACATAATAATAACAGTAACAGTCCTACTTATTTGTTTGAGTTATAAAATGAATCATGTGAATTTACCGTTCTACTGATTTTATTTTTCTGGACTCGGACGCAGCGGTTTACATGTTGAATATTGTACTGATTGCACCTTTAATAGAAGCTGTAACTCGCAGTGAGAGTTCAGCTTCCGCTCTTTAATGTAAATGTGTATAAATAAGAACAAACTTCCTAAAGCAATATGAAACAATGCTTCCTCGACTAGTTTACACTTTCACACTCGGCTGAGGGTCGTTTTTATTGCCATGCGTGTCATTTGTGCAAAAAAAAACCACCACAGCAGTGTTCGTTTTTTCATTTTAAAGTCGCAGAAAGGTTTTTGTTTATTTTTTTTTCTTGGTTACAAAAATACTAAATTCACCTTCGATTGATGATAAAATCGTGACTCGTGAATGATTTTCCTGAGTTCACATCGGCAGAAACTGCCACGTCAGAACACTTCAGCACAAACAGAGCCTCAGAAATAAATCTGACACGATGAGAAACAAACATAGATAGATAGATAGATAGATAGATAGATAGATAGATAGATAGATAGATAGATAGATAGATGAATGCTTTCTTTGCTGATATTTGTAGTTTTAGAGCCGGGACTGTGTTCAACATCTCATTTTCAAGTAGAATTAATTATTATTTTTAATTCTTAAAAATGCAAAATGTATTCAGGCAACATACACAGACCAAAAATGCTCTTTGGTGTTTATTATGAATTTTTCCTTTTTTCTTTCTTTTTTCTTTTTTTTTTAAAGCTGGGTGACCAAATGTATGTAAACTAATAGTATTGCATGTCTTTTTTTTTTTTTTTAATTTATATACATTTTCTCGCTTTGCTGTCATCAAACTTGGGTGAAAATGAAAATTTGCCAAAATGTGGGAAAAAGAGAGGTGAATTTTTGTCTAAATTTTCATCGCAGGTGCCCATAGCGCGCTATTTCATGTTTAAAACGTTATGTGAATACTTATGGTTGTGTTTATTTCATAGAGTTTACTAATGTTTACATCTTGACTAAATATCTCGCTCTCAATATCTTTATTGTTCAAGTTGTTTTCAGGAAGTAATTAATCTCGTCATCATGTCTTGCGATAACGTGCCATCGTCCCCTCACAGTTCTCATTGTTTATAACGAACAGAACGGTTGAGTTTCAGTTCCACAGCACGCCATCTTTCGCAGTGATTCAGCCTGGGTGTCTTTACTTTCGCACCTTTTTCAGTAAAATGGTAGCTTTTTACAATGTGGTTCTGATCCTAGAACTTAATAAGTGATGTGTTTGTAGTAATTAATTTGGTTTCATTCGCCAAATCTTGTTCATCTGACACTTTTGTCCTGCATGAGTCTTTTCTGTGCTTGTAAATATGTACGTAATGATCAAATAATTGTCATAAAAATAAATAAGCAGCCACTGCTAAGTATTAACTAGGGTTTTTTAATAATGATTAAAGAGATCAAGGGTTTCTATGTATTAACAATCTGTATTATTTATAAGGAGTGTTTGTGATCCAGGGATGACGGGACAATCATTTATCCATCGTTTATTTAGAGCTGGTAAAGATGGTCTCCCAGTTTGACCAGCTCCACCTGTGTTTTGTTTCTGGTAGTGATGTTAAGCGTGAAGCTGAATCTCTGAGGGATATGTGGCAAATAAAACAACATACTGTATTCTGAAGCACAACGTCCAGGCTTGCGTCTTCATTCTTAAACACATCATCACTGACGTCTCAAGCTTTTTCATCTTAAACATGATCAGCGACGTCACAAGCTTCGTTCCACACAAGCTTCGGTCAATCGGCCATTTGCAGGAATTGGTCACGTGTCAATTTTCCCCATAGCAACAAGCCTGTGGTGGACAAGCTAACTTGACATTCCTTGACAACCATAAGAGTTTGACTGGCGATGCGAAGCAATCCATTTCTATAATGGTGGTCTTTACCTTTTCTACTGTCTTTTTTGACCCGAATTTTCATGTGTACTTGGAAAAAGTTTATGGTTTTAACTTCTGTCGTAAGTTAAAGCGAATCATTGGCCGTAAAAGAGAGTTTTTTGGATTCAAGCTGGTCGCCGCCGAAAGAAATTCATGTGCAAAATGGCGGATATATCTGTATTTATTTTCAAGAATCTTCACACATTAAGTGAATGATAAAGGTAGAAAAGGAGAAATTATAAGTTATAAACATACCTGAGAAATCTGCCATTTCGCACGTGAATTTCTTTCAGCGGCGACCAACTTGAGTCCAAAAAACTCTCTTTTATGGCCAATGATTCGCTTTAACTTACGACAGAAGTTAAAACCATAAACTTTTTCCAAGTACACATGAAAATTCGGGTCAAAAAAGACAGTAGAAAAGGTAAAGACCACCATTATAGAAATGGATTGCTTCGCATCGCCAGTCAAACTCTTATGGTTGTCAAGGAATGTCAAGTTAGCTTGTCCACCACAGGCTTGTTGCTATGGGGAAAACTGACACGTGACCAATTCCTGCAAATGGCCGATTATGTTGCAGAACACAAACTATTGAACACGTAACATAAATGGCTCCTCTTTAGTTACACAACTGCCCTTTCCCAGTTAATTCAAAGGCTGCACAGTCTACAAGCACTTGCTCCGTCCAACATAACCAGTACAGTCATGTTCATCATCACGCTAAAGGCTAAAGACCACGTGTATTTTTGCCTGTAAGTTTATTCGCATGGATTCTTGTATCAAACTCACCCCGTCAAAATGAACCGCTTTTTACTTGTTTGACCGCCAGGTGTCACTCATGTTCATTTCTAAACGCTCTGAGTCGTGAACTGTTCTTCGACAGACTTGAACATGAAGCTTCGGAAAGCATTTTGCCATCACCAGCTTTTGGCCAAACCTCTGAACAATTTTCTGTTCTTTCAGAGAGTTTTAAAGCATCACACATCCTCCGCTTAATCTGATACACACCTGTCAAAATGGTGTGTTTGTGACCATGAAACAAGCCCCAGTTCTGTACTCCTCCATACCTACTCTACTGATTCTGACAGGCGAATACCGCCTACTGATTTTAGTTCTAAAAACTACTACGTTACAAAATAACCCGTGAACACTGTTGGATTCGCTCTTCTGATCTCACTTCAGCTGTTTTCGGGAGAGAGGATACAAGTATACAGCGTCAAATAGTCATATTAAGTGAAGCCCAGAGCCAATGGAATGGCGCAATAATGATAATGATATTGAATTTAAATTGTATTGGCCTATCGCACTGTTCCATTGGTTCTTGTTATGGTTCTAGCTCGCATTACAACAAATTGTGCAAGTGTTTGTAAAAACTGAACACACTCTGGAGATCACGAACAATGAAAACGCCGGAGAAAGAAAGATTTGTTATGACAAGAAGTTCAAGGCGACTTGGTTGTCCAGCATCAAAGCGTCAAGGTGAGGTGAGAAGCAGCATTTTGGGGAATCCATGCGGAAGCCGTGGCTTAATGGTTAGAGAAGCAGATTCAGGACCATCTGGTTTGAGTCCCTGGACCAGCAGGAATAGCTGAAGTGTCAAGTCAAGTTTATTTGTAAAGCGCTTTTAACAATAAACATTGTTGCAAAGCAGCTTTACAGAATTTTGACGACTTAAAACATGAGCTAATTTTATCCCTAATCTATCCCCAATGATGAAGGCTGTGGCGACGGTGGCAAGGAAAAACTCCCTCAGACGACATGAGGAAGAAACCTCGAGAGGAACCAGACTCAAAAGGGAACCCATCCTCATTTGGGCAACAACAGACAGCATGACTATAACATTAACAGTTTTAACATGAATACAGTTTCGTTGATGTTATAAACTCTTCATTGATGGAAACTTGAGTGCAAAACTGTTCATGACAACTGCAGTCCTAAAGTTAGCAAGTCAACTGTAGTCCTCAGCCATAAAAGCTTTACTGTAATGCTGCTTTTCCACTACAAACGCGGCTGAGTCGGGCTGAGCCGTGCCGTGCTGAGTCGAGCTGAGCGGGGCTGTTGGAGTTGCATTTCGACTACAACCGCGCTGAACCGTGCTGGCTGGAAGTGGGTGGACACATTGGGTGGAGTTAGCGAAAGTGGGTGGACATCACGTGAAGTCGTTAGGCGGCGCAAACAGTGACATCAGTGATCTTTTAAGCGGTAGTCTCATGACCCGGATAGTAAACAATAAACATGGAGGACATGGAGTCGTTAGTGTTGCTGGTCTTGGTGCTGTGGCTTGTTGTCACCAACAACGCCAACAGATACTGGCAAGAGCGTATAGATGAGGCGAGGCACATAAGGCTTCATAATTCTCGTAATTCGTAATTCTTCTTCCGGGTTTACAGATCCCAGTGTGCTCGCAGGGCGTGCGTGGGCATGTGAGGACACTCCTCCTCACCAATCAGTGCACAGGGGAGTGTCTCCTCACGCCCCTAGCCCCACTCGGCTCGGTTTGGCTCGCTTCAGCCCCACTCCAAAACCGTGCGAGTTTTGGGTGCTAAGCAGGGCTGAAGCGAGCTGAGTCGTGCTGCTCTGAGATAGTCGAAACGCGAGCCGTGTCGGGCTGAAGTGAGCTGAAAAAGGGTAGTGGAAAAGGGCCATAAGAGTCCAGAGCGTCTTCCAGGTGTGACTTTCAACTGTCCTCATGGGGCCGTCCTCCACAGGAGCGATGCGATGAGACTCCAACCAGACACAGGGCACCAGGATGGATCAGGCAGGTCCGAGGAGCAGAAGAGGTTCAACTTCTTGATCCCAGGATTGACATGTAATTCAAAGTGCCCTTGAGCAAGGCACCTAACCCCCAACTGCTCTCCAGGTCGCTCTGGATAAGAGCATCTGCTAAACACCATTAATGTAATGTAATTTTGTGAAGTATGTTGATTTCCCGATCAAGTTTCTTCAAATATGGCATTCAGAATGCAAGACGATGCACCATTTCATTTTTTTTCTTCCAAAATTGTCCTGAGGAGCAGGTGTGTGTTACGCAATCTGATCAACCTCTTGTTTTCATTCTGTGGGGGTTGGCAAGTACAGTGGGGCAAAAAAGTATTTAGTCAGCCACCAATTGTGCAAGTTCTCCCACTTAAAAAGATGAGAGAGGCCTGTAATTTTCATCATAGGTACACTTCAACTATGAGAGACAAAATGGGGGGAAAGAATCCAGGAAATCACATTGTAGGATTTTTAATGAATTAATTGGTAAATTCCTCGGTAAAATAAGTATTTGGTCACCTACAAACGAGCAAGATTTCTGGCTCTCACAGACCTGTAACAACTTCTTTAAGAGGCTCCTCTGTCCTCCACTCGTTACCTGTATTAATGGCACCTGTTTGAACTCGTTATCAGTATAAAAGACACCTGTCCACAACCTCAGACAGTCACACTCCAAACTCCACTATGGCCAAGACCAAAGAGCTGTCAAAAGACACCAGAAACAAAATTGTAGACCTGCACCAGGCTGGGAAGACTGAATCTGCAATAGGTAAGCAGCTTGGTGTGAAGAAATCAACTGTGGGAGCAACTGTTAGAAAATGTAAGACATACAAGACCACTGATAATCTCCCTCGATCTGGGGCTCCACGCAAGATCTCACCCCGTGGGGTCAAAATGATCACAAGAACGGTGAGCAAAAATCCCAGAACCACACGGGGGGACCTAGTGAATGACCTGCAGAGAGCTGGGACCAAAGTAACAAAGGCTACCATCAGTAACACACTACGCCGCCAGGGACTCAAATCCTGCAGTGCCAGACGTGTCCCCCTGCTTAAGCCAGTACATGTCCAGGCCCGTCTGAAGTTTGCTAGAGAGCGTTTGGATGATCCAGAAGAGGATTGGGAGAATGTCATATGGTCAGATGAAACCAAAATAGAACTTTTTGGTAAAAACTCAACTTGTCGTGTTTGGAGGAGAAAGAATGCTGAGTTGCATCCAAAGAACACCATACCTACTGTGAAGCATGGGGGTGGAAACATCATGCTTTGGAGCTGTTTTTCTGCAAAGGGACCAGGACGACTGATCCGTGTAAAGGAAAGAATGAATGGGGCCATGTATCGTGAGATTTTGAGTGAAAACCTTCCATCAACAAGGGCATTGAAGATGAAACGTGGCTGGGTCTTTCAGCATGACAATGATCCCAAACACACCGCCCGGGCAACGAAGGAGTGGCTTCGTAAGAAGCATTTCAAGGTCCTGGAGTAGCCTAGCCAGTCTCCTGATCTCAACCCCATAGAAAATCTTTGGAGGGAGTTGAAAGTCCGTGTTGCCCAGCGACAGCCCCAAAACATCACTGCTCTAGAGGAGATCTGCATGGAGGAATGGGCCAAAATACCAGCAACAGTGTGTGAAAACCTTGTGAAGACTTACAGAAAACGTTTGACCTCTGTCATTGCCAACAAAGGGTATATAACAAAGTACTGACATGAACTTTTGTTATTGACCAAATACTTATTTTCCACCATAATTTGCAAATAAATTCTTTAAAAATCAGACAATGTGATTTTCTGGATTTTTTTCTCATTCTGTCTCTCATAGTTGAAGTGTACCTATGATGAAAATTGCAGGCCTCTCTCATCTTTTTAAGTGGGAGAACTTGCACAATTGGTGACTGACTAAATACTCTTTTGCCCCACTGTATGTGGTTCCTCTGTATCACGTGTCCCGTTGCTTTATGACCCTTTTCGATTTCCATATGAGAGGCTGGGTTCGGCTTTGTGAGCCCTTTGGCCTTCCACACTGCTGACTCTCCCCTCCTAGTCTCCTTCTGTCTCTGCGGTCAAACCGGCAGCCCGGAGTACTGAGGTAAAACCTTTTTAATAATCTTTATTTTATTAATAAATATCTTTATATCGTGCTTAATAGCTTTATATTTCAGTTGCAGTGTCGGATGAACAGGTTTTGTTGCAGTTAGCATGAAGCTAGCTGTCGTGTTAGCATGAAGCTCCTCTCAGCTGCCGAGCCTCTCTGTTTAAAACAGGATTAAAGGATTAATATTTTGGAAAAATATATCTTTGTTGTGATGAATATTACATATTGATGCTGTGGAGAGTGTAAAGAGTGCAGTGATGTAATGAGCAGGCCGGAAGTGGAGCTGCAGGCCGGAAGTGGAGCTGAGGCCCGGGTCAGACTCGACAGCACTTTCAATAAACTCTTTATAATTGTAGATATTTTATTTATTTTTGAGTGCTTCATCACCCACACAGCATTATGTAGCTGCTTAATAGGTGCTCTGATTGGGAGATTTGTTTGCAGACATTATTATTATTATTATTTTATAAAATATTATAATAATAAAGTTTTAAATGCAGATGTTTACTGTCCAGTGTATAAATGTTTGTATCTCCAGCTGTTATTACACTGGGCTGGAGATCTCTACACTGTATGCTGTATAAACAGGGACAGAATTTCCAAGCGTTAATATTAATGAGCACATTACTTTGTGTCTGAGGCTCCGCCCACATGAACACAGCTATATTATTGAAAATGTAGATCTTTTCCCTCTGCGATTTGTCCACAAGGACCTGATCTCCACCGGAAAGAAACATCAGAAGATTAGAGTCAAAACACTCGGAAGGGTTTTGAAATTTCCACCCTGGACGTGAAAAATCATAACGGCGTAAAGCGGCGCGTAAACGTCACGCCCGTCACGTGTGTTTGTGTTATGAGCGTGCTCAGACTCGGCGGCCAATCAAGTCGTTACTCTGCGCTGTGTAGTTTCTTTTGTCGCTTTAATTTGACGTTGTGTTGTGATGAAACCTTCACCCGGAGGAGACGGGCTGATTGGAGACGCACCGCTCCGGGGCCCGGCGCTTTTCAGTCTTCTCTCAGTGATGTTCTTGAGGCGTTTGACGTAACGCTTTATGACGTGCGGTCACTGTGCCGGTGTGATCGTGTGACCGTGAATTATTTAAAAATGGAGCATTTTGAAGTTTCAGATGCTCAGAAACGGGAAGTTACGCTTTCCTTTAATAAATACTGTAAAATGGAACTCGGTTATATTTGTTTTATTTTATTTTTTGAGTGTTTGGGTTTTTCGTTGGTCGCTCAAAAGTCTGCTGTCAACCTTTTATCAGATTGATCGTTATGCAAATTTATGATGAAACCTGAATGGAAAAGCCAATGAAATCAGTTTGATCTTTGTTAAATTGGATGTACAGGTGGTTCTGGTGTTTTTTCTGTTAGTGAGTGATGAATAGGGCCGGGTATCGTTTGGGTTTTTTCTGGTACCGGCGCTGAAACACTTCCTGAACCGATACCTGAAGCACGAAATGAAGGTTGATGACGCTCTAGAAGACGGTTTTTATTTCTGTCTCCCGTTCGCTCCAAACACACTGAAACTGCAACGAGAACGCACTTCACCCGCTGTCCAATATCAGAATAAAAATAAATTAAAGCACACAATCATTTAAATAACTAAAATAATTTAAAAAACTGGTTAACGGTATGTAATGAGGGTCTGGGAGACGGGCATCACAGTTTAAGGTGCGTTTTATTTCTCTTTTTACTTTCACTTTTCAGTGACTTCACACACACACCGGGGAATGCAGCTCTCACTCTCTGTCTGTCTCTCACTCTCTGTCTGTCTGTCTCTCTCACTCTCTCTCTCTGTCTGTCTCTCTTTCCCCATCTGTTTGTGTCTCTGTCTATCTCTCCCCTGTCTGTCTATCTCTCCCTGTCTCTCTCTCTCACTCTGTCTGTATCACTCTCAGTCTGTCTCTGTCTGTCTCTCTCTCTCCCTCCCTGTCTCTCATTACAGTAATGAGTGGGTGTAGTGAGGAGCGTTTGAAACGCTGTGATGTTGGTAAATGTGTGAAAGAGGAGAGAAAGGGTAAATCGGTAAGCGGCTCGCAGAAGCGAGCGTCTCTGTCTGTTAGAACTTCAGGAGATCGAGACGTTGAGGGCGAAATAAATTTGATCAGAAGTCAGGACTGATCGATCGAGACTGGAGATATAGATCTACAGAAAATCTTAAACTAACGTTAACATGTTGGACTCGATCTAATCTAACATTAACATCCCAGATTAATATTAACATGATTAGTATTCACTCATGTTAGACCTGGTCAGAGCTAATTGCAGCTGGATTGCAGCCATTTAATTGAATGTTAAATGGTTCTGTTGTTAATAATACAGTAATCAATGTGAGGGTTAGATCTTTATGGTGAGGTCACTGTACAGTAACAGGCCTGAGGGTCTTCAAATACACTACATGATGATGATGATGAACTGGCTTTAAAAGTTTGCAGTGAAAATATTTCTGACCCCTGCGACCCTGTAGAACAGGATAAAGCGGCGAGAGATGATGAGATGAGATATTTCTGACCTTAACTTGCACCCAGAGCTATAACACACACACACCCCGCCCCCGGCAGGTTTCCTCTCTCTCTGAAACCTGTTTACATCCCTGAGATCATCCCCAATTCAGATGTTTTGATGTAGAAAATCAGACAAAATGCAAACACGTAGCTCATAGCTGTGCCCTTCACCGTACATCGTCTTCCTCCTGTGTGTGTGAGAGACCACGACGCCCCCCACAGGCGGGAAGATCAGTGGGCTTGTCTTTAAAAGTTCAAAAATAGTGCTTAACATTTTAACTTATAAAATGTGTGTGGGACAGAAATCCAGTGTATTCTGTGAGAAACAGGTTACCATGACAACGCTGCTGTAAACAGACTTGCACATGGATGTGGGATGATGTAATCAGTTATTCTGTCTTCTGTTGTTGTTGTTTTTAGAACAGGATAGAATTATGATTATTTTTAGATGTCCCACAGCACTAATGATGGTGTGTGTGATTATGGGTTATGAGTTCAGAGCATATTTAGTTATGACTTGATCTCTCCTGCAGAAATATGGCCGCCCCTCCATCATATGCTGATCTCGGCAAAGCAGCGAAGGACGTCTTTAACAAGGGATACGGTGAGACACACAGAGTCTGTCTCTCTGTTAACACATTTTCAGTACAAATGCAGTGCCTTTTCCAGTTCTGTAATCCTGTGTGTGTGTGTGTGTGTGTGTGTCAGGGTTTGGGCTGGTGAAGCTAGATCTGAAGACCAAGTCAGCCAATGGTGTGGTATGTACCTTTTGTTTTGTCAACACAAACTTTTCTTTTCCTCCCCCGTTCAGTCCTGGCCAATTCTCATGATCTCTCTCTCATTATATATACAGTTAGGTCCATATATATTTGGACACTGACACACATTTTGTTTTTTTACCTGTTTACTGAAACATATTCAAGTTATAGTTATATAATGGACATAAAGTCCAGACTTTCAGCTTTCATTTGAGGGGATCCACATTAAAATTGGATGAAGGGTTTAGGAGTTTCAGCTCCTTAACATGTGCCACCCTGTTTTTAAAGGGACCAAAAGTAATTGGACAATTGACTCAAAGGCTATTTCATGGGCAGGTGTGGGCAATTCCTTCGTTATGTCATTCTCAATTAAGCAGATAAAAGGCCTGGAGTTGATTTGAGGTGTGGTGCTTGCATTTGGAAGATTTTGCTGTGAAGAAAACATGCGGTCAAAGGAGCTCTCCATGCAGGTGAAACAAGCCATCCTTAAGCTGCGAAAACAGAAAAAAACCATCCGAGAAATTGCTACAATATTAGGAGTGGCAAACTCTACAGTTTGGTCCATCCTGAGAAAGAAAGAAAGCACTGGTGAACTCATCAATGCAAAAAGACCTGGACGCCCACAGAAGACAACAGTGGTGGATGATGGCAGAATAATTTCCATGGTGAAGAGAAACCCCTTCACAACAGCCAACCAAGTGAACAACACTCTCCAGGAGGTAGGCATATCAATATCCAAATCTACCATAAAGAGAAGACTGCATGAAAGTAAATACAGAGGGTTCACTGCACGGTGCAAGCCACTCATAAGCCTCAAGAATAAAAAGGCTAGATTGGACTTTGCTAAAAACATCTAAAAAGCCAGCACAGTTCTGGAAGAACATTCTTTGGACAGATGAAACCAAGATCAACCTCTACCAGAATGATGGAAAGAAAAAAGTATGGCGAAGGCGTGGTACAGCTCATGATCCAAAGCATACCACCACATCTGTAAAACATGGCAGAGGCAGTGTGATGGCTTGGGCATGCATGGCTGCCAGTGGCACTGGGTCACTAGTGTTTATTGATGATGTGACACAGGACAGAAGCAGCCGGATGAATTCTGAGGTATTCAGAGACATACTGTGTGCTCAAATGCAGCCAAACTGATTGGTCGGAGTTTCATAATACAGATGGACAATGACCCAAAACATAAAGCCAAAGCAACCCAGGAGTTTATTAAAGCAAAGAAGTGGAATATTCTTGAATGGCCAAGTCAGTCACCTGATCTCAACCCAATTGAGCAGCATTTCACTTGTTAAAGACTAAACTTCAGACAGAAAGGCCCACAAACAAACAGCAACTGAAAACCGCTGCAGGGCAATTCCATGTAAATGTCAACCTCACCATGCAAAAATAAAGCAACATGTAATACATCAAAACCACTCCCAGAGATCTCACCTAGGCCTGTATTTTACAGATGTAAATAAGCTGAACCAATTTGTAACCAACCTAATATGTCACTGTCAGTCTTTCTTTCTTATAATGTAAACCCCAAGCTAAAATCAACTTTGATCATGTACAATTCTATATTATTGCCACAAGCCACAGAAATGTATGCTAAAATCCACAAAACAGCAAAACAATAGCCATCCTAAATATTATTTAAGAACTTTGATAGTTTTACCTGATATTTAGAGAGTTTTTCAAAGGGTTATGGTGGTTAAATTGCTGATTTTCTAAACATACGCCATGTCTATTTCAGACGTGTCACATCCATAACGGAATTTCGTCACATCCATAACGCTGACTTTTCCTTCTGAAACTCTGCATGAAATACAAAATATTTTAAACAAAGATTTTTTAATATTCACCTTGGACCCCTCTATCAAATGGATCTCTCCATTTCGACATTAGGTTTACAATTTCACAGAGTTTGATAAAAATGTACAGTCACCCAAGAAAAGTGATACTTTTTCTGTCACATCCATAACGCATCTTTTATTGGCGTTTTCTGGCATGCCCTAGATGTACTATGGGAATTGTTCTTGTTCTATCACTTCTCCAGTATGGTACAGCCTTAAAATATGCAACACCTGTTTAAATACTGGGAGACAATAAAACATGCACTGGGTCATTTGTTGCCATTTTGAGTTCAAGTGTCACGTCCATAACGCTGGAATTGCTCTGCAGTAAAGGCCTGGCAGAGCATTAAAAAGGAGGAAACACAGCGTCTGGTGATGTCCATGAGTTCAAGACTTCAGGCAGTCATTGCCAACAAAGGGTTTTCAACCAAGTATTAGAAATGAACATTTTATTTACAATTATTTAATTTGTCCAGTTACTTCTGAGCCCCTGAAATGAAGGAATTGTGTTAAAAAATGCTTTAGTTCCTCACATTTTTATGCAATCATTTTGTTCAACCCACTGAATTAAAGCTGAAAGTCTGAACTTCAACTGCATCTGAATTGTTTTGTTCAAAATTCATTGTGGTAATGTACAGAACCAAAATTAGAAAAATGTTGTCTCTGTCCAAATATTTATGGACCTAACTGTGTGTGTGTGTGTATGTGTGTATATATATATATATATATATATCAGGGCTTGAAATTGGCGGTGGTCCGGTCACCCGAGGCGACTTAATTTGTCATTTGGCGGGTAATTCCTGTCACTAGGCAGCCCGGCTGGCTAGTTGAAAATAAATATATATGAAGCAAAGATTCAGACTAGGGCTGTGCGATATATCGAATATACTCGATATATCTCTGATAATTCTGTGTGAGATACATAAAATTATTATATCGTAACTATCGAGTATTTTATGGTCATCTGCCGACTTGCGTTTGTTTCATGTTTGTTTAAAACCTTTCCCGGTGGTTTTCTCCCTGTCCCTCAGGCAGTAATGTGAGAGGCTGCCTAAGGGTAAAAAAACAATAACGTCACGCACTCGCCAACCAATCCCGGGCGACATCTCGGTGCTGAAAGGAACTTGCGGGCAGTGTTGCCAGATTGGGTGGTTTTAAGTGCATTTTGGCGGGTTTTGAACACATTTTGGGCCGGAAAACATCAGCAGTATCTGGCAACACTGCCGGCGGGAAGATTTCCTAGTTTCGGTTTACAGCGCTGACTCGGTTCGTGCAATCGCTGGTGTTGCATAGGCTACAGTGTAAGCTCTGTCAATTTCAGTGACAAATTAAAAATGGAAGTGGACGAATCGGTTCCTAAAAGAACTAGTAAGGGGTCAGTCATCTGGCATTTTTTTGGATATCGCGAGGAGGACGTGGAACAGCAAATGCCAGTTTGTAAAGTGTGCAAAAAAAAAAAAAGCAGTATCAAAATACTCGGGTCTTGAAATAAATGCACATTAGTCATGAACAATGGTAACTACTCTCTTTTGCGTTATTTTTGACAGAAGTAAAATTCATACATGAACAAATTTTGGCGAGTTGATTTTCTGTTTGGCGAGTTACTTTGGAAGGGAACTAGTCCGGCTGGCTGGTGAAAAAAAAAAAAATGAATTTTGAGCCCTGCTATAAAGGCCTAAAGAAAATGTCCAGAAACAAACATGTTATAATAACAATTATCACATAAATATATTTATGTATGTAACTGCTGACAAAACAAGCTTATTTTCTCATTTTAAGATCAGAATATTGAAAAAATGGCTTTGGAAAGACCTCCTTTATATCCCAGTGTAGTAGGTCGTTTACTACTTTAACCAGAGCTGTCTCTGTGCTATGATGAGGTCTAAATCCTGACTGATGCATTTCATGGATGTTATTCCTGTGTAAATATGAGCATAACTGCTGTGCCACAGCTTTTTCAAGGATCTTGGAGATAAAGGGGAGGTTTGATATTGGCCGATAACTGGACAGCTGACAGGGATCAAGGTCAGGTTTTTAATCAGGGGTTTGATAACTGCTAGTTAAGGGAAGAATTGATTATTTTTAGAAGAGGTTCAATCGCTTCTGGTATTATCTGTTTGAAGAGATGTGCAGGTGAGGGATCCAGTACACAAGTCGATGATTTAATGAAGAAATTAGTGAAAACTGATGGATCATATCTGAGTGCAATCTGTGTGTTCAGGAGTTCAAGACGAGCGGCTCGTCCAACACCGAGACAGGAAAAGTGAGTGCAAATCTGGAGACCAAGTACAAATGGGACGAATACGGAGTGACCTTCACTGAGAAATGGAGCACGAACAACACACTCGGGACTGAGATCAGCGTCGAGGACCAGGTACACACACACACACACACACAGGTGGTGTTATAGTAAGGTAGTAACTGTGATGTAGAGTGTGGGAGTGGGGCAGGTGTGCTAGTGTTCTGATTGGTCGGTGTGTGATGTGGTTTTACAGATCGTTAAAGGACTGAAGGTGATGTTCGACACGTCGTTCTCTCCAAACACAGGGTGAGAAACTCAATTCTTTTCTCCTCAATAATAATAATAATTTCTCATATCATATTTTATTATGGTTTGAATATTCTCTGTCTGGGTCAGTAAGTATACGAGTACATATTTATTATGTAAGCCCCGCCCCCTTCCCCCTCTGTGTGCAGGAAGAAGAGCGGGAAAGTGCAGACGGCGTATAAGTGCGAGTACGTCAACATGGGCTGCGATGTGGATTTCGATTTCTCCGGTGCGGTGGTTAATGCCGCCGCTGTTCTGGGCTACGACTCCTGGCTCGCCGGCTTCCAGGCGACCTTTGACCCCACCAAGTCCAAAATCACCCGCAACAACTTTGCCATCGGATACCGGGCGCGAGACTTCCAGTTACACACGCACGTGTGAGTGTGTTTATAATCTACAGCACACTCCTCCCTCACTCAGGTCTTAGTTCTTTAATCACGTGTGTGTGTGTGTGTGTGTAGAAACGACGGCTCTGAGTTTGGAGGCTCTGTGTATCAGAAGCTGAGTGATAATCTGGAGACGGCGGTGAATCTGGCCTGGACAGCCGGGAGCACCAACACGCGCTTTGGCATCGCCGCCAAGTACACACTCGACTCCAACTCTTCTGTCAACGTGAGTCAGAAACGCGCGCACACACCACCTGATTAGCACTGGGTCACGTAGTAAACCCTTAACACTGTGATGGTTTTGTCCTCAGGTTAAGGTGAATAACTCCAGTCTGGTTGGAGTGGGATACACACAGACTCTCAGACCAGGTGTGTGTGGGTTTCTCTACATGTTTATATTACTACAGCTAATCGTTAAAGGTACAGTGGGGCAAAAAAGTATTTAGTCAGTCACCAATTGTGCAAGTTCTCCCACTTAAAAAGATGAGAGAGGCCTGTAATTTTCATCATAGATACACTTCAACTATGAGAGACAGAATGAGAGAAAAAAAATCCAGAAAATCACATTGTCTGATTTTTAAAGAATTTATTTGCAAATTATGGTGGAAAATAAGTATTTGGTCAATAACAAAAGTTCATCTCAATACTTTGTTATATACCCTTTGTTGGCAATGACAGAGGTTAAACGTTTTCTGTAAGTCTTCGCAAGGTTTTCACACACTGTTGCTGGTATTTTGGCCCATTCCTCCATGCAGATCTCCTCTAGAGCAGTGATGTTTTGGGGCTGTCGCTGGGCAACACGGACTTTCAACTCCCTCCAAAGATTTTCTATGGGGTTGAGATCTGGAGACTGGCTAGGCCACTCCAGGACCTTGAAACGCTTCTTACGAAGCCACTCCTTCGTTGTCCGGGCGGTGTGTTTGGGATCATTGTCATGCTGAAAGACCCAGCCACGTTTCATCTTCAATGCCCTTGCTGATGGAAGGAGGTTTTCACTCAAAATCTCACGATCCATGGCCCCATTCATTCTTTCCTTTACACGGATCAGTCGTCCTGGTCCCTTTGCAGAAAAACAGCCCCAAAGCATGATGTTTCCACCCCCATGCTTCACAGTAGGTATGGTGTTCTTTGGATGCAACTCAGCATTCTTTCTCCTCCAAACACGACAAGTTGAGTTTTTACCAAAAAGTTCTATTTTGGTTTCATCTGACCATATGACATTCTCCCAATCCTCTTCTGGATCATCCAAATGCTCTCTAGCAGACTTCAGACGGGCCTGGACATGTACTGGCTTAAGCAGGGGGACACGTCTGGCACTGCAGGATTTGAGTCCCTGGCGGCGTAGTGCGTTACTGATGGTAGCCTTTGTTACTTTGGTCCCAGCTCTCTGCAGGTCATTCACTAGGTCCCCCCGTGTGGTTCTGGGATTTTTGCTCACCGTTCTTGTGATCATTTTGACCCCACGGGGTGAGATCTTGCGTGGAGCCCCAGATCGAGGGAGATTATCAGTGGTCTTGTATGTCTTCCATTTTCTAATAATTGCTCCCACAGTTGATTTCTTCACACCAAGCTGCTTACCTATTGCAGATTCAGTCTTCCCAGCCTGGTGCAGGTCTACAATTTTGTTTCTGGTGTCCTTTGACAGCTCTTTGGTCTTGGCCATAGTGGAGTTTGGAGTGTGACTGTGGACAGGTGTCATTTATACTGATAACGAGTTCAAACAGGTGCCATTAATACAGGTAATGAGTGGAGGACAGAGGAGCCTCTTAAAGAAGTTGTTACAGGTCTGTGAGAGCCAGAAATCTTGCTTGTTTGTAGGTGACCAAATACTTATTTTACCGAGGAATTTACCAATTAATTCATTAAAAATCCTACAATGTGATTTCCTGGATTCTTTCCCCCCATTCTGTCTCTCATAGTTGAAGTGTACCTATGATGAAAATTACAGGCCTCTCTCATCTTTTTAAGTGGGAGAACTTGCACAATTGGTGGCTGACTAAATACTTTTTTGCCCCACTGTATGTGAGCTTTATGTTATCAGTAATGCGTGTGTGTGTGTAGGGGTGAAGCTGATTCTCTCTGCGCTGGTTGATGGGAAGAGCGTCAACGCTGGAGGTCATAAACTGGGCCTGGGTTTCGAACTGGAGGCTTAAATGTCCTCTGTGTGTACTATGCAGAAGCAGAACATCCTCACACACACACGCCATCATTCCTCTCAGCACTTTAGTTATTCCTCCTATATTTATTTATTTCCTTCACACACACAGGACCTGGGTTCATCTTTACCATATTCTCCCGAGTATAAAATGTTTTTTTCCTCCTCCGAATGTGATATTTCTCCGACATGCCTGTGTGCTGGTGTTTACAGTAGCCCTGCTGCTCCAGGAATTACGGTAGTTCTCTGCCTTTATGTGCTTCTCAGATGTTGAAATTATGAAGTCGTTGCGTTAAAGTGCACGGCTGGTTCGCTAGCCTGATCGTCCTATTTATTAGCTTTGTGTTAACATGTCGCTGTGATGATTAGCGTTATTGTAATTCTTAAAGACCGAATAAGGAACAGGCAACACTAACAGGACAAACACTAAACTGTGCTGCGGCAGTAGGGGGCGCTGAAGCACTTTTTTCTGAAATAAGACACCAAACTATTTTTACACTTATAGTCTGGAGAATACGGTAAACACTAAGCTCTTGTGACTGAATACTGAGTTACTGAATAAATCACACTGAAGCTGGTATTCTGCTGCTTCCTGTCTCTTTATTTAGTCACGTATGACTGACATACAGCGGCTCCACGTGCCATTTACGCAACGCTAAACCTGTTAGTGGCGATTTTTTTAATCTGAGGGCCTGATGTGATCTAAAAAGCGACACCACGGTACACGAGTGTTTCTTATTTAAACATCAGGCCCTTTCCTCGTCTTTCTATCGTTAAAACACAGCTGATGGTCATGAGAGACACGCTAACGCTTCTCAGTCCGCTCTAACACACCTCGAGAACACAGGACGTCGGTGCCGGCTTTTAAATTATTTTAACTGATGCCTCATTGTGTCAGTCCTGAGACTGCGATCAAGAAATAAATGAAGCCCCGCCTCTAAGGGTACAGAATTAAGTAAGAGACCTGCAGGTCACTGATGCATTATGGGTAAGCAATAGTTGGGGCGTAGTTTGTATAAGCTGTGCTCCTTCACTCATGACCTTGTGTCAGGTGTGTTCAGAGCAGGACACGCACACACACACACACACACGTACGTTAGCGTGTCTCCGCCTGAAGCTGCAGCGTGTTACAGTTTAAAGGCGAGTGAGACTCCGTCCCCCATCATCAGCATGCTCAGGTCCACTCGCGCGTCTCTGTGCAGCTTCTTGTTCAGCGCCGCGATGCTCTGCGTCTCCGCGTCGCCTTCTGCAGGACTCAGCACCTTCCCGCTCCACAGCACCTGGGGTCAAAGGTCATTAACCATAACATCCTGCGACAACAGGAACACCGAAAGTCTTATTCAGCGCTTATGAGCGGTTTTAACAGAACGCGTGATTGTGACCCTGAACGTCTTCCAGAGTGAAGCATGCTGGGTAACAAACAGTTCAGTTTGAAGCCTTGAGTCGGCGTACAGGTCATGTGACACGAGTGTTAAAGGCGTTGAGTGCAGAGTTGAATTCTGGGTAAAATGTTGCGTTTCTGTTGGAGTTTGGAGATGTTTCACTGCTCCACACACTGTATCCTGCGTGTAAACGTTTTGGCGAGATAAGTGTCCTGTGTTCTACGATTCCGGAGATCACTGAAGCAAGCGAGCAACGATGTCACGTGACCACCGTGGGGGCGTGTCTGAGCTACTTTTAACCAAACCAAGTCAGTGCGGGCGAACACGGCGGACTCGGCTCTCCCTCCAGCGGAAAAGGAAAGCTGTCTAGTGAGTGTTACTGCGAGACAGAGCGAGGTTAGAGAGATGACGTGTCATTTTTCTGGACAGAAAACTAAATCATTCTAGCTAGCGCTTAGCTATCTTAGTATTAGAACCCATGGGCTCGACTCCACGGTAGCGAGTACGGGGTTACACACCTAATGTCCTGATCTTACACAGAAAGAAACGAGAACACAAAAAGCAGGAACAGAGAAAATATTCATCTTTTGTTTCACGGATCTATTCGCAAACATCAACCACAAATCCCTGCGACTCAGAACTCTCCGAGGGTCGATGCGGAGTCACCGTGTTTTCTGCGCGTCGCCGTCTTGGTGTGACGCAGTTCCAGAGTTACGCCAATTAGTTACAGCAACTCGTTTCTGTCGGGTCGTACTGTTCACCTCAGGAGGGAGGAAAGCGACCCTCAGGATCTCAGAACGATCACATCCCATTCATCCGCATGATGCTGTTCTTGTGGGACGGAGGAAACCGCCACGCACAATAAAGAAAAATTTCAGATGACACTGCAGTCAGCGCCTTTAACTTGTGTTACCTTTTTTCCTGGTTCAGATAAAGCTGGTCACATGACCGAACTTATTTACCTTTTTAAGATAACGAGCCCAAGCCTTGTTTATTTTAATACGATATCAGATGTGTGACGTTAACCCACAGCCCCACCCGAGTGGACGCTGCTACAGACCGTGATGCTGATACTCACGTTGTCGATGGCGATGATTCCTCCTTTCCTCAACAGCTGCAGTGATTTCTCGTAATAATTGTCGTAATTTTCCTTATCGGCATCAATAAACACAAAGTCAAACGTTTCAGCCTCTCCTGCAGCCAAGAGATCATCTGAGCACACACACACACACATTTCTGAGAGAGAATTCATGAGCGTACTCTGTTGTTTAGATGTGGAGGTGTGTGTTTTAGAGAATCATGAGAAACATTTGCTGTGATGATGCACAGGAAGTGACATCAGCATTCTGAACGGAGTTCGTACCCAGAGTTTTGAGCGCCGGCTGCAAGCGCAGGTCGATTTTTTGTTCAACGCCGGCCTAGAACACGGAGAAGGAAATGACCTTGCGTCATCAGGTATCGCAGATGACCTTGCGTCAGGTGTGTTGGAGCAGAAAAGACACACAAACAAGCGTTAGCACGCAGCTCCACACGAGTCTCTCACCTCTTTCCAGAAGGGCTTTCCGATGTTGGTGTATTCTTCACTCACATCACACGCCACCACCGTACCATCGCCAGGTAACGCCAGCGCAATGCTCAGGGTGTTATAGCCTGTATACACACCTACACACACACACACACACACAGTCTGATGCGCTGTACAGTGGACCTCATTTATCAACCTGGATACGAACAGATTGATTCAGAAATCTCTTGTCGAAAACGTTACACAGGATCTCTGATATTCATGGAAATCCTCGACATTCTGTGAAACGTTTGTGTCGTGCTATCCAGCGGTCTGTGCACTCGACCTTTTATGGAGTTTCGTGGGCGTCACTACATGCAAATGAGCCGTCTGAGGAACGTGCTCTGCACTTTATGGTTCATCAACACACAACAGAAATCAGCGTTTATGAAACTTTTGTACATCTTGAGGAAAGTTTTTGGTTAAGTGTAGCTTACACAAACATTTACACACAGCTTTACTGAAAGACTGATAAATGAGGCCCAGTGTGTGTGTGTGTGTGTGTCGCACCGATCTCGATGGCCTTCTTGGCTTTGATGAGTCTCACCAGGTTTGCCATGAACTGAGACTGTTCACACGCCACCATCATTACGCTCCACTTGTGCTCCATGGTTTTCTGCACAACACACACACCAGACGAGTATTAAACACTGGCAGTGCAGCTGATTGCACCCAGGCGGGCGGTGAAATCGTGGTGTGTGAGGTGAGTGTGTGTGTGTGCTGATAAAAAGGAAACGGTGTGATTACGAGTCGGAGCTTCTTCAGAGCCGGGTGTTCCCTCAGCGAGTGCTCGAGGATGTACTGTATCAGAGGGTCGTCCTTCCCCGCCACATGGCTCTTCAAGTTACTCATTCTGACCCGCCTGCTCCGGCGTTTACCTTCACAGAGAGAAAACATTTACACAAATATTACGTTTAAAATTAATCCATTCAATGGGTTAACCCTGGCCATTTTAAAACATACACACACTAATTATACAGAACACAAAAATATATTAAGAATATTATTTATGCAATTTGTCGTCATGCGTATATATCCGATTAGTTTTTGGCAAAAAAAATTAAAAAGTAATTAAAAAAGCAAATAAAAATTATTATATTTTCGTGAAATCCGTCAGATCAATGCGGAAGTCTTCTTCTTTTGGCTGCTCCCGATTAGCGGCCGCCACAGCAGATCTTTAGTCTCCGTTGCTCCCTGTCTTCCGCATCCTTCTCTACCACTTTCATGTCCTCTCTCACCACATCCATGTATCTCCTCTTTGGCCTTCCTCATTTTCGTTTGCCTGGCAGCTCCATCCTCAACATTCTCCTTCCCACATGCTCTGCATCTCTTCTCAGGATGTGCCCGTACCATCTCAGTCTCATCTCTCTTAGCTTCATTCCCAAGCTCTCCACATGTGATGTCCCTCTGATGTGCTCGTTCCTTATCCTGTCCAACCTCGTCACTCCCATCACAAACCTTAACATCCTCAACTCCGCCACCTCCAACTTTGCCTCCTGTCTCTTCGTTAAGGGTACGGTCTCCAATCCATACTGTACATCACAGCTGGTCTCACTGTCTTATACAGCTTACCTTTCACTTCTGCTGGGACTTTCCTATCACAAATGACTCCCGAAATCCTTCTCCACCTGCTCCACCCTGCCTGCACTCTTTCTCACCTCACTATCGCAGCCCACATTTTCCTGCACAGTTGACCCCAGGGACTTGAATTCACCAACTTCAGGGATCGAAATGGGAATTTGGGAGCACTGGTCCAAATGGAGTAGCACTGGTCCGTATTTATAATTACAAATTTCAAGCCGATTTTATATATTTATTCATATAATACAACCATATTATACATGAGTGATCAATTTCAACTGTCTATAAACTTCTTCCTCAGTCATCTCATTATCATCACAATCTTCGAAACCCTCATCCAGATCATCATCGTCTATCGGGTCATACACCACATCATGCTGCGCCTCCTCGTCATCTTCCACCTCCTCATTCTGTCTCTCCTGGGGCTCGACATCTCCTGCCACATACTCCCTCTCCTCACCTGCAGGCTGCTCTGCCTCATCAGACTTGTTGAGCGATATCCGTTTGTTTTGACAGCTGTCAGAAACGTCAAGCCGAGGACTTTTAAACTTCGTGGGGGTCTAATCTATCTGACCAATAGCGGTTCAAGTTACATTTGTCTTCACGGGCAGCAACGAAAATGAACGGGAAGAAACGAAACTTCACGCAGCCATGCTGCATGTAGCGGTGTATACTGTGCACATAAACAATATGGCGGCGCCCGCGTCTATGCCAACTTGACAAATGTCTCACAAAATCTATTGAAATTATCGTAAAAAACGGTAAAATAGACCAAGTTCTGCTTAAAATGGGCGAGAATCGTTGATAGAAATCATCGAGGCAGTGAGTAGTTTGATATATATAGCGTGGCGAGCCAGTCGCCCACTCGGTCGAGTACATGTTGTCACTAGTCGCCCGTACCCTTTCCAACTCACACTGGCGAGTGGGCGACCGCCCGTTTTGATCCCTGAACTTTCTTTACGTCTGCTCCTTGCATCTTCAGTACACTCATCCCCATTCTCACTGATGCACATGTATTCTGTTTTGCTCCTGCTCACCTTCATTCCTCTTCGTTCCAATGCATCCCTCCATCTCTCCAAACCCAACTCAACCTCCTTTCTACTTTCACCACATATCACAACATCATCCGCAAACATCATGTTCCATGGTGACTCTTGCCTCACTTCATCCGTCAAGCTATCCATCACTATGGCAAACAAGAAAGGACTCAAAGCAGATCCTTGATGGAGTCCCACCTTCACCTTGAACCATTCAGTCGTTCCAGCTGCACACCTCACTGCTGTTTCACTGTTCTCATACATGTCCTGCACCACTCTGATATACTTCTCATTCACTCCACTCTTTCTCATACAATACCATAACTCATCTCTCGGCACTCTATCGTATGCCTTCTCCAGGTCTACAAACACACAATGTAGCTTACTCTGGTCTTCCCTGTACGTCTCCATTAACGTTCTTAAAGCAAAAATTGCATCCGACGTGCTCTTCCTTGGCATAAACCCGTACTGCTGTTCACAGATTGCTACCTCTCTTCTCAATCTCGCCTCCAATACCCTTTCCCATAGCTTCATGGTGTGGCTCATCAGTTTCATTCCTCTGTAATTACTGCGGCTCTGCACATCTCCCTTATTCTTGTATATTGGGACGAGCACACTCTTTCTCCATTCATTTGGCATCTTCTCATTCTCTAGGATCTTATTAAACAAACAAACAAAAACAATCTTGTTAGGAACTCCACAGCCGTCTCACCCAAACATCTCCCAAACAGCTCCAAACCTCACCCAAACATCTCCCAAACATAAACATCTCCATCTCCTACCTGTCACGCCGTGAGAGTGTGTGGGTGGGTGTGAGAGTGTGTGTGTGGGTGAGTGAGAGTGTGGGTGGGTGTGAGTGTGTGGGTGTGTGTGTGTGTGGGTGAGAGGGTGAGTGTGAGTGTGTGTGTGAGTGAGTGAGTGAGTGAGTGAGTGAGTGAGAGTGTGGGTGGGTGGGTGGGTGAGTGTGAGAGTGTGTGTGGGTGGGTGAGTGTGAGAGTGTGGGTGGGTGGGTGGGTGTGAGAGTGTGAGAGGGTGAGTGTGAGAGTGTGTGTGGGTGAGTGAGTGTGTGTGTGGGTGAGTGAGTGAGAGTGTGAGTGAGAGTGTGGGTGGGTGAGTGTGAGAGTGTGTGTGCGTGAGTGAGTGAGTGAGAGTGTGGGTGGGTGTGAGTGAGTGAGTGAGAGTGAGTGAGCGAGCGTGTGTGTGGGTGAGAGTGTGAGTGGGTGAGTGTGGGTGAGTGGGTGGGAGTGAGAGAGTGTGCGCGAGAGGGTGTGTGGGTGAGAGTGTGTGTGGGTGGGTGTGAGAGAGTGTGGGTGGGTGTGAGAGTGTGTGTGTGGGTGAGTGTGGGTGAGAGTGTGTGGGTGAGTGAGTGTGTGGGTGTGTGTGTGTGTGTGTGTGTGGGTGGGAGTGTGTGAGTGAGTGTGTGTGTGTGTGGGTGGGAGTGTGTGAGTGAGTGTGTGTGTGTGTGGGTGGGAGTGTGTGAGTGAGTGTGTGTGTGTGTGTGTGTGTGTGTGGGTGGGAGTGTGTGTGTGTGTGTGTGTGTGTGTGTGGGTGGGAGTGTGTGAGTGAGTGTGTGTGTGTGTGTGTGTGTGTGGGTGGGAGTGTGTGTGTGTGTGTGTGTGGGAGTGTGTGTGGGTGTGTGTGTGTGTGTGTGTGGGTGGGAGTGAGAGTGGGTGGGTGGGTGGGAGTGAGAGAGTGTGTGTGGGTGGTGTGAGTGGGTGGGTGAGTGTGAGAGTGTGTGTGTGGGGGTGGGTGTGAGAGTAGGTGGGTGAGTGTGTGTGTGGGTGAGAGTGTGTGGGTGAGTGTGTGTGTGGGTGAGTGGGTGTGTGTGTGTGAGAGTGTGTGGGTGGGTGGGAGTGAGAGTGTGTGGGTGTGTGTGTGTGGGAGTGAGAGTGGGAGTGAGAGTGGGTGGGTGGGAGTGAGAGTGGGTGGGTGGGAGTGAGAGAGTGTGTGTGGGTGGTGTGAGTGGGTGGGTGAGTGTGTGTGAGTGGGTGAGTGGGTGGGTGGGTGTGAGAGTGTGTGTGTGTGTGTGTGTGTGGGTGGGTGTGAGAGTGGGTGGGTGAGTGTGTGTGTGTGGGTGAGAGAGTGTGTGGGTGAGAGAGTGTGAGTGAGTGTGTGTGTGGGTGAGAGAGAGTGTGAGTGGATGGGTGGGTGGGTGTGAGTGGGTGTGAGAGTGTGTTTGTGTGTGTGAGTGGGTGTGAGAGTGTGTTTGTGTGTGGGTGGGTGTGTGTGTGGGTGGGTGTGAGAGTGGGTGGGTGTGAGTGGGTGTGAGAGTGTGTTTGTGTGGGTGGGTGGGTGTGAGAGTGGGTGGGTGAGTGTGTGTGTGTGAGTGAGAGAGTGTGGGTGGGTGAGTGTGTGAGAGAGTGTGGGTGGGTGAGAGTGTGTGTGGGTGGGTGGGAGTGTGTGTGGGTGGGTGTGAGAGTGTGTGTGTGTGAGTGTGGGCGAGAGTGTGTGGGTGTGTGTGGGTGAGTGAGTGAGTGAGTGTGTGGGTGAGTGTGTGATTGTGTGTGGGTGAGTGTGTGATTGTGTGTGAGTGAGAGTGTGTGTGTGTGTGGGCGGGTGTGAGTGGGTGTGAGTGTGTGGGTGGATGTGTGAGTGTGTGGGCGGGTGGGTGGATGTGTGAGTGTGTGGGCGGGCGGGTGGATGTGTGAGTGTGTGGGCGGGCGGGTGGGTGGATGTGTGAGTGTGTGGGCGGGCGGGTGGGTGGATGTGTGAGTGTGTGGGCGGGCGGGTGGGTGGATGTGTGAGTGTGTGGGCGGGCGGGTGGGTGGATGTGTGAGTGTGTGGGCGGGCGGGTGGGTGGATGTGTGAGTGTGTGGGCGGGCGGGTGGGTGGGTGTGTGGGCGGGCGGGTGGGTGTGTGAGTGTGTGGGCGGGTGGGTGGGTGTGAGAGTGAGTGTGTGTGTGTGTGTGGGTGAGTGAGTGTGTGTGGGTGAGTGGGGGTGAGAGTGTGTGGGGGTGTGTGTGAGTGAGAGAGAGTGTGTGGGTGTGTGGGGTGAGAGTGTGTGGGTGAGAGAGAGTGTGAGTGGGTGGGTGGGTGAGTGGGTGTGAGAGAGTGTGAGTGGGTGAGTGGGTGTGAGAGAGTGTGAGTAGGTGGGTGGGTGTGAGAGAGTGTGAGTGGGTGGGTGGGTGTGAGAGTGTGTGTGTGTGAGAGTGTGGGTGGGTGGGTGTGTGAGAGAGAGAGAGTGTGGGTGGGTGGGTGTGTGAGAGTGTGGGTGGGTGGGTGTGGGCGAGTGTGTGTGTGAGAGTGTGGGTGGGTGGGTGTGGGCGAGTGGGTGGGTGGGTGTGGGCGAGTGGGTGGGTGGGTGTGGGCGAGTGTGTGTGTGGGTGGGTGGGTGTGGGCGAGTGTGTGAGAGTGTGTGGGTGTGAGAGTGTGGGTGAGAGTGGGAGTGGGTGGGTGAGTGTGTGTGGGTGGGTGAGTGAGTGAGAGTGTGGGGGTGAGTGTGTGTGGGTGGGTGAGTGAGTGAGTGTGGGGGTGAGTGTGTGTGTGAGTGGGTGGGTGAGTGGGAGTGTGTGAGAGTGGGTGGGTGGGAGTGAGAGAGTGTGGGTGGGTGAGTGAGAGAGTGGGTGTGAGAGAGAGAGGAAATGAAAGGCGATCAACGCGGAAGTAATCCTGACCAATCAGAGATCAGCTTCACATCCGGGAACTCACGCTGCACGGCCCGCTGGCTAATAGAACAGCTTCTTAGTTAGCGAATTAGCTCAGCTCTGTGTTTCGATTAAATTCCGACAGTTAGCAATTTCATAGGTAAAAATAACAGGCTTAATAATAATAATAATAATAATAAAGTAGAGCGTGTTATAAACAGTTAGCTTTAAGTGGGCTAGCATTAGCATTATCCTGTGAGGCAGTGGGTGAGGGGGAGTGAGGTTTTCTAACCGCCGAATAAACTTCCTCAGAAACGGCTACAACATGAAAATATGTAGATTTAAACAGAAACAGCGTGATTAATGAATATAAAACCTGAATAATGCGAGCTGCGCAGTGGAGTTTATTAACCCGCTGAAACAGTCTTTTGGCGGATGTTTTTAAAGACAGGAAGGGTTTTGTTTACTGTCACTTACCGGAGTAACAAGCGGCTGTAAACCCAACAACCCCGACACTGAGCCGCTCACCGGGGAGACTCACACACTCACCGGCCCAACAACCCCGACACTGAGCCGCTCACCGGGGAGACTCACACACTCACCGGCCCAACAACCCCGACACTGAGCCGCTCACCGAAGAGACTCACACACACACACCGGCTATAACCCCAACAACCCCGACACTGAGCCGCTCACCGAAGAGACTCACACACACACACCGGCTATAACCCCAACAACCCCGACACTGAGCCGCTCACCGGGGAGACTCACACACACTGCTCCCTTACACACAGGGCGTGGCAGTCACATGATCCCCCACAATGTTTGTGAATAACTTTCCCTGCCTCTGTGTGTGTGTGTGTGTGTGAGAGAGAGTGTGTGTGTGTGAGAGAGAGTGTAGTGATTAAAACAGGTGAAGTTTTCCATTTTCCTTTGTTCCCAGAGATCTTTAAACTCTTCCCCTTGTGTTCACTTCCTTGTTTGTAAAGGGTGCAGGAGTGTGACGCGTGGACGGATGAGGATACGGTTTTCCTTTACGATGAGTTGTTTATTAAAGTAAAGAGGGGCAACAGAAACGTGTAAAACTCTAAAGCAGGGAAGCGCGGCGTGCGTTTCACTGAGCGGCATGACGCAACAGGCCGCCGCACAGGCGCGCGCTCGGTCACGCTCACCGACTGTTGCGCGTGCACGCCTCCAGGCCGCGTCACCACACCGGCTTACAGAGAAAGTATTACCGCCACCTACAGGGGACAATCACAACAACACCCTCACACCATACACAATGTGTTGTAATGTCAGTTTGAAACACAAAGTCTAATCCAAATCTAAAGTAACACAGATTTTCAGGAGCTCTTATAATAACACTAAAATGAAAAGAATGGCTCTTACAGAGTGTGTGTGAGAGAGAGTGTGAGAGGGAGTGTGAAATGAAACACGATCAGCTTTTTGATGATGAACCTTCATAACTTTCACACGTAATCAGCCATAACATTAAACCCACTGAGAGGTGAAGAAGTGAATAACATTGATTATCTCATTACATTCTGTCACTAAACGAACAGCTGATCACTCCGAGGTGCTCGCTGAGCACCCATATTTATTAGTCTGGTCCTGCGTTTCCTTTCCTTCGTATAGAACACAACGTCTTTTCTTCTCGCTTTCTTTCCGTTACTGTAGTCGCTCTTTCACGTTTCATTCGCACACTCACGTCCTCCATTTTTCTCTCCTGTTTCAAACTTGTATCCCACAATGCCTTGCATGAACAGGGAAAGATCACATGATGCATGACTTAGTATCTTGTATTGGGTCATGGGGAAGCAGGAAAAAATAGTGGAGAATTTAGGGCCACATGGAGATAAATTCATTAATTCATCTCATCTCATTATCTCTAGCTGCTTTATCCTGTTCTACAGGGTCGCAGGCAAGCTGGATCCTATCCCAGCTGACTATGGGCGGAAGGCGGGGTACACCCTGGACAAGTCGCCAGGTCATCACAGGGCTGACACATAGACACAGACAACCATTCACACTCACATTCACACCTACGCTCAATTTAGAGTCACCAGTTAACCTAACCTGCATGTCTTTGGACTGTGGGGGAAACCGGAGCACCCGGAGGAAACCCACGCGGACACGGCGAGAACATGCAAACTCCACACAGAAAGGCCCTCGCCGGCCACGGGGCTCGAACCCAGAACCTTCTTGCTGTGAGGCAACAGCACTAACCACTACACCACCATGCCGCCAATTGTAGGATATATAACAGTAAAAACTTTTTTCCTTTTTTGGGGAAGAAATTATGTGGCCAACAAACCTGACTTGGTGATAACTGTAATGTACTTTATAATAAAGTTAACATTAGCTAACTGTCTGCAACAGAGGCACAAAGAACAGAAATAGTACAATAATTAGAGCATGGTTGGAGAAAGGTCAGAGAAAAAAATGTTCTGTCTGGCTCTGATTGGCAATTGTGGAAGATAAAACACTTAGCTGTACTGCCTCGATACATTACGGTTATCTTCTAGCAAAACAAACAGTGTGGTTTTAACATTAATGTAAACTGAGACAGAATGCTAACATGAACTCATTTTAGTTAACGCTAACTTACTGAGCTAATTTTAATGTTAGATAATTCTTTTTGCTAATCTGAAAAACACAAAGCACTCGACTCACCACGTTAATCAGATTGATAAAACTATCTTCCAGCAAAAGCAACAGAGTTGTTTTAATGTTGTAAACTGAGACCGACGTGCTAAATTTAGTGAGAACGCTGCAAATACGAAGCTTTTCAGCGGCTGTGTGATAACAGGGTTCTAAATAACAGAAAATTAAATTGGAGAAAGTCACAATTATTTTTTGCATCAATGATAAGGATGATGGCAAAAATAAAAAATAAAAATAGTGACTTACTGACAGGAGGCTGAGGGGCCCGTGCAGCTCTGGGCGTCTGTGAGAGAAAGCTGAGCAGGTTGTGGTGCGGCAGTGGCTTTGTGGTGACGGAAACTGGCTGAGCTCCAAGACTGAAATCAACACAGGCTGCAAAACCACCTTTTACAAGGAAACAAAAAGATCTTATGCCATTTTTTTTGATCCCGCACTTTTCTTTCACCTTTCCCAGATGCCCAGCTGTTTACAGTAAAGTTTACTGTTATACCACATTCAGGAAGAGAGTCAAAGAAGGCAACATCAGTGAATCCACACGTCTGCAAACTTATCAAGAAGCTCAGGCCCTGTTTACATTATTTCGAATCAGCGGATCATCAGATTAACGTTTTTAAAACGATTCGCGTACACACACAAAATTTCTGTGCCCACAACAAAACTGTTCCCCGTGCACACAGCAACGCCAATACACGGATACGCTAATCACATGACTAATTAGACGGCACGTCACATGATCCCAGTGCATATCGGGCATGCGCAAGTCACTCACCACTTGCAAGCACATAAAGTGTGTGAGAGATTGAGTGAGCGAGTGAGAGAGAGAGAGTGAGCAAGAGAGTGTGAGAGAGAAAGAAAGAGAGAGCAAGTGAACAAAAGAGTGTGAGAGAGCATAAGAATCAAAATTTGAAGTTCTTTATGGAAATCAGGGACGCCGTGTCATTGGGACTAAAGAGGAGAAGGTTTTTCAGCAGTCGCGTCACATGACCAACGTGGCATGACCAACGCCAGCGAATCAGGAAGGTGGATGTCACAGTGACGTTGTCCAATGACGACGTCAGCTAGAGCTCAGCACTGCGTATCCTCGTTCCTCAATGTTTACACAGCACCGGATCAGATACGTACTGGGTTGAATACGTGGGCCCTGGCGGATTCAAACTGTTCCGCCTGTGGAGTTGTTTCCCGGCGTTTTAATGTGCACAGGCAGTGCATCCGCAACGACAACGATACGGATACGGTCTAATGTAAACACCACCTCAGTGACTTTAAATTGAACTTGATATGATCTTCACCACACACACACACACACACACACAGAGAGAGAGAGAGAGAGAGAGTTTCACCCAGCCATGTGTTCACTTATTTACTCTCTCACCCACTCATTCAGTGACTAAACCCAGTGTCTTTTCTTATTCAGATTGTTGGAGGTCTAGTTTTACATCCCAAACCGTGTGATTGTTTTGTGTTCACGTCCCAGCTGTAACACTCATGCAGACTGGACCACTGCTGTTCTGCAGCAGGTTAATTAAAAACAGCTAGTTTAATGTTGAAAAAAAAATGTCACTGTGAGTTACCAAATATTATATGCACTGTCATTTAGATAAAAAATTGTAAATATTTTAAAAGAATAAAGCAAACAAAAAAGATAACAGGCAGGAAGTTCAGGTTTATTCAGGTATCGCTTATTGCACTGGGCTTTTTCCCCCCAGTAAACATTTGAGAAGGAGCTGCGTCATTATTATTATTATTATTATTATTATTATTATTATTATTATTATTATTATACATTTACTGATAGTTTTGTCAGTAAATTATTGTGTATTTACAGTAGATTCAAATACAGCTTACGTCCTGTAAATCCACAGTAATTTACTGACAAAACTGTGACCAGTATTGTGCTGTAAATGTACAGGAATACAGTAAAGAACTGTACATTTGTTTCTAGTAAAACACTGTGAGTCTAAAATACAGTAAAGAACTGTAAACAACAACAACACAGGACTTTGTAGGTGAAGCTGCTGCCAGTTAATTACTGTGAATTCACACTGAAAGGTTTTAGTGTATACACAAATAAACACTGAATGTCTCACATCTACCATTCTCTATCCAAATAAAAAAGGAATAAAAGATTATTTCTAATCCCCTCTTTGTGCTCTGTAGGCCTTTGTATTTCTCAGTAGAGCTGAGCAGTGTTTTTATGACAGAATATAAATGATTATTTCTATTAATATTCACAGCTTTCAAGGCGAACCTCGAAAAAACTGTCTGATCCACATCCAATAAACAATTCACATTAACTCAACTGAAATCCACACTCATGTTTCTGACTTCAGTTTTTTTTTTTTTAAATCTCATTCTGACCACTAAGACCTCAATATTTTTTTTATCAAAACAACTCCAATTATATTCTAAAATAGTTATTTATTTACAGGAATCAATTTGATTTGAAAAAACAAGTAAGTAAAGCTCTGAAAACTCACTTCAAAGTCTCCTGTGAATCAGAACATCAAAATTATCAGAGGGAAAATTTTGCTGAATCCTTCATCAGAAACAGTGAGAGAACATCCTTATAAAAGTGATCTGATTGATATTGACGAGTAATCAGAGATTATAAGCTTTTTAATGAGATTATTCATGATAGAAAATATTCAAATATTCACTCCTCCTAGAACTGCCACCTTATTGTGGTGGAGGGGTTTGTGTGCTTGAATGATCCTAGGAGCTATGCTGTCAGGGGCATTACGCCCCTGTTAGGGTCTCCCAAGGCAGACAGGTCCTAGGTGACAGGCCAGACCAAGATCAGTTCACCAAACCCCTTATGGATAATAATCGATCAAGGACTGTGACGTCGCCCAGTATGGCGCAGCCAGGGCCCCACCCTGGAACCAGGCCCGGGGTTGGGGCTCGTATGCGAGCGCTTGGTAGCCGGGCCTTTGCCCACGGGGCCCGGCCGGGCTCAGCCCGAAGCAGTGACGTGGGCCCGACCTCCTGTGGGTTCACCACCCACAGAGGTAGCCGTAGGGGGCCGGTGCAGTGTGGATTGGGTGGCAGTCAAAGGCAGGGGCCTCGACGACCTGATCCCCGAACACAGCGGCTAGCTGTTGGGACATGGAATGTCACTTCACTGGGGGGGAAAGAGCCTGAGCTTGTGTGGGAGGTTGAAAGGTACCGGCTAGAGATAGTTGGGCTCACCTCCATGCACAGCTTGGGCTCCGGAACCAAAATCCTCGAGAGGGGCTGGACTCTCCACTTCTCTGGAGTCGTCCATGGTGAGCGGTGGCAGGCTGGTGTGGGCTTGCTTATAGCTCCCCAGCTCAGCCACCATGTGTTGGAGTTTACCCCAGTGAACGAGAGGGTCGCCTCTCTGCGCCGTCGGATCAGGGATAGGGCTCTTGCTGTTATTTGTGCCTATGAGCCGAATAGCAGGGCCTTCTTGGAGTCCCTGGGAGAGGTACTGAGAGGTGCTCAGACTGGGGACTCCACTGTTCTACTGGGGGACTTCAACGCTCACGTGGGTGACGACAGTGACACCTGGAGGGGCGTGATTGGGAGGAACGGCCTCCCCGATCTGAAACCAAGTGGTGTTTTGTTATTGGACTTCTGTGCTAGTCACAGTTTGTCCATAATGAACACCATGTTCGAGCATAGGGGTGTCCATAAGTGCACGTGGCACCAGGACACCTTAGGTCGGAGGTCGATGACCGACTTTGTTGTTGTTTCATCGTATCTCCGGCCCTATGTCTTGGGCACTCGGGTGAAGAGAGGAGCTGAGCTGTCAACTGATCACCACCTGGTGGTGAGTTGGATCCGCTGGCGGAGGAGGAAGCCAGACAGACCTGGCAGGCCCAAACGTATGGTGAGGGTCTGCTGGAAACGTCTGGCCAAGCACTCTGTCGGGGAGGTCTTTAACTCCCCCCTCCGTGAGAGCTTCTCCCAGCTTCCGAGGGAGGCAGGGGACATTGAGTCTGAGTGGACCATGTTCTCTACCTCCGTTGTATACGTGGCTGTTCAGAGCTGTGGCCGCAAGGTCTCTGGTGCCTGTTGTGGCGGCAATCCCCGAATCCGGTGGTGGACACCGGAAGTAAGGGATGCCGTCAAGCTGAAGAAGGAGTCCTATTGGGCCATGTTGGCCTCTGGGACTCCTGAGGCAGCTGACAGGTATCAGCAGGCCAGGCATGCCGCAGCTCGGGCAGTTGCGGAGGCAAAAACTCGGAACTGGGAGGAGTTCGGTGAGGCCATGGAGGAGGACTATCGGTCGGCCTCAAAGAAATTCTGGCAAACTGTCCAGCACCTCAGGAGTTGGAAGCAGTACTCTGCCATCACTGTTTACAGTGCGGGTGGGGAGCTGTTGACCTCGACTGGGGACATTGTCGGGCGGTGGAAGGAATACTTCGAGGATCTCCTCAATCCCACCGTCACATCTTCCATTGAGGAAGCGGAGACTGATGACTCAGAGGTGGACTCGTCCATTACCCAAGCCAAAGTCACTGAGGTGGTTTGCAAGCTCCTCGGTGGCAAGACACCGGGGGTGGATGAGATCCACCCTGAGTATCTCAAGTCTCTGGATGTTGTGGGGCTGTCTTGGCTGACACACCTCTGCAACATTGCATGGCGGTCGGGGATAGTGCCTCTGGAGTGGCAGACTGGGGTGGTGGTCCCTCTTTTTAAGAAAGGGGACTGGAGAGTGTGCTCCAATTATAGTGGAATCACACTTCTCAGCCTCCCTGGGAAGGTTTACTCCAGGGTACTGGAGAGGAGAATTCGGCCAATAGTCGAACCTCGGATCCAGGAGGAACAATGCGGTTTTTGTCCTGGTCGCGGAACACTGGATCAGCTCTATACCCTTCATAGGGTGCTCGAGGGTTCACGGGAGTTTGCCCAACCAGTCCACATGTGCTTTGTGGATTTGGAGAAGGCATTCGACCGTGTCCCTCATGGTATTCTGTGGGGGGTGCTTCGGGAGTATGGGGTTCGGGGCTCTTTGCTAAGGGCTGTCCGGTCTCTGTACGAATGGAGCAGGAGTCTGGTTCGCATTGCCGGCAGTAAGTCAGACCTGTTCCCAGTGCATGTTGGACTCCAGCAGGGCTGCCCTTTGTCACCGGTTCTGTTCATAATTTTTATGGACAGAATTTCTAGGCGCAGCCAGGGGCCGGAAGGAATCCTGTTTGGGAACCACAGGATTTCATCTTTGCTTTTTGCAGATGATGTTGTCCTGTTGGCTTCTTCAAACCAGGACCTTCAGCATGCACTGGGGCAGTTTGCAGTCGAGTGTGAAGCGGCTGGGATGAGAATCAGCACCTCCAAGTCCGAGGCCATGGTTCTCGACCGGAAAAGGGTGGCTTGCCCTCTCCAGGTTGGTGGAGAAGTCCTGCCTCAAGTGGAGGAGTTTAAGTGTCTCAGGATCTTGTTCACAAGTGAGGGAAGGATAGAGCGTGAGATCGACAGGCGGATTGGTGCGGCTTCCGCAGTGATGCGGTCGCTTTACCGGTCCGTCATGGTGAAGAAGGAGCTGAGCCAAAAGGTGAAGCTCTCAATTTACTGGTTGATCTACGTTCCGACTCTCAGCTATGGTCATGAGCTTTGGGTAAGAACAAGATCGCGGATACAAGCGGCTGAAATGAGTTTCCTTCGCAGGGTGGCTGGGCGCTCCCTTAGAGATAGGGTGAGAAGCACAGTCACTCGGGAGGAGCTCGGAGTAGAGCTGCTGCTCCTCCACATCGAGAGGAATCAGCTGAGGTGGCTCAGGCATCTCTTTCGGATGCCTCCTGGACGCCTCCCTGGGGAGGTGTTCCAGGCATGTCCCCCTGGGAGGAGGCCCTGGGGAAGACCCAGGACACGCTGGAGGGACTATGTCTCTCGGCTGGCCTGGGAACGCCTCGGTGTTCTTCCCGAGGAGCTGGCCGAGGTGTCTGGGGAAAGGGAAGTTTGGGCTTCCATGCTCAGACTGCTGCCTCTGCGACCCGGCCCCGGATAAGCGGATCGAGACGAGATGAGAAAATATTCAAGAGTTAAGCAATGACAGGTTTGGAAACTCAGATGAAGGTCTGATGGCCTACTGATGACAGAACTGCACCAACCAGCAGGGGGATGGATGGGTGTTCCTAATAAAGTGGCCTGTGAGTGTGTAAACATACAGTGGCCTTGTGTCACACATCAGGTGTAAAGTGACATTATTATTATTATTATTATTAATAAAACTAAAATGAATGAATATTTCGCCCATAGTCAGCTGGGATAGGCTCCAGCTTGCCTGCGACCCTGTAGAACAGGATAAAGCGGCTACAGATAATGAGATGAGATGAGATGAGATGAGATGAATAAAGAATTTGCTGAGTGTTTTCCTGAATCAGTGGTGATCTGGAGTGTGTAATACTGTCGTTCAGCCAGAAGAGGGCGCTGCAATTCCACACAAATCAACATCATAAATATATAAACAGTAGGAATGGGCATGAGAATATCAGCACTAATTCATGTATTTATTTTTTAACATGTGGTGAATATCAAATAAAAACCAAATCATTTTCATTTGACGTAATTACACTCAACTTATAAACTATATAATTCTGTCTTTGATTAACAGAAAAAGTTTTTTTTTTTTTGCACATGTATTCCCTGCCCTTCAATGAGACTGATTTCCACACAGTGTCTGTTTCTAAATCTTTAATGAATCAAGGTGTGATTGTGCAGTCAAGTGGACTCGGAACAGACGGGCGATGGAGCGTCACTCAGGACTCAGGAACATCCACGCAGCACGAGTTCACTGACACAAACGCGTCCACGCAGCACAAGTTCACTGACACAAACGCGTCCACGCAGCACCAGTTCACTGACACAAACGCGTCCACGCAGCACCAGTTCACTGACACAAACGCGTCCACGCAGCACCAGTTCACTGACACAAACGCGTCCACGCAGCACCAGTTCACTGACACAAACGCGTCCACGCAGCACCAGTTCACTGACACAAACGCGTCCACGCAGCACCAGTTCACTGACACAAACGCGTCCACGCAGCACCAGTTCACTGACACAAACGCCTCCACGCAGCACCAGTTCACTGACACAAACGCCTCCACGCAGCACCAGTTCACTGACACAAACGCCTCCACGCAGCGCCAGTTCACTGACACAAACGCGTCCACGCAGCACCAGTTCACTGACACAAACGCCTCCACGCAGCACCAGTTCACTGACACAAACGCCTCCACGCAGCACCAGTTCACTGACACAAACGCGTCCACGCAGCACCAGTTCACTGACACAAACGCGTCCACGCAGCACCAGTTCACTGACACAAACGCGTCCATGCAGCACCAGTTCACTGACACAAACGCCTCCACGCAGCGCCAGTTCACTGACACAAACGCGTCCACGCAGCACAAGTTCACTGACACAAACGCGTCCACGCAGCGCCAGTTCACTGACACAAACGCGTCCACGCAGCACCAGTTCACTGACACAAACGCGTCCACGCAGCACCAGTTCACTGACACAAACGCTTCCACGCAGCGCCAGTTCACTGACACAAACGCCTCCACGCAGCGCCAGTTCACTGACACAAACGCGTCCACGCAGCGCCAGTTCACTGACACAAACGCGTCCACGCAGCTCCAGTTCACTGACACAAACGCGTCCACGCAGCACAAGTTCACTGACACAAACGCGTCCACGCAGCACCAGTTCACTGACACAAACGCGTCCACGCAGCACCAGTTCACTGACACAAACGCGTCCATGCAGCACCAGTTCACTGACACAAACGCGTCCACGCAGCACCAGTTCACTGACACAAACGCGTCCACGCAGCACCAGTTCACTGACACAAACGCGTCCACGCAGCACCAGTTCACTGACACAAACGCGTCCACGCAGCACCAGTTCACTGACACAAACGCGTCCACGCAGCACCAGTTCACTGACACAAACGCGTCCACGCAGCACCAGTTCACTGACACAAACGCGTCCACGCAGCACCAGTTCACTGACACAAACGCGTCCACGCAGCACAAGTTCACTGACACAAACGCGTCCACGCAGCGCCAGTTCACTGACACAAACGCGTCCACGCAGCGCCAGTTCACTGACACAAACGCGTCCACGCAGCGCCAGTTCACTGACACAAACGCGTCCACGCAGCGCCAGTTCACTGACACAAACGCGTCCACGCAGCGCCAGTTCACTGACACAAACGCGTCCACGCAGCGCCAGTTCACTGACACAAACGCGTCCACGCAGCGCCAGTTCACTGACACAAACGCGTCCACGCAGCGCCAGTTCACTGACACAAACGCGTCCACGCAGCGCCAGTTCACTGACACAAACGCGTCCACGCAGCGCCAGTTCACTGACACAAACGCGTCCACGCAGCGCCAGTTCACTGACACAAACGCGTCCACGCAGCGCCAGTTCACTGACACAAACTCGTCCACGCAGCGCCAGTTCACTGACACAAACGCCTCCACGCAGCACCAGTTCACTGACACAAACACACAAAACATCAAAACAACATGGCAGCGGATACACAGTCAACTGTCAACATCAGAATCAGAAGCACTTTATTGCCAGGTATGTTACACACACGAGGAATTTTACTCCGGTTCGACTTAGCTTTCATAGTACAGACAGAAAAAAGTATAGGAAAAAAAAAACATAGAAAGTACGAGAGAGTAAAGTCCCGTGGCAGCCATCTGCGGCGCCATCTTGGATGGAAAAACATGTTCACGTCATTTCCAACATTAAAAAAAACCCAACACATTGTGTTGTGAAAAATTGTTTTTTTTTTTGTAAGAAGTTCAGATTTGTAAATTTGTAATTCTGTTGACTTCAGCCCAGAGTGTGCTGGCCCCATAAGCCCAGAGTGTACTGGCCCCATAAGCCCAGAGTGTACTGGCCCCATAAGCCCAGAGTGTGCTGGCCCCATAAGCCCAGAGTGTACTGGCCCCATAAGCCCAGAGTGTGCTGGCCCCATAAGCCCAGAGTGTACTGGCCCCATAAGCCCAGAGTGTGCTGGCCCCATAAGCCCAGAGTGTACTGGCCCCATAAGCCCAGAGTGTGCTGGCCCCATAAGCCCAGAGTGTACTGGCCCCATAAGCCCAGAGTGTACTGGCCCCATAAGCCCAGAGTGTGCTGGCCCCATAAGCCCAGAGTGTACTGGCCCCATAAGCCCAGAGTGTGCTGGCCCCATAAGCCCAGAGTGTACTGGTCCCATAAGTCCAGAGTGTACTGGCCCCATAAGCCCAGAGTGTGCTGGCCCCATAAGCCCAGAGTGTGCTGGCCCCATAAGCCCAGTGTACTGGCCCCATAAACCCAGAGTGTACTGGCCCCATAAGCCCAGAGTGTACTGGCCCCATAAGCCCAGAGTGTGCTGGCCCCATAAGCCCAGAGTGTGCTGGCCCCATAAGCCCAGAGTGTGCTGGCCCCATAAGCCCAGAGTGTGCTGGCCCCATAAGCCCAGTGTACTGGCCCCATAAGCCCAGAGTGTGCTGGCCCCATAAGCCCAGAGTGTGCTGGCCCCATAAGCCCAGAGTGTGCTGGCCCCATAAGCCCAGAGTGTGCTGGCCCAGTAAGCCCAGAGTGTGCTGGCCCCATAAGCCCAGTGTACTGGTCCCAGAAGCCCAGAGTGTACTGGCCCAGTAAGCCCAGTGTACTGGACCAATAAGTCCAGAGTGTACTGGCCCAGTAAGCCAGTGTGCTGGCCCCATAAGCCCAGTGTACTGGCCCAGTAAGTCCAGAGTGTACTGGCCCAGTAAGCCCAGTGTAGTGGCCCCATAAGCCCAGTGTACTGGCCCAATAAGCCCAGAGTGTACTGGCCCCATAAGCCCAGTGTACTGGCCCAATAAGTCCAGAGTGTACTGGCCCAGTAAGCCCAGTGTGACCTCATGTTTACAATCGAAACCGAACAGTTCTCTTCATTACTCCTGCAGAAATACTTCAAGTAGCTCTACAGAGACCGTCCGTAAAAATATGACCTTGTTCAGGACATCTGTTTTTCTGAGCTAAAGTAATGGAACACTTTTAGATCAGAGCTCAGGAAGATCGATCTGGAAATGTCCGAGTTCTTCTGGATTCTGACTTTACTGACAGAACCCAGTGCTTAAATTAGCATATAATATAATAATTACCGGTGGCACGGTGGTGTAGTGGTTAGCGCTGTCGCCTCACAGCAAGAAGGTCCGGGTTCAAGCCCCGTGGCCGGCGAGGGCCTTTCTGTGCGGAGTTTGCATGTTCTCCCCGTGTCCGCGTGGGTTTCCTCCGGGTGCTCCGGTTTCCCCCACAGTCCAAAGACATGCAGGTTAGGTTAACTGGTGACTCTAAATTGAGCGTAGGTGTGAATGTGAGTGTGAATGGTTGTCTGTGTCTATGTGTCAGCCCTGTGATGACCTGGCGACTTGTCCAGGGTGAACCCCGCCTTTCGCCCGTAGTCAGCTGGGATAGGATCCAGCTCGCCTGCGACCCTGTAGAAGGATAAAGCGGCTACAGATAATGAGATGAGAATGAGATAATAATTACCTTCTCTTGTTGTTCAGAAGAACCTGAGTCTTATTTGTCTGTTTGTTGTTGTTGTTTTCACTGTGATGCACTTTAAAAAATGATTACTATTAATTACTGAATCAGCTTTGAATATTTTGGTCCCACCATGTGTACGAGTGGCTCATTTCTATCTGCAGGTGCTGATTTATTTTTTTACTAGTAGTTTGAGGACACACACACACACACACACACACACACATCTGGAAATCCATCCTGATGAGTTGTTGTGTTCAGTGTAATTATCTCCTGCCCTTTATTACACTAATTGTTTGTGTGAACATAATGCTGTGTGTGTGTGTGTGTGTGTGTGTGTGTGTGTGTGTGTGTGTGTGTGTGTGTGTGTGTGTGTGTGTGTTCTCTGCAGGTTAATAAGAGAACTGTGTATGTATTTATTTTTCTGTACCACACTCAGATAGTTACTCATGCGCAACAACTTAATGAAGTCACATGATACTAAATCAAGGTCATGAAATCATAGTGTGTGTGTGTGTGTGTGTGTGTGTGTGTGTGTGTGTGTGTGTGTGTGAGAGAGAGATTTAAAAAATCACACTTGTAATTCTCTAAATTGAATCTAATTCCAGTAGTAAAATAATTCCAGTGTTAAATCGATGCATCTCTGGTGTCTGTGGTGAAGGACTCTCTCAGACTGAGCTCAGACTCTCTCAGACTCTCTCAGACTGAGCTCAGACAATCTCAGACTCTCTCAGACTGAGATCAGACTCTCTCAGACAATCTCAGACTCTCTCAGACTGAGCTCAGACTCTCTCAGACTCTCTCAGACTGAGATCAGACTCTCTCAGACAATCTCAGACTCTCTCAGACTGAGATCAGACTCTCTCAGACTCTCTCAGACTGAGCTCAGACTCTCTCAGACTGAGCTCAGACTCTCTCAGACTGAGCTCAGACAATCTCAGACTCTCTCAGACTGAGCTCAGACTCTCTCAGACTCTCTCAGACTCTCTCAGACTGAGCTCAGACTCTCTCAATCTCAGACTCTCTCAGATTGAGCTCAGACTCTCTCAGACTCTCTCAGACTCTCTCAGACTGAGCTCAGACTCTCTCAGACAATCTCAGACTCTCTCAGACTGAGCTCAGACTCTCTCAGACTGAGCTCAGACTCTCTCAGACTCTCTCAGACTGAGCTCAGACTCTCTCAGACTGAGCTCAGACAATCTCAGACTCTCTCAGACTGAGCTCAGACTCTCTCAGACTGAGCTCAGACTCTCTCAGACAATCTCAGACTGAGCTCAGACTCTCTCAGACTCTCTCAGACTGAGCTCAGACTCTCTCAGACTGAGCTCAGACTCTCTCAGACTGAACGCCGACTCTCTCAGACTCTCTCAGACTGAACTCAGACTCTCTCAAACTGCTTCTCCCTGGAGCCAAGAGCGTGTAAGAAACATGGATCAGGATCAGGATCGAGTGTAACTGAGACACGCCTCTGTTTTAGCTAAACTCCGCCCCCACATGTGTAACTTTTACGTAACTTCGGTAGTGTTTAAGTCTGTATTTGGCCACTCAGCTGAAGATGAAAACGCAATGTACATTACATTTAATGTGATTTTATTCAGAAAGGTTAATTTTACACACACACCAGTCCGTCTGGCTCAAACCAACACCCATACCACAGTGAGAGAAAGAAAGTCACACTTCACTGTGAGATCAGTTTTCCCATTCGGATGTTTGAACATTGTGAACATTAACTGAAGCTCTGGATTTGTATCTGCGTGATCTGACGTCGAGTGAGCGGCTGATTAGAGAACTGCACAAAACAGAACAGCAGGTGGATGTAGGGGTGTTCCTAATAAAGTGGCCAGTGAGTGTAGTGAGAATAGTAGTGAGACTGAACTAATGGGAAAGAAATATCACTATTTATGATGAACAATCTAAATTAAACAGTAAATATACTGAGAATCGACGGCTGAACAAATTCCATGTGTTAATAGAACCCAGTTAGTCCAGCTGTTATCGTCCAAAAATATGCTGAATTGTTCATTTTGATGATAAAAGCACGAAACTTTGCATGATTACTAAGTTTGCCGAGGTGAATAATTCTAGATATGGAGCCAACCAAATTTCGCACTCGGGGCTGAGTTATGAGCATGCTCAAAATCCCCAAGCATGAAAACGAGGCTCTCCATAAAAAAAACTTGTAAACCACCTGATTTGTAGCATTTTGGACAAAAAACTGCACAACAGTGTTTCTATGTTATTGATTGGGACTTCTAATTTACAATGTAGTACATTAAATGCAAGTTTATTTTAAATTTGTGGGCTTCCTGTGTCAAAAATTACAAATGTGTTAATTTTTCAACCAAAAGTTTTATATTTGTGCCTGGAAAGAAAAGAAATGAAAATGACATTGTTAATAGATATTATTCTCATGATATTTACTCAAAATATTTGTAATTTAGGCAGAAATGTTAATAAAACTAATATATTCTCCAAGGTTAGAGCCCAGGCCTCCACGGTTTTCAATATGGCTGCTTACATGTTGAAGACTTGCAGTGTGTGAAAAGAGTGACTTATTTACAATTTGTGATAATTTTTTCAAAGAAAATTGTTAAATGTATAGTTTGCTAGTTTTGTTAGTATACACTTTTCTAATTATGGACTGGAGACTGTGTATTATTTGTCAGAAAGACTCAAAAGACGAACTACAATGTCCAGCAAACACGAAGAGGAAAGATGTTGGTGCTGGTTATTCTTCGTTTGCCTCCAATGTAGAGGAGTTCCAAAAGCTTGGGAAACTTCCTGGTGGTCTTGAAATTTCCCTATTGGATGATGGAAGTGGAATTGTGGAGACATTGTACAGTAACAAGGCTATGTGGCATAAATCGTGTAGATTGCTTTTCGGCAATAGTAAGCTTGAACGAGCCAAGAAAAGGAAATTCAATGAAGTAGATCAGGATAATGCTAGTGAAAATTCTGCTTCCCAGGATAAAGCAACGTTTAGCCCTATGAAGTCTCGCCGCAGTTCCATTATTGCCAGAGAAGTGTCAATAGCAGAGTACTATTGGTTCTTTTGCGAACAGTCTGACACCGCATCAAGTCTTCATGCTGCTTCCACATTTGAAGTTGATCAAAAAGTTCGTGAATGTACAAGTCTTTTGAAAGACAACAAACTTATAGCTAAACTGTCTGAAGGTAATATGATAGCTATTGAAGCAATATATCATGCCAAGTGCCTCGTCAGTCTATACAATAAAGCAAGAAAAGTGAAATTGTCTACAACTAAACATATGGATGATAATTCAGCAACAGACATAGAGCTTGAAGAACTTGCTTTTGCTGAGCTAATTGCATATATTGATGATTTTCTCGAGTCTGAGGAACTGGCTATTCTAAAACTTGCTGATCTAGCCAGCTTTTATTGTCTGAAATAACAGGAGCTTGGTATGGAACAAGCAACAGTCAACAAAAGACTGAAGGAGTGAATTTTAGAGGTATTTCCAGACTTGACAGCGCATACAGAAGGAAGACAAGTCTTGTTTGCATTGAAACATGAAATAGCTGGGGTCTTGAAGGAAGCAAAGAGAAAAGATTCACATGCATGGCATCTAGCTAAAGCGGCAAACATTATAAGGAAGGACATGTTAAAAACCAAGAATTCATTTAATGGAACATTTGCTGAAGATTGTCAAAAAGATTCTGTACCAGCGTCGTTGAAAACCCTTGTTGGCTTGCTTTTGAAAGGTCCAACCACCGAGTTTGATCCGAATGACAGCCAAGCATGCGTTACAGTTTCACAACTTATCCTTTTCAACTGTGTTACAAAATATCGAGGTCAGCGAGCTGAGTCCAAAGGAAGTACCCATCAAGTGAAGTTCAGAGAATGTCCACTTCCTCTGTATACTGCTTTAAAAATCCATGGTGCAACTAGGGATAAATCTTTAACCGAGGCTTTTTACAGACTAGGACTTTGTATCTCGTATGACAGAGTTCTTTCCATTACCACCGAAACGGCGAACAGTGTAATAGAAAGATATGAAAGAGAAAAGACAGTCTGTCCTGCCAAACTCAAAAATGGTTTGTTTACTACTGGTGCTGTCGACAATGTTGACCACAATACCAGCTCCACTTGTGCTCGAGATTCCTTTCATGGAACTGCAATTTCCTTAGTGCAGCACCCAACCAATGCAAAAATGGGTCAAGAAAGACCTGTTGACACGTTCGATCCAAATTTGCAAACTGGATCCAAAAAGCTAAATCACCTTCCTTCTTTCTACAGTGAGGTACATCCAGTGGCTGAGCCCCCGAAAGACATCTTTCCTGCTCCTGCAAATGCCACTACTGCAGAGTTTACTCAGTCAAGTCAAGAACATGATACTGAAGCAGATTGGCTAGAGAATACTAATCAACTTTTTTCAAAGGAAGAGCTGAAGATGAATGGATCTCATGGGCTGCTTATCGGGCATCTCATTCTACACTGACAAGCTATCAACCCGCTATTATTTCACTCCTTCCAATGTTTACTGAAAATGCTCACTCCCTAGCGATGATTCAACACTCAATGAAAGTCATACAATCAGCAGTCAAACATGTGAACCCGACACAAGTTCCTGTTATAGCGCTTGACCAACCTCTTTTTGCTCTAGCTAGGGTTAGGGTTAGGGTTAGATTAACCCTAACCCTAACTGGAAAATTAATTCTGTGCAGTTTTTTGTCCAAAATGCTACAAATCAGGTGGTTTACAAGTTTTTTTATGGAGAGCCTCATTTTCATGCTTGGGGATTTTGAGCATGCTCATAACTCAGCCCCGAGTGCGAAATTTGGTTGGCTCCATATCTAGAATTATTCACCTCGGCAAACTTAGTAATCATGCAAAGTTTCATGCTTTTATCATCAAAATGAACAATTTGGACGACAACAGCTGGACTAAGTAGAAGGTGACAGTGATGGTGCTCGGGGTGGTTCCTCTGCCTCCAACAGGTCGAGTGATGATGGTTATTAATTTATCTGGCTGAAATGCTGCACCTCTAAACTACACCGTGAGTGTGTGTGGAGCAGGAACACACTTCATCTGATGGTAGCATTGATGATTCTGTATGAATCTGACGTTTAACCATTTAACTGTGACAGAAGAGATCTGAGATCACCAGAACATGGGCTTTGAGCTCCTGCTCTCGAACATTAATCTGTACAAATCTTTGCATGAAAAACAGGAAGGAAGCTGTTGAAGAAAAGCTTTTCAGATGTTTAGCAGATTCTCTTTTCCAGAGGGATGTACAGTAAACCCAGAGCAGCCTGGGGAGTGGGTGGGGGTTCGGTACTCTTATTCCATGCTGGTCCAGGGAATTGAACCGGTGACCTTTTGGTCCCAAACCTGCTTCTCTAACCATTAGATCGTTACTTCCCTGTGATTTCAGACCTTGACCTTGTTTGGATCAATTCAACAATCTAATCAGTTCATCTTCTGGGTAAAATGATAATTCTGTATCGATCCTACAGACACTCAGACACTTGAGAGATCACGTCATCGAGAATCTCAGACAGACGCACAGAAAACAACGAGCCACAATTCATAAAATAGTCCTGAAGTTATTAAAACCACAAGAGTCGGCTGTTCATGTTGAACCTAGTGCTGCAGAACTCGAGTCTGGTCTCAGGACCACTTTATGATGGTCTCGGACGTAGAGGACTCTGGATTTTATTTCATGACCGGTCGAGACCACAGCTTTCACTAAACTGCCTGTGTATTGTCTGATTTATTTGTGAACATTGTTACTGTGATTGGATGTAAAACTTCCTGCTTCAAATGAAACCAGTAACGTGATTCAGTGCTAATTCGAAACTTTTCTTCCTGTTAACGGCCATCACCCCTTCACACACACCGGTCCTGGTCTTGACTCGGTCTCGCCCTGCCTTGGTCTCGGTCATGACTCGGTCTCGGTTAACGTGGTCTTGTCTCCAACACGAGTCGAATGCTCCAGAAGAGTGTGAGTGAGTGTATCTGTAGCACCGCATACAGTAGCTTTAACATTGTTGTTGTGTGAATGAGAACTAACACCCCTCTGGTCCCGGTGTGTCTCCACTGAGGCTCTGCTGCAGCGCTAACGGGTTAATTGGAAAAGCAGCAGCTGCTCAATGTGAAGAAAAGAATAGATTCATGTCGTGACCTCCTGACTGATCTCTCCTGGGTCCTGTTAACCCCCAACCTACACACACACACACACACACACACACACACACACACACACACACACACACACACACACAGTACTCCCAGTGAGGTTTAAAAACACACTCTTTCATCTCTCACACACTCGCACAAATCCTTACACACCCCAGTACGCTGTCTGCAAATCTAATTAGAGCTGATTAAAAGGTTTCCACCTGGTGTGTGTGTTTTAGGTATTGTTCTTGCAGGTGTGTGTGTGTGTGTGTTTATGGAGTGTTCTCCTGAGCTATGCTGTGTGAGCCAGAGCCAGAGATTATATAGATTAGACTCTGTTATTGTTCACGAAACTCATATGGACATGCGTGTGTGCGTGCGTGTGTGTGTGTTAAATAAATTAGCGACACAGGAAGTAACCAATAAATGATTAAAATGATTAATCCAGAGAAGTTGTGAAAGAGTTCTTCAGGTTATATCTGGGGTTACCGGAGGTCATACAGCAGGAAACAGAAATTAACACACGCCACTGACTCTTATCTAAAACACACACGTTTAAAAGCACAACTTTATTCATCGCACACTTGTGAAATTCCTTTCTGCATTTAACCCATCTGAAGCAGTAAACACACACACACGCACACACACACACACACACACCCAGAGCAGTGGGCAGCCATGCTAACAGTGCCCGGGGAGCAGTCGGGAGTTCGGTGCCTCGCTCAAGGGCACCTCAGCCCAAGGTCGTCCCATATTAACCTAACCGCATGTCTTTGGACTGTGGGGGAAACCGGAGCACCCGGAGGAAACCCACGCAGACACGGGGAGAACATGCAAACTCCGCACAGAAAGGCCCTCGCTGGCCGCTGGGCTTGAACCCAGAACCTTCTTGCTGTGAGGTGACAGCGCTAACCACTACACCACCGTGCTGCCCAGTTTAAATCTGACTTCTAATTATTTAAATTGATTTAAAACTGATGTAAAGATCAACATATTACATTTACATCATGCAGCATGTGATGCTCCTCTGTGGCACTGAACCCCAGAGTTTCTGAAACATCAGATGCTCCATTTAAACCCTGTTTAACATTTTACTTTCAGTATTGAAGAAATCTGTAGAAAGTGATGGCAAATGTAAAGAAGAAGTGAAGAAGAGTGCGAGTGAGAGCAGGTTGGGATGGATGGAGGAAAGCGTCAGGAGTGATCTGTGACAGAAGAGTGAAAGTGTAGAAGACAGCAGTCAGAGCAGCGATGGTGTTCGGTTTGGAGACAAAAAGACAGGAGGCTGAACTGGACGGAGCAGAGCTGAAGATGTTGAGATGTTCACTGGGAGAGACAAAGGTGGACAGGATTAGAAATGAGAATATTAGAGGGACAGAGGGACGTGTAGGGCGGCTTGGAGACAAAGTGAGAGAGGAGAGATTGAGATGGTTTGGACACGTACAGAGGAGAGATCCAGGGGGATATTGGAAAAGAACACTGGAGATGGAGACGGAGATGGAGTTGCAGGTAGAAGGAAATAAGGAAGAGCAAAAATGAGATTTATGGATGTGGTGAAGGAGGACATGAGGACAGTTGGTGTGACAGAAGAAGATACAGAGGACAGGGGAAGATGGAGGGACATTATCCGCTGTGGAGACCCCTAACGGGAACAGCCGAAAGAAGAAGAAAATTTAAGAAGTCTGATTCTGGCATTAAAAAGAAAAAAAAATCTTAAACCAATCCTTCACACTCAAAAAAAAAAACCACTCTACAATCCTGTTCGCATTTACACTTTTCACCACAAACAGCGTCTGTTAATCAAACACGATCAAACACCGCCTTGAGTCTGTCCATGTTCCTCTGAGCTCTCTTATCAACAAGGCATGAGTTCTTTGAGTTGCTCACTCACTCAGTGTTTTTTGTTTTCCGCACCACTCTGTGTAAACTCTACAGACTGTTGTGTGTGAAAACATCAGGAGATCAGCAGCAAATATTATCACGTCTTTCTTTATTCAGACACCAGATTTGTAACATTAACCCTTTTTTCTAGAAGTTTTAATTCATTTTGCTCAGATTGCTATAAAAACATCAAGTCCATGGAAACACACGCGAGCCAAACTTAAGCACCGTTTCTCACACCGTTTCTCACATCTCTGCCTTTTCTTAGATCTATTTCTGAAGGCCATTTTCTTTTTTAAAGCCCTTCTCGTACTTCCTGTGCAGAGAGGAAGTGCAGTGTGTGACCTCTGACGTGTTATTTGGCAAAGCGTTTGTGGGAAAATCTGATTTGGCAGCAAGAGCAGCTCAGGTGCAGACGTGAACAATAGCGTGAGTTCTGAGAAGAACACGTGTTAAGGTCGTCTGTTCTGTTCGGGTCATAACAACCCGTTTCTGATCTTCAGTTCGAGCCATATTTAGCATCGAGTTACTCACACAGGGACACTTTAATATTGAACACTCTCTCTCTCTCTCACACACACACACACAGGTTACTGACTGGAACACACTCAGCTGAGTGACATCATCTTCGAGAGACGGGAAAACTGCACCACACAGAACCGCACTGTAGGTTCTGGTTCTGTTAAGTGTATCTAGTGCGCTTCCTTTACAAATGCAGACAGTTCCTGGTGTAAAGAGTTTTCGCACGCTTACACCATCAGCTTTCACAACAGCTTTTACAGCTTTCACTAAAAACATGAGATTTTTTTTCTCCGAGAGCTTTTTTGGAAATAAAGTGTAGTGTGACGGCTTTATTCTCCTGAACTCTCAGCGTCTGTCCTTCATTAAAACCTCTCTCTCTCTCCCTGTCTCTCCCTCTTGCTGTCTCTCTCTCTTGTCTCTCTCTCTCTCTCCCTCTGGTGTCTCCCTCTCTCTCTCTGGTGTCTCTCTCTCTCTCTCTCTCTCTCTGGTGTCTCTCTCCCTCCCTCTCTCTCTGGTGTCTCTCTCTCCCTCTCCCTGTCTCTCCCTCTTGCTGTCTCTCTCTCTCTCTCTCTGGTGTCTCTCTCTCCCTCTTGCTCTCTCTCTCTCTCTCCCTCTTTCTCTCTCTCTGGTCTCTCTCTCTCTCTCTCTCTGGTCTCTCTCCTCTCTTTCTAGTCTCTCTCTCCCTCTCTGGTCTCTCTCCTCTCTCTGGTCTCTCTCTCTCCTCTCTCTCTCTCTCTGGTGTCTCTCTCTCTCTCTCTCTCTCTCTCTAGTCTCTCTCCTCTCTTTCTAGTCTCTCCTCTCTCTCTCTGGTCTCTCTCTCCTCTCTGTCTCTCTCTCTCTCTGGTCTCTCTCTCTCTCTCTCTCTCTGGTCTCTCTCCTCTCTCTCTGGTCTCTCTCTCTGGTCTCTCTCTCTCTGATCTCTCTCCTCTCTCTGGTCTCTCTCTCTCTCTCTCTCTCTCTCTCTCTCTGGTCTCTCTCCTCTCTTTCTAGTCTCTCTCTCCCTCTCTGGTCTCTCTCCTCTCTCTCTCTCTCTGGTCTCTCTCTCTTTCTTTCCCTCTCTGGTCTCTCTCCTCTCTCTCTGGTCTCTCTCTCTGGTCTCTCTCTCTCTGATCTCTCTCTTCTCTCTGGTCTCTCTCTCTCTCTCTCTCTCTCTCTCTGGTCTCTCTCCTCTCTCTCTCTCTGGTCTCTCTCTCTCTTTCTCTCTCTGGTCTCTCTCCTCTCTCTCTGATCTCTCTCTTCTCTCTGGTCTCTCTCTCTCTTTCTCTCTCTGGTCTCTCTCCTCTCTCTCTGGTCTCTCTCTCTCTGATCTCTCTCCTCTCTCTGGTCTCTCTCCTCTCTCTCTCTGGTCTCTCTCTCCTCTCTGTCTCTCTCTCTCTCTCTCTCTCTCTCTGGTCTCTCTCTGATCTCTCTCTCTCTCTGGTCTCTCTGCTCTCTCTCCTCTCTCTCTCTGGTCTCTCTCTCTCTCTCTCTCTCTCTCTCTGATCTTTCTCCTCTCTCTCTGGTCTCTCTCTCTCTCTCTCTCTCTCTCTGATCTTTCTCCTCTCTCTCTGGTCCCTCTCTCTCTCTCTTTCTCTGGTCTCTCTCTCTCTCTCTCTCTCTGATCTCTCTCCTCTCTCTGGTCTCTCTCCTCTCTCTCTCTGGTCTCTCTCCGCTCTCTCTCTCTCTCTCTCTCTCTCTCTCTCTCTCTCTATCTCTCTCTCTCTCTGGTCTCTCTCTCAGCTTGCCGGTCTTGAGAATGTTAAACACAAAACATCTGAATGTGAATGAAAAGTTGCTCCATTTGAATTTGTCCCCAGTGATCGAGTCAGAACCCTCAGTCCCTGTGATGAAATGAGGAAGAAATCTCGAGAGGAATCAGACTGAAAATGAAACCCATCCTCAGAGCGCCGGTGATCAGTTCAACCCTCTCAGTTTATTCCTCTTTGTATCACTGGTCCAGTGCCTCTTGTTGAAAACGTCGAATGTTTTCACATCAATCTGCTGCTTGAAATATTTTAATTGTTTTAAACCACTTTCTAATTCTCATTTCCATTAAAACGCTAAAAAATATAAACTGAGGGTGGTACGGTGGTGTAGTGGTTAGCGCTGTCACCTCACAGCAAGAAGGTCCGGGTTCGAGCCCCGTGGCCGGCGAGGGCCTTTCTGTGCGGAGTTTGCATGTTCTCCCCGTGTCCGCGTGGGTTTCCTCCGGGTGCTCCGGTTTCCCCCACAGTCCAAAGACATGCAGGTTAGGTTAACTGGTGACTCTAAATTGAGCGTAGGTGTGAATGTGAGTGTGAATGGTTGTCTGTGTCTATGTGTCAGCCCTGTGATGACCTGGCGACTTGTCCAGGGTGAACCCCGCCTTTCGCCCGTAGTCAGCTGGGATAGGCTCCAGCTTGCCTGCGACCCTGTACAGGATAAGCAGCTACAGAGGATGGATGGATGGAATATATAAACTGTTACACCTTACACATCTCACAGGACTGTTTAATCCTTTTTCAGTCAGAATGTTGTGGCTTCCTGCGTTTTCCGCTGTGCTGTTTTTTTGACCCCTCAGAGAAGAAACTTTCCAGAAACTTCCCTAATAAATCTCACGGATGTAGAACACACACTGCTAGATTTTATTTAACATTAACGAACTCAAAACATTCTCCGTTTACCACACAAACATTACTAATGTGAGATGGGGGAAGGGGGCGGGGCTTCCAGGGTGTCAGTTAATATTGGATATTTTAAAACACCTACGGAATTGTCAGTCATTTCAGATTCATATGTTGATTGTTGTTTTTATGAAGAAAAATGATGTTAATGTGGAGTTTGTGTGTGAAATGTGTAAACGGTAGCAGGTCTGAGTGAAGTGATGATCGTAATGAAGTGATCCGGGGTACTATTATTTTTCACCTTCACATTTACTAACACACACACGTATTAACCCCCTGTGTGCATGCTTAAAATGACCTGAACATCATCTTTGTTATAAAAATATAACATTTATAATAATAATTTCTGACGTTGATTTGAGTGAAGCAGAGAGAGTTTCTTCCCCACCTGCAGGGCGTCGCCATGATCCTGATGGACACGCCCCAGCAGCTAAATCCCTAACGCACTCGTACACTATTCACTCTGACACACTGAGACGGGACGAGTCACTCCTCTGACACTAATCCTGTTTCACACACTCCATCATCAGTGAGCACACACACACACACACACACACACACACACACACACACACACACACACACACACACACCTCACGGAGCTGTGGGAAGTAAAAAGCTCTTAGTCTTGCTCTGTTACAGGTCAAACACTTTAAACAACCCAATTCATTTAAATTAGCTCATTAATATGCTAATGACAGTGTGTTTGAGCCTGGAGATGGGCGTGGCTATCTGGGGTGTGGGGGATATGTAGATGTCCTTTGATTGGTCAGAGATGTTTTTTAGTCCTGTCCAACTACTGTAGCTCATGTTGAGACACTCTCTGACCGGCCACTTTAAAAGGAATGTGTTGTTGATGCTTTTCTGCTCACCACGGTTGTAAAGAGTGATTATATGAATTGAGTTACTATACAGCAGCACCACTGTAACGCCCAGTATCACACGGGAGTGAGTGTTCTGAGAATCATAGATTCGCTGTTTTTGCTGCAGTTTGACAAAACGATGTGAACTAAAATGGTCTCTTTCTGTGAAAGAACCTCACAGAATCCTGAGCAGATGCTCGGAATATCAGGCTTTGCAAGACTAATCGTTTTTGACCTCGATTACTTTGCCTGTACGTGTCCTCAGAATCTGAAAATCACCTGCAGTTTCCTGTAACAGCTCCATGATCCTCTGTAAGACGGTTAGAGAAAGAGACAGGTATCTCAGCATCTCAGCATATCATCAGCTTCCAGAAACTTCTACACACAAAATCATAGCAGCTGTCAGGAAGGAGAACGTCATCCTTTAGTTCTTAAGGTTAAATCGTCCCATAATCCTCAGCCCTGATTAATATCCTGAGGTGCAGCAACCCACAGGTTTAGCTAATTACTGAGACACCATGAACAAGAAGAAATTGGCGGATAAGCTTTCAGCGCTCTCTCTCTCTCTCTCTCTCTCTCGCTGCTCATCCTGCGCTGTACCAAAGTCTAATGATGTTAGCATCATGCTAATAGTGTCAAAAGAAATTACAAGCACAATGTTAGCGTTAAAAATGACCCTGTAGGTGAAATCACGAATGCTAAGAAAGCACCAGTATTCCCTTTTTTTTTTACAGTATGGCTGTCTTTTTTCCAAACTGCCAAAAGTTCTGAGGAATGTTAGCATGGACTTGATGATGCTCAAGCTGTCAGAGAAATTACAACCATAGCATATCTACACAAAGTTGCAGGCACTTATTTGCTACACACACACACACACACACACACACACACACACACACACACACACACATGCTGTGTTACTATTTTCCCATCTTGATGTCAGTTACATGCTGAAATTATTCGCCCGCTAAATGTTTGCCGTTCATGCTTCACCTTTCACACACGTTTTGTCCAATTAAACAGTAATGTGTCAGCTTTTGAAAAACTTTGATGCTAAATTGTCGCTGTAATATTGTCATGAGTGTTAGCAAGTACTGCTAAAAGACTACTAACTGCACTTCATGCTTTCTAACTGTCCCAGCTTTAGGCAGATTAGCCCACGCTAACATCGCTAAACTCCCTGAACTACTGCACATCTGTGAGATAATTCTCTGACATTCGCTCGAGTTTGATCAGTTTAGCACCTGTCTGAAGGAGCTTAGGAATAATTTTAAACACCACTTTTATCACTCTGGCTATAATTTCTCTCAACTGCTAAAAGTTTCCTGAGAGCAGCATTAGACTAAGAGTGTGTGAGAAATAAGTTTGTTCGGAAACATAAAGAAGGCGTAAAGATGACTAAATGTTCTGTAGGAATAAATCATGAGACAGAAGACGTGGCAAATTAAAAATATTTAGGAAAAAAAACCTTGAAGTGCACTTGATGCTAAATATCTGAGTGCTAAGTATTAACGCTAAGGTTTTCTGACACTGTTCGGCCGAATCGTTGTCTCAGATTTCTCCACAACTGACACTTCCTGTCCTTCAAGCTGAAACGTTCTACCAGCTTTGTGTTAAACTCTCACATTTACAGACACACACGCCCATCACAGACAACATTAGCAAGCCGTCAAACCCAACTTCGCTCTGTCATGAAACTCCACTGCATGTTTCATAGTGGATCATCTGCTGCATGCCAGCTCCATTTTTTTATTCAACACACGCAAGAACGTCAGGAACTCATGTCTTGTGAGTGAGATTATGGAGGTAAGTGTTCTCTGTTAAAGCTTTTCCGTCTGACAGGGACTCTGAAATTCTTGGAAACTGTTCTGTTTGGGTAAAAATACATAATACTACTTACCCTCCTAACCAGCAGGTATGGTGTGGAACACCTGGATAATGAAGACCACAAGAGGACTCAGAGATGAATGCCACTGCTAATCTTGTAGAACCTGGAACGAACAAACAAACAAACAAACAAACAAACAAGCATAAGGTGATGCCCGAGCAGCAGCAGTACAGACTTCCTGGTCCATGAGGTGGAAAGGGTCGGGGCTCGTCCTTAGGGTGCATCAGTTGCCCTCACTTTCATAAAATCTGATGCGTTTTTGTTTGGGTGTTCCTTTTCACCAATAAAGACATCCTGTAAAATGTTTTGACCATATTCAAAAGTCTAATGGTGGCACCACGAGGTTCATTTTTTGCCAAAAAACGCTTATTTTATGTTTTCGCGTAAGGTTTGAATCACAATGTTGGACTCCATTTATTGATTTCTTGTGAGCCAGAGATGATGTTAAGAACCTTTGCAAGGGATTGAGAAGCGTTAATGTGATTCATAATACATTTGTATTGTTTAAAAGTAGTTGAACAATGATTCAATGAGCAGCTAAAACTCAAACTGTGCTTGATAATATATTTAGAATATGGACTAAAAATGTGTATCTAAGATATTTGGTATACTCTATAACAGGGGTACTCAAATAGAAATGATGAGGGGCCACATTTTTTTTTTCCATTTACTCAAAGGGCCATTTATTGAGAATGTGTATGATACATGCCATAATAATGTAACGCATTTATTTTAACATTTCCTTGTCATTGAACACAACAGTATTAGGGCCTACCTAAAATAAAAATATATTTTTCATTTGGGCATAAATAACTGAATAAAATAAATAAAACAAATAAATAACTGAATAAAACATTACCCTGTTAATAATCCAAAACAAATACCCTTCAAGCTGCCCATTTTCTGTGCTTTGGTTAACAAACTCAAGAACTAACTCACACTCTCAACAGGGATGTGATTTGGGGCTGGTGAAATTATCTGAAAATTTTAGCCGGGGGGCTGGGGGCCGCAGGCCCCCAGCTGGTCCAGGGCAGCGGCCTGGTGGGGGGACAAGGGGGGAAGCCCCCCGAAGCTCCTGGGTTCTGGCGTTTTCTGACTTAAAAATTGTACTAAAATGGCAAGCAAACACACAAGAAAAAACTTGTCATGATTAACAAATTCAAGCCAATTTAATGGTCAACATGCAACTCTGACACACACACACTCTCGCTCACTCTCACACACTCTCTCACTCTCGCTCACACACACTCTCTCACTCTCACTCACACACACACTCTCGCTCGCTCACTCACTCACACTCTCTCTCTCTCTCTCTCTCTCTCTCACACACACACACACACACACACACACACACACACACACACACCCCAAAGAACCAGCGCGAGCAGGGCCCGCTAGCCCTGCGCCTTGTGACGTAAATCGCCCCGAGGCAAGCCGCGGTTTTTCTCCAACCATTCCCAGCGGAACTTTTTTTCATTATTCTGTCGATTTCTTTAACTCGATTTGCATCTTTACGCCTCGATCACGGAGGCTGCCATCTTTCAACTCTGTTTGAAGCGAGTTACGTACAGCTATCTAACAAGTGCGTTCATTGGTTGTTACAGAGCGATGAGCCAATCACGTACCTCGTTTCATCTCATTGACGTAATTACATCATTTACGCAATTATGTCATTGAGATGAAACGAGGTACGTGATTGGCTCATCGCTCTGTAACAACCAGTGAATGCGCTTGTTAGATAGCTGTACGTAAGCTCGCTTCAAACAAAGAGTTGAAAGATGGCAGCCTCCATGATCGAGCGTAAAGATGTAAATCCGAGGCTGCCATCTTTCAAACAAAGTCGGAACGAATAGGATACGAATGTGGATGAGGGAAAAATCGGAAAAAAAATTTCTTCAAGTTTTGAGGTGAAAAAAGCGGAATTCCGCGAATTCGCGGAAAAATCACATCCCTGTCTCAATATTGCTTAATGGGAGAAATGGCCTCGTGTGTCTTTGGCCAATGTTTGGAACCTTGGTTTGAATGGTGTGATAGCCAGGGAGACACACTGATGTGTATGTTCATTAGTGAGCCGGTTGCAATACCGCATTTTTATTTTATTTTTACATTTTTATTGCCGCGACACTTTCTTGGCAGATTAAACACAAAGGTCGAGTGCTGGACGGTGGAAGAAAGAACGCAAACCTTTCTGTCCATTCTGGTTGGAATTGGCGGTTCTCGCTGTCCAGTTTTATTTTTGGTGCAAACTTCGAGCATGCCATTGTGGCTACGGCCGGTAAACTGACTGTCTGGAGTTTTGCGAGGGCTTAGATTAGCCTTGCTATTTGTTTATCGTTGCCATGGAGGCAATCCTCACATCTCGTCGCAGAGCGAGGGGCGCTCTTTCAAAATAAGAGCGGACAGCGCGATTGAAAAAAAAAACGAATTAAAAAAAAGAAAACACAGAACAGCTCGCGGGCCAGAAATAGACCCCCCGGGGGCCTAAAATGGCCCGGGGGCCGCTATTTGAGTATGGGGGCTCTATAAGGTGCCATAATGTTTCATGAAAAGTGATCAAAATTTTGTCATAAAAGTCGTAAAATAGCAGCTTTTTCCATAACTTTGAGCTCCTGGTGCCGCCATTAAACTTTTGAATTTTGTCAAAATATTTCACCCAGTGTGTTTTCTTACCAAAAGGAACATAAAAACAAAAATGCATCATGATCGGAGGAACTTTTCATTTTTAGGGGGCAACTGATGCACCCTACTCGTCCTATCCCATCCACCCATCTACAGGCCACAGTGGTGATCCCAGTGAGCAACAGTATCCTCAACTTCCACAAAAGAGAGCCCTCATGTGTTTTGTTCATAGTAGGTAATTTTCTGCAGACTCATCCTCAAAAGAGCCACACGTTCCAGGATTTAACAACGTCACTTCCGAGTCATTTGACTTTCAATGTATGCAAGGTCAGTTTATGGCCAGAGCAGGCAGCTTAAGTAGATGTTAGCAAAAGGGCAGTTGTCAAATATACCCATTTGAAGTTATCACCCTGTATAGGTTTATTCCTACACAAGATCCCATCCGGGGCTTATAGAGGACATGGTGGGTTTAGGTTCCTTTGGTGGAAAGGTAATAATATACCCAAGAGTCCATAAAGAGATGCCACTCACAGTCCAGAGGTAAGAAGAAAAGCCCCCCAGTAGTAGCACTAGGCTGGTCAGCAGAGGGGTTATGGATCAGAAGGCTGGGGTTCAATCCCCAGCACTGTCACGCTGCCTTTGTTGGGTCCTTAACCATCCATGTTCCAGGGGCACCGCATCATGGCTGGCCCTGTGCTTTGATCCCAATACATTAGCTGGAATAAGGTTCATGTGACAAAACCTTAAAAAGGTAAGATGAGGACGTGTCACTGCATAGCAGTTCCTGAAGGAAAGTCAGGGTCTTGGGAATTGAGCAATGCATTGAAGTGAACACCGCTTGCAGAACATCTTCCACTTGAAGGTGTGCTTATGTTTAGAAATGTTTCCTGGAGGGTTGCCAAATCTTGGTGCCAAATGATCCTGTTCAAGGAGGTACCTGTGAGCACAGGGTGTTCCAGAGTGTGGGAACCAAGATTCAAGCAGGATAAGGGCTGATTTTGTTGAATCTTGTACTGTTGGGAAGATTAGTAGTGGTACACAACAGTCCTGTCCAGTTCTGTAATGGAGAACCACACTGGGGAATGGGTTGACTTGGAATCTCACCAGACCTTTCACAAACATGGGCTAACACTTCACAGGGCAGATGCCACTCCTCTGGACATACAACATCTCAAAAGTGCCTTCACTGCCCCATGGTATAGCCCAGGCAGATGAAGGCGTTCTTTCAGTGAGGGCAATCATGAATGGAGAGAGTCGCAGGTGAAGAGTGGTGCTCAACCTCGTACTGCCTTGATTGATAGTACAGCTAAAAGTCACAATGGTGTTTAAGCTGAACAGAACACGGCATTTTGCGGTCATGGTTTGGGTCCACTTGTCCCCATTGAGAGAAACGTCACTGTAAATCAATACAGTGGTCTTCTGACTAATCCCCAACAATGAAGAACCTTTATCCTGATGGGCGTGGTCTCTTCCAAGCACTGAAGCTGCTGTGGCAGCTCATCACCTGATTAATACAATTTATGTTTGGGTTTTATAAAATTTGTCCTTCGTCACTTACACACACCGGCCACTTTAATAGGAACGTGTTGTTGGTTCTAAGATCCCTGTTCTTGGCTGCAGGAGTGGAACCCAGTGTGTTCTTCTGTTCTGCTGTTGCATGCTGAGATGCTTTTCTGCTCACCACGGTTGTAAAGAGTGATTATATGAGTTACTATATCCTTCCTGGCAAAAAAGCTCAAACCAATCTGTCCATTTCCCTCTGACCCTCTCTTATCAACAAGGCGTTTGTTTTGTTTCCACCCACAGAACTGTCGCTCACTCACTCAGTGATTTTTGTTTTCCGCACCATTCTGTGTAAACTCTAGAGACTGTTGTGTGTGAAAATCCCAGGAGGAGATCAGCAGTTTCTGAAATACTCAAACCAAAAATACTCATCTGGCTCAAACCAACACCCATACCACAGTGAAAGAAAGAAAGAAAATCACACTTCACTGTGAGATCACAATTTTTCCCATTCGGATGTTTGAACATCGTGAACATTAACTGAAGCTCCTGATTTGTATCTGCGGGATTTGATGCATCGTGATTTTCTGCTGTCGAGGGCTCGGCTGATTACAGAACTGCAGAAAACAGATGGAGGGGTGTTCCTAATAAAGTGGCCAGTGAGTGTATATTAAAATGAATGAGATGTAGAAAGAAATTAATGTTGAAGTGCAATCTCAGGAAACAAAAGTTCACTTTTTTAAAGAATGAAATATTGTTTAAAAGTCAAATCACATCCCACTGCACTTTAACATGACTCCATTCGTCCCTTTTGGCTTTTGATGGTAAAGCAGGGACTTTTTAATCCTGGCACCTGTGCAGCCACATGTTTAAATTTAATGGTGTAGCGCGCACACACACACACACACACACACACACACACACACACACACACACGGCTCTGGAGAGATGATGTGTTTTCTTCCTGTGGGTTATAAAAGAGTTTCCCGTGGATTAAATGAGAAGCAGCTCAGGAGCTCCTCGTCTCCGGGACCTGCTTCACCAAACCGCACGACGAGTCCTGAACAATCCAGTCGCTTATTTATCACTAATTTAAGTGTGAAAATGATCACGGCACACAGCGGACAACATTTTCTCCACCTGGATTCTCTCCAGCCACTGACTCCATCTGCGTCTCTCAGCCATATTGAGGTAAAGTCCATCTTCAGAGATGCTTTCATAATAATAATAATAATAATAATAATAATAATAATAATAATTTATATAGCATTTTTCCGTACAGAAACTGCAGCTCAAAGTTCTTTTCATTAAAAAAGGAGACAAAAAATATAAAGTGGACAGAATGATAAAATCTTTAAATGACAGCGTTGACAAAATGGAAGGAAAGAAAAAATATGTACTGCATTACTTAATAATCTTTTATTGTTTTATATTTAGGTATTTATATTTTCTTTATATCCTCCTGTATGTAAATAAACACATAACATATGTACATCATGGAATTTTTCACCTAAATATCCTAAACCTTTCTTCTCTGATCACTGTGTGAAAGTGGAGCGGGTCGGACCGGTTCTTTAAAGGTTTTAGCTTTCTAAAGGGGTTCTAACCTGAAGCTGTTCTGATGTTCTGTAAAGGAGACCCTCTGTTGTTGTTGTTGTGAGGTTCTCTATAGAACCTTTAATTCTTCCCTAACAAATGTACACTGATCCAAGATTTTATCTCGGCAAAATGTAAATAAAAAAATGCAGAGATGTTATTGAAGTCAGTGTTGTGTGATTGTGATGAGCTGAGAATAAATTTGCCGTCCAGCTGTGTCTCTTATAACATTTTATTTCTTACAGAAAGATCATCTTTAGCTTGGAAAACCCCACAACAATAAACCCTTAAACACACTCAGGGTCTGAGTTAAATCCTGTTGGAAAGAGAGTTCTCTAATATCACACACACAGTTCAAATTTTGTTAGAAATATAACACTAAAGATTTGTATAAATTATTTTGGTGATATTTTATTACTCTGTAGAAAGATAAAATCTTGTTAACCCTGAGGATAAATTGTTAAACACCAGGTTTATAGAGGTGTGTTCTACATTAACAGTGTTCTAAAGACGTGTTATATCGAGGTTAATGTCTGATGAACTTCTGACTGCTGATTGAAAAGCTTCTCCTCGATGCTCGTTCTTTACCCAGAAGAGAATTTGCTGGTTTAATTAAACAGTGTAGAGTTTAGGAAACATTACCATTATGTTCTTTACTGAACAAAAACCTCGATGTCAGACTCTGTGTCACTCTGGTTTTGTTGTTTGTTTGTTTGTTTTTTCCAGCTGGATGCCACGAAGAGTCCCCTGGCTCTCCTGGCACAAACATGTTCGCAAATCGGAAAATCGGACTCGTTTTCTTCCACCAGTTCATCGAACGACTTGAAAGACTCTGGATGTCTGAAGATCAGCAACATCAGCTTTTATTCCAAATCAGCAGAGAAGAAAGATCCTGAACCTTCAGCTGATGCTCAGGGTGTTTTGAGGACACAGAGCGCCACCTGCAGACCATTTGCTGTATGTTCTACAGTTCAGGATGAAGATGAGATGATGAAGAAAGACAGAGATGGCCAAAAAGGTTCATGTGAAACCTCTGAGGAGATCAGAAATGGAAATTCAGACCTTGACACCAAAAGGAGACATGAATCTGAAAGAAACATCTCATGCTCTGAGACTTCAGAGATGTTTTCCACTTCTTCTGGACTCGGATTGTGTGTTCCACCATTTTCTGTGCTTCCTCTTCCACCATTTCTGAGAAGCTGTGTGAGTTTCCCTCAGCCAGTTTTGAACAATAAACCAGAGACCTCCATTGTTTCCACAGTTCCATGTGCAGACCCGTACTGCCTCGGCTATCGCTGCGCTGCGTCTCTGAAATCAACATTCCCTCTTCTGTATCCTTCTCACTCACTGCCTTCTTCCTCCATGTCTCCATTTACGATGTTTCCACAAACGCTGATGCATCCTCATGAGCTCCAGTCCTGGGTTTTTAACAGCATTTCAGCTCATTCTTCCTCTGAGTCCAGTCTTTCTTCCTCAGTGGGTTCTCATGCACACGCAGTGCCGACTCTCAGGAACCCACATCACACACTCGGACTCGGCACTCGGTATCATCCGTACTTCAGAAGCCCTTTCCCAACACCTTCAAATTCATATTATTCTCTACATGGACTTTATGGACAAAGGCTCCATCTGGCACCTTAAAGGGGAACGTTATAGGTTCTGTGTAGAACCTGACAACAGACGGTGTTCACTTATTGTATTTACAGGAAGTTAAACCACTGAGAAAGAATTTTTAAAATAAAAAATGTACACAATTATTATTTACATTTTATATATCATTATATAAAGTGTAATATAATAAAATATAATACTCTCCTGTGGAACCCAGAAAGAAAAAGCGTAACCTCATCATGGCAACGTTTAAACTCTGTTTCAGCTCCAGCAATAAACCTTCTAAAGGCACCTAAAAGTCCAGCTGCTTAATTTTTGTCTTCTGTTCTGCATCAAACTGGGCTGGGTTTCCCAAAAGCCTCTTAACGCTAAGAGCATCTTAAGTAGGAGAGAGAGAGAGAGAGAGAGAGAGGGTTAATTGTGCTGCTCGCTCGACCACTTAACGATGATCTTTGTGCTACGATGCTTTTGGGAAAATTGGCACTGATTTGAGGACAAAAAAATGAGGGACAGAAAGGAGACCAGATCTGGATATGGGATCAAAGCTTCACCTGAGACCCGAGGGACGATCAGGACAAACAGGAAGTTAGAAATGAATCACAAACAAAAAACAAAACCCAGAGTCGATCCTGAGTGATCGGTTCCTTTTTATAAACTGGGATAATTTGCCAATATTACATTTTTATAAAACACTAACTGCCCGATGCTGTCGCAGTTACACGTCGCAGTGTGCTCGAGATGAAATGACTTCCTCTTTATGGTGTTATTGTGGTTAATCGCCTGTTTTTATTTATATATGATTGTATTTTGTACTAAAAACACCCCCTCAAAAGGAACGCAGGTTTTTATGAAGATGTTTGATTTGTAAAGTATTGTGGTATCTTCACTTCAATTCAATTTAATTCAACTCATTTCTAGAACACATTTAAACCAGCTGAAGCCGACTGACGTTCTGTACAGAGGAGCGGATTCGGATTAAAAAGACGCATCGACATCGCAGTGGAACACTGATACAGGAATCTAAAACAAACAATCACATGAAAATACGAAATTGTACAAACTGTAAATCCCCTTCAGTGTAAAACACATGATGTACAAACAACAACACGAGTTTTAGATGCAGTTACTGTAGATCCTAAAGGTCTTAAGGTGAGATCTAAGTTCATCAATAGTTAATTCAGATCAAAAATCTGAGTTATAAAAGTGTGTGTGTGTGTGTGTGTGTGTGTGTGTGTGTACGTTTCATGTCTGATCAAATATTGTACATTTATTACAACATTGCAACATCATTAATTAACAAACTAATGAGCTCCTTCAGCAGCATGTCGGAGGGGAAAAGGAAATAAAGACTTTTATTTTTCACAATTAAAGTCCAAAAGCATCACAAGGCATTCGAATCATGTTTTATACACGCACTGGCCACTTTATTAGGAATACCGGTGTGTGTGTGTGTGTATTAAATATCCATCCTCCTGCTGTTCTGTTTTGTGCAGTTCTCTAAATCAGCTGCTCACTCAACATCAAATCCCGCAGATACAAATCAGGAGCTTCAGTTAATGTTCACAATGTTCAAACATCCGAATGGGAAACATTGTGATCTCACAGTGAAGTGTGACTTTCTTTCTTTCTTTCACTGTGGTATGGGTGTTGGTTTGAGCCAGATGAGTGTGAGGTTTGAGTATTTCAGAAGCTGCTGATCTCCTCCTGGGGTTTTCACACACAACAGTCTCTAGAGTTTACACAGAATGGTGCAGAAAACAAAAAACACTGAGTGAGTGAGCGACAGTTCTGTGGGTGGAAACAAACGCCTTGTTGATAAGAGAGGGTCAGAGGGAAATGGACAGAATGGCGCGAGCTGCCAGGAAGGACTTATATAGCAACTCATATAATCACTCTTTACAACCATGATGAGGGCGGCACGGTGGTGTAGTGGTTAGCGCTGTCGCCTCACAGCAAGAAGGTCCTGGGTTCGAGCCCCGTGGCCGGCGAGGGCCTTTCTGTGTGGAGTTTGCATGTTCTCCCCGTGTCCGCGTGGGTTTCCTCCGGGTGCTCCGGTTTCCCCCACAGTCCAAAGACATGCAGGTTAGGTTAACTGGTGACTCTAAATTGACCGTAGGTGTGAATGTGAGTGTGAATGGTTGTCTGTGTCTATGTGTCAGCCCTGTGATGACCTGGCGACTTGTCCAGGGTGAACCCCGCCTTTCGCCCGTAGTCAGCTGGGATAGGCTCCAGCTCGCCTGCGACCCTGTAGAAGGATAAAGCGGCTAGAGATAATGAGATGAGATGAGACAACCGTGATGAGCAGAAAAGCATCTCAGCATGCAACAGCAAGAACAAGTTCCTATTAAAGTGGTCGGGGAGTGTATTCAGAATTGTGTGGGGAACAAAAAAGTGTTTAAAGAAAACACAATCTGTTTGATCTTTTAGATTCTTCAGCGTATGCAGCGTTTCCCTTGATGACTCTTTACACACTACTGTCATTCTCTTCATGAGGGAGTCACCTGGAATACTTTTCAATTAACAGCTGTGGCTCATTAATTAAAAACGATAATTAGTGGACAAGTTTCTTACCTTCTTAATGCCTTTGAAATCAAACTGTAAATAGTAAATAATAACAATTCCGTAAATAAATAGCCCTATTCAACACCACAACTGCAGTAATCCATATTATGTCAAGAACTGAGAACTAAATAAAGAGAAACGACACCCATCATTACTTTAAGACAAGAAGTGACTTTTATTTCATAAAAATAAAGAATATATATATATATATATATATATATATATATATATATATATATATATATATATATATATATATATTAGTGCTGTCAAAAATGTTGCGTTATTATCGCATTAACTTGACTCAATTTTAACGGCGATAATTTTTTTATCGCGAGATTAATGCTGTGACATGATGTAGGTTTTTCATAAGCTTTTGAAACTGCCAGGAACTTGGAACAAAGACTTTGCTTAGAAAACCGATAGCAGCTAGACTGTAATGCCCCGCACAGCCAGAGTCCTCTGCCCTCCCCCAAAGAACCAGTGCGGGCAGGGCGCGCTAGTAGAGACGGGATTTATGACTCTTTGATGGGATCCGCATCTTTGTGATCTGTTCTTTGAAAAGAGCCGTTCAAAAGACTGGCTAATTTGGCTCTTTTTAAATATTTATTCAGTTTTAAGAAGACAGCGTCTAAAGAAGCCAGATCCCTCTGAACTGTAAACTCAATGCTATCCCAGAAATCCTTCCTGTAATATGCAAATTTGGCCGCCTCTGATTGGACAGCGCGACGCATCAACAGGCAGAAAGTGTAAAAGTACAAAATGTGTTAAGTGAGCTGAAACAGTAAAGATCAGATTCAATGCAATATTTATCAACGAACAACTTAAACTTAATATAATAGTGTACTTTATATTATAATCAAGCATGTCAAGCCTACCGGCACTGTGTAACCTGTCTCTCTGATTAGAGTTGTAGACTAACTCAAACAGTAGATCACTTCACTCATGGTTCTCTTGCTAGCCCTGCGCCGGTGCTCGGCTTAGGTTTCACTTTGCAGTGGCTGTGTCAAGACGTGTTATGCTTTGCAATAAAAAAAAACATTGGTACAAAGCAAGCCCATTCACTTTTTTATGCTGATAAGAGAATTACAATGGTTTTTTATGTGACAAAAATGTGCGATTAAATTGCGATTAATCGTGAGTTAACTATGACTGTCGCGACATTAATTGTGATTAAATATTTTAATCACTTGACAGCACAAATATATATATATATATATATATATATATATATATATATATATATATATATATATCAATTCCATGTTCTCCATTCTTGTCTGTGTATGTGTTCTGGTCCACAACATCTGACGCAGATCTTGTTACTCCAGGTGATGTCTGAGCTGGTATGGCTTATTAGTGATATTTCTCTCTGTCGTATTCCACGGTAGGTTTGTGTAGCATTGGGGGTCGAAGCCTGGGGACCCTTAGTGAAGGTTTGCCCTGATTCTACCCCTACGCCACCCAGCTGCTCAGATTAGAGCTCAGATCCTGTGGGACTTCACATTCCAGTCTGACAAACAGGTACTGGAGAACCAACCAGACATCGTGATGGTAGTCAAGGAGCAGAAAAGTGGAGTTGTGATAGATGTGGCAACCCAGCTAACAGGAACATCAGGCAGAAGGAGCACGAGAAGATCGAGAAGTACCAGGGACTGAAAGAACAACTGGAACAGATGTGGAAGGTAAAGTCCAAAGTGGTCCCAGTGGTGACAGGAGTATTAGGAGCTGTGACCCCAAACTGAGAGACAGAGAGAGAGACAGAGAGAGAGAGAGAGAGAGAGAGAGAGAGAGAGAGAGGCTCCAGGAGATTCCAGGTACAACATCTGAGGTCTCTGTCCAGAAGAGTGCAGGTCTCAGAACAGCTAAGATACTGCGCAGAACCCACAACCCCCCGGGCCTGTGGTTGAGAACTAGAAGGTTAGTTTATATCTAGAAATAGAAGGTTTTTATATAGTTTAAATATTTATAATAAAATAAATGTTTCATATCTTTAATATGTAATATTCATGATTCTGCACCATCTCCTGATCCCCACTGAAATGTAAGCGGATGGGTGTGATATCGACCACGTTCACTTCTTTGTTCAAAAGGTCCAAGTTTCCTCGTGTCTAATCTCTTCTACTGAAGCGTGTGATCAGACAACACTCTGATGGATCTGATCTAAGAAGGATCATAAGGTTTTATACAAACCTGTGGAATCCATGCAGCTTGTGTTCACACCGTCATTAAAAGCAAAAAGGGGTGGAGCAAATACTAAGAAACTGAAATTCATGTAAGTGATTGAAGGCCTGATGGAGCCATCAAACTCGATGAAAAGTGACCCGGGGCACAAGGCACATTACTGTCACATCACAAATAATCAATCATGACTAATTAATTTGACAACAACATTATTTAATTAGGTAAAAATATATTCATTAGTCGCTGTCTTAAATGCCTCCATATTCGGAGCAGTGGGAAATACAGATACTGGTCGAGATGTTTGATTATACAGATTCTCCGAACATGCAGATCTGGTTCTCATGTTCTACTTTAGTCTTAACACCATTAATCATATCAGCATTTGTGGAGCTCACACACATCCGTTCAGTGCAGCTACAAGCACAGAAAATATCTAAAAATATATACAGTCGCGGTCAGAAGTTTACATACAGTGACATGAATGTCAGGGCAATATTTGGGCTTTCAGTAATTTCTTTGAACTGTTCTTTTTCTGTGGCAGAATGATTGTACAGCACACAGTTTTAATAAAAAAAAAAACACTAGAATTTGGTGCACAAGTTTTAATTTTCTTTGTAACATCAGCTGATTATAAAGGCACGTCACACACCAGCATCCGGGTGACCCTCTGATGAAGACGGAAGTTACACTATTGAAACATGTCAGGTAAAGGTAAAAACCTTTTACATGTCTGAAGCAAAAGAAAACTAATGATTTGATTTAAGAAGAAGACATAATGAACGTAACATATCTATTAATTTTCTTTGACTTTTCTGAAATCAACACAGGGTCAAAATTATGCATACAGGGTCAAAAATATACATACAGCACACCTAATATTTCGGTAAAATGTCTCTTCGTAAGATTCACCTTGACCAAACATTTTTGTTTACCATGAACAAGCTTCTGGCAGAATTCTGGTTGGATATTTCATGACTCTTCATGGTAGAATTGGTAGAGTTCAATTCAATTTTTTTTTGGCATGGACTGGACTTATAAGCACAGTGCATACAGTATATTTTCAATCGGGTTGAAGTCAGGACTTGTTTTAAGCTTAATGTTAGCCTGCTTTATCCTCCACAACCAGTTCTGATGCGTGTTTGGGTTCATTGCCCTGTTGTAACTCCCAAGTCCCAAGTCGTGTTCAAGTTTCTGATGGTTTATGCTGAAGAATTCTGAGGTCGTCCTCCTTCTTCATTATTCCATCCACTTTGTGCAATGAACCAGTTCCACTGGCAGCAAAACAGCCCCAGAGCATGATGATCCTACCACCACCACCAGCTGGTACAGTGTTCCTCTGTACATGATGGTCATTGTGGCCAAACAACTCAATCTTTGTCTCATCTGACCATACAGCTTTCCTCCAGAAGGCTTTTTCTTTGTCCGTGTGGTCAGCTTCAAACTTTAGTTAAGCTTGAAGGTGTCAATTTTGGAGCAGAGGGTTATTTCTTGGATAGCAGTCTCTTAGCCCATGGTGATCTGAACTGTAGACAGTGATCCATCAGCTTCCAGTTCATGGCAGGGCTGTGCCATGGTGGTTCCCAGGTTGTTCCTGACCATCCAAACCAATTTCCTTTCAGCTGAAGGTGACAGTTTGGGTTTTCTTGAAGCAAAGTGACTTGGCAAAGTGACTACACCTCACAATAACTTGGATACAATTGTTTGAACTGATCTTGGAATTTGCAGTTGTTTAGAAATGGCTCCAATAGACATTCTGGAGTTGTGTACATCTCCGGTCCTCTTTCTCAGATCTGCACTGAGCTCCTTGGACTTTCCCATTTTACTGTGTGCTGGTCAATCCAATGAGTGCTGTAAACAAACCCTTTTTATGAAGGCACAGAGAAGCTACCAGCTGTAGTCAATCATCATCACTAACAGGAAGTTAAGAGACATTTTGGAAGTTTCAGCATCTCGAATTAATAATCTAAGTGAGTGTATGTAAATTTTTGACCCTGTATGTATAATTTTGACCCTGTGTTGATTTCAGAAAACCCAAGGAAAATTAAAACTTGTGCACCAAATTCTAGTGTTTTTTTTTAATTAAAGCTGTATGCTGTACAATCATTCTGCCACAGCAAAAGAACAGTTCAAAGAAATTACTGAAAGCCCAAATATTGCCCTGACATTCAGATCCAAGATGACATTCATGTCACTGTATGTAAACTTCTGACCACAACTCTGTGTGTGTCCTTCATTTTTGCCATCTTTTTAACCATACACATTACCAATTGTTTAATTTGACATGGTGGAATTTCTAATAATTTCTTATACATCACGCAATATACAGTTTAGACATTATTTATATCATTATTAACATGAAACAAAACCATCAAGATGGGAAAGAAGATTTTTAAGTTGTTTTTATGCTGCAGTGACACATTTTTACCAGCAGATGTCACCATCATGCTGGGTTTTGATCACTGAAGTGATTGATTAACTGATGGATTAATTAATTGGTTGAACTGCTTCAGAGTTGTATAAAGAGTTGGTTCCTCCATCGCTGAGTGAATCTGTCCCTCAGGAACGAGGTCAAAACATAACACACGATAAATCAGGAACTCAGACACTAAATACATCAGCGAGAGACTCGGTTTTATATCTGAACTGCAGACATCATTCTGATAGACAGTAATTAAAAAAACTTACCTTCATTAAAAACAGTCAGCTAAAACACTGCAGTATGTTGAGAAGAAATAGAAAGAAAAAAAGACACTAAATCAGAAAAAAAAAGATTTCAGAAGGGTTCTTCAGTTCCTAGGGAACACTTACAGGTTCTATATAGAACCCTACAACAGAGTAACTCCCTGTTAGAAAGGGTTCTAGGGTTCTGGAAAGGGTTTCTGGACTTTAATTTTTTTCAGTGCAGTATGTTGTAAAGTTTTGTATTTTGATGTACGTAATGTTTTCTAGTATGTTGTTAAGCTGCAAATGAAAACAATATCATGACAATGTTGTAAAGTTTCTGCAGCACATTTAAAGTTGTAAAGTTGTGTATTATGAGAGCTTATGACAAAACTTTACAACATAAAACAAAACCTGAGAAAGAATTTTGGAGCATGATGCAGCGTTACAGTTTTACATCATGATACAAAACTTTACAACTTACAACGTTATTCAACTTTACGTAAAGTTTCATCGTGTGACGTAAAGTTTAAAGGTTTAAAAATAATATTAGAAAACAACAACTCAGGACTCATAATACACAATACCATGTACAGCATGTGTGTTCCTGCTGATATTATGCACTTATTGACTGAGTGGGAGGGACGGACAGGAAAACATTCGGCTCAAGGTCACGCCATACAAATGACCAAGAGCCAAATATTTTCCCATCCGGCCTGAATTAACTCAGTCAATAAACATTTTATCATATTGACCTTTTTCAACTAATGTACGCAGTGGAAAATAATGAACAACAGTGTGTGAAAAACGAACAGATCCATTTTTATTTGATTGACAGCAAACTGTTTATAGGCTGAATCACCTTTATACAAGTTTAAAATAACAGTTTGAATTCTATAAATATAACTGAATTTACTGTTCACTGGAAATGAAAACGACTTCAGGACTTCCCTGGACTTTTTAAAGTCTTCGGCTTTTAGGATGTTTATCTTACTGTTGTTGTTGTCAAGGTAGCGTTGAATACTTCGCAAAAAGTCGTCTAAATTTCCCTTTTTCTTTGCTTGTATAAAGAACCTGCATAGCAACCTGTCGAGCTCCTCAGAGGTGACGACTGTTACGTCTCTGTTCTCCTGAACTTCAGCAAGAAAGCTTTTGAAAACGTTCATGTTGTACTTTATGTTTTCTTGTTGTTGTCCTTGTGTAAACAAGTCAATTTCATCGCTCGAAAATACCTTTTTTTCATTTCCTTCGACAATTTCAGCGTGTTCAGTTCACTCTGTGTCTGATAAATCACTTGGATAATACAATTCACTTTCACTGTGCTCGGCTGTGTCGCTCATTTTTCAAAGTAACAATTCAGAGCAAAATGAAAACAGCAGAAGGAAACGAGGGAAACGGGTCCGAGGCCGTATGGAGCACTTGCATGTGACGTCACAGCCGATCCAGATTGTGACAGACGCCACCTTGTCGGTCAAACGCCATATTCCGCCTTCTACTTCTACTTCTACCTTTTCTTCTGGAAAAACCCTACTATATACAATTCTACTACAACGGCTGTGGCTACAAGCTCTCCCTACCTGTGCATGTTTTTTATGTTTTTCTCTCTCGTCTCTCGTCTTCTTCCGCTTATCCAGGACCGGGTCGCAGAGGCAGCAGTCTAAGCATGGAAGCCCAAACTTCCCTTTCCCCAGACACCTCGGCCAGCTCCTCGGGAAGAACACCGAGGCGTTCCCAGGCCAGCCGAGAGACATAGTCCCTCCAGCGTGTCCTGGGTCTTCCCCGGGGCCTCCTCCCGGGGGGACATGCCTGGAACACCTCCCCAGGGAGGCGTCCAGGAGGCATCCGAAAAAGATGCCCGAGCCACCTCAGCTGGTTCCCCTCGATGTGAAGGAGCAGCGGCTCTACTCCGAGCTCCTCCCGAGTGACTGTGCTTCTCACCCTATCTCTAAGGGAGCGCCCAGCCACCCTGCGAAGGAAACTCATTTCAGCCGCTTGTATCCGCGATCTTGTTCTTTCTGTCATTACCCAAAGCTCATGACCATAGGTGAGAGTCGGAACGTAGATCGACCGGTAAATTGAGAGCTTCGCCTTTTGGCTCAGCTCCTTCTTCACCACGACGGACCGGTAAAGCGACCGCATCACTGCGGAGGCTGCACCGATCCGCCTGTCGATCTCACGCTCCATCCTTCCCTCACTCGTGAACAAGATCCCGAGATACTTAAACTCCTCCACTTGAGGCAGGACTTCTCCACCAACCTGGAGAGGGCAAGCCACCCTTTTCCGGTCGAGAACCATGGCCTCGGACTTGGAGGTGCTGATTCTCATCCCAGCCGCTTCACACTCGACTGCAAACCGCCCCAGTGCATGCTGAAGGTCCTGGTTTGAAGAAGCCAACAGGACAACATCATCCGCAAAAAGCAGAGATGAAATCCTGTGGTTCCCAAACAGGATTCCTTCCGGCCCCTGGCTGCGCCTAGAAATTCTGTCCATAAAAATTATGAACAGAACCGGTGACAAAGGGCAGCCCTGACGGAGTCCAACATGCACTGGGAACAGGTCTGACTTACTGCCGGCAATGCGAACCAGACTCCTGCTCCGTTCGTACAGGGACTGGACAGCCCTTAGCAAAGAGCCCCGAACCCCATACTCCCGAAGCACCCCCCACAGAATACCACGGGGGACACGGTCGAATGCCTTCTCCAGATCCACAAAGCACATGTGGACTGGTTTGGCAAACTCCCATGAACCCTCGAGCACCCTATAAAGGGTATAGAGCTGGTCCAGTGTTCCGCGACCAGGACGAAAACCGCATTGTTCCTCCTGGATCCGAGGTTCGACTATTGGTCGAATTCTCCTCTCCAGTACCCTGGAGTAAACTTTCCCTGGGAGGCTGAGAAGTGTGATTCCCCTATAATTGGAGCACACTCTCCGGTCCCCTTTCTTAAAAAGAGGGACCACCACCCCAGTCTGCCACTCCAGAGGCACTGTCCCCGACCGCCACGCGATGTTGCAGAGGCGTGTCAACCAAGACAGCCCCACAACATCCAGAGACTTGAGATACTCAGGGCGGATCTCATCCACCCCCGGTGCCTTGCCACCGAGGAGCTTGCAAACCACCTCAGTGACTTCGGCTTGGGTAATGGACGAGTCCACCTCTGAGTCATCAGCCTCAGTCTCCTCAATGGAAGACATGACGGTGGGATTGAGGAGATCCTCAAAGTATTCCTTCCACCACCCAACAATGTCCCCAGTCGAGGTCAACAGCTCCCCACCCGCACTGTAAACAGTGTTGGCAGAGTACTGCTTCCCCCTCCTGAGGCGCCGGACGGTTTGCCAGAATTTCTTCGAGGCCGACCGATAGTCCTTCTCCATGGCCTCCCCGAACTCCTCCCAGTTCCGAGTTTTTGCCTCCGCAACTGCCCGAGCTGCAGCACGCCTGGCCTGCCGATACCCGTCGGCTGCCTCAGGAGTCCTGGAGGTCAACATGGCCCGATAGGACTCCTTCTTCAGCTTGACGGCATCCCTTACTTCCGGTGTCCACCACCGGGTTCGGGGATTGCCGCCACGACAGGCACCGGAGACCTTGCGGCCACAGCTCCGAACAGCTGCATCCACAATGGAGGTAGAGAACATGGTCCACTCAGACTCAATGTCCCCCGCCTCCCTCGGAAGCTGGGAAAAGCTCTCCCGGAGGTGGGAGTTAAAGACCTCCCCAACAGAGTGCTCGGCCAGACGTTCCCAGCAGACCCTCACCATACGTTTGGGCCTGCCAGGTCTGTCCAGCTTCCTCCTCCGCCAGCGGATCCAACTCACCACCAGGTGGTGATCAGTTGACAACTCAGCCCCTCTCTTCACCCGAGTGTCCAAGACATAGGGTCGGAGATCAGATGACACGACTACAAAGTCGATCATCGACCTCCGACCTAAGGTGTCCTGGTGCCACGTGCACTTATGGACACCCCTATGCTCGAACATGGTGTTCGTTATGGACAAACTGTGACTAGCACAGAAGTCCAATAACAAAACACCACTCGGGTTCAGATCGGGGAGGCCGTTCCTCCCAACCACGCCCCTCCAGGTGTCACTGTCATCGCCCACGTGAGCATTGAAGTCCCCCAGTAGCACAATGGAGTCCCCAGTCTGAGCACCCCTCAGTACCTCTCCCAGGGACTCCAAGAAGGCTGGATACTCTATACTGCTATTTGGCCCGTAGGCACAAACAACAGCAAGAGCCCTCTCCCCAATCCGAAGGCGCAGAGAGGCGACCCTCTCGTTCACTGGGGTAAACTCCAACACATGGCGGCTGAGCTGGGGAGCTATAAGGAAGCCCACACCAGCCCGCCGCCGCTCACCACGGGCGACTCCAGAGAAGTGGAAAGTCCAGCCCCTCTCAAGGAGCTGGGTTCCAGAGCCCAAGCTGTGCGTGGAGGTGAGCCCGACTATCTCTAGCCGGTACCTCTCAACCTCCCGCACAAGCTCAGGCTCCTTCCCCCCCAGCGAAGTGACATTCCATGTCCCAACAGCCAGCCGCTGTGTCCGGGGATCAGGTCGTCGAGGCCCCTGCCTTCGACTGCCACCCAATCCACACTGCACCAAACCCCTACTGCTACCTCTGTGGGTGGTGAACCCACAGGAGGTCGGGCCCACGTCACCTCTTCGGGCTGAGCCCGGCCGGGCCCCATGGGCAAAGGCCCGGCCACCAAGCGCTCGCATACGAGCCCCAACCCCGGGCCTGGCTCCAGGGTGGGGCCCCGGCTGCGTCCTACCGGGCGACGTCACGGTCCTGGATTTTTCCTCCATAGGGGTTTTTTGGTGAACTGCTCTTGGTCTGGCCTGTCACCTAGGACCTGTCTGCCTTGGGAAACCCTAACAGGGGCATAATGCCCCCGACAACATAGCTCCTAGGATCATTCAAGCACACAAACCCCTCCACCACAATAAGGTGGCAGTTCTTTTATGTTTTTTGTGTGTATTTTTGCGTGTTGTTCGTCTGTACCGGACTTCAATATCCACTACAACCGTATGGACTTACTGGACATTGGTTTCCAGCAGAAAATGACGGTTTGTAGCGATTTCCATCGCATGCACAGCATTCCGGACGAGAAAAAAAAAAAACATTCCGGACGAGATAGTGAGACCAGCGGGGTCTCCGTGGATTGTTATTGGAAGCAAAGCGAAGGAGGCGGCGCCGGGAGCAAAAGTGAGGCTGCAGAGCCGGCCTGTTGACTAAGCTCAGAAAACAGCTACTCAAACCTCCACTGCTAAGCCTCTACCTCTCCAACGCCAGGTAAACAAGACGGACGATTTGAAATTACAGCTGGAATTACCTTATTCTATTCTATAATCGGCTGGTCAGTGCTATACTCAATACTTAAGTGACTTACCCATCCAATGAGGATCATTTTCTTGTTTACAAGATGCCACATCTGAGTCGCTGACAAATCCTGAATTTCTGTAAAGATAACTGTCCAGAGATTTATAAGCACGCAGTGCTTCACCACTGAACAGCGAGAGAAAGTTAATGAGGTAATTATACACGTCCGTATTCCACCTCTGGCAGTTCAAAATCTACTGACACGGTCGTGAAAACTCCGTCCGGAAAGCCATAAGGGTCACTAATCTGTAGATCGTTTATTTTAGACATATATCTAGTTATCTGTTCATTAGAAAAATGAGCCGTGTAGTCCGTCGGTTGAAATTGATCCATTCTGTACACGAGTGCAGCAGTATTCAGCGGTGTTTTTTACTGACAAGATGGCGGCTGTGTACTTTCCGGTCACGTGACTGCAAGATCTCTATACGGCTTTTTCAGGACCGGATTCAAAAATCCATATCTGTGCGGTCATGTGACTTTCTCCAGTGGTTTTATCAAGAGCACGTGCACGCAGGTTCATACAATAAAGTGTGTTATTAATTCAACACGTGTAAAAATAAATCTGTGTTTTCATAAACAATAATAAAGTGTATAATGCCTTATGAACACATTATAACATGATATGAAGGTGTTAATGAACTTTTATTCTAAAAAACTCTACCAGTCTGTGTGAGTCGATATACACAACACCTTATAAACAAAGCCACAATAACGTACCAGATATTTTAATTTGAACTTCATGTTTAATAAAGATCTCAAGGCTCCGTCAAAAAATAAAGTTAAAATAGCGTTCAACATTCGACAGTGTGCTCATGCCGACATGTCCTCAGTTAGCGCTGTTAGCTCAGAGCTGCACGTTTGCTACAATTTGCTGATTTTTTTTTTGTCTCGATAAGAAAAGTGTGTTCTTGTTTACAAGCATCATAATTGTTTACTTTTTGCTTCCCTCGATGTATTGCTCAGTTTTAGTTTGTGTTACAGAAATAACCAGATAGCATTATGCTAACACTCTGATTATCCCTCATGGGCGTGGCCTGTCCAGCTGTCTTTAAATTACAGTCATATGTCAGTAGGCAGAATGTACATTTTTAAACTGTACTTTAATGTTGTAATAATGTTGAGATAAAAGCGCATCCGAGAAATCGACTGCAGCCAGTCATTTGGGTTTGTTGTTTCAATACATCACAGCTAATTAGTATAAAATAAGAAAAGACCTCACTTTGAACACGGACAGTTTCAGTGAGTGATCAGCTTTCTCGATACTCGCTAGCTAGCTGTGTTAGCATATCAGATTAGCTAGTTTAGTTAAATTAAATCAAATTTCAGTTGTAGCAGAGCAGATCTATTTTTGTAATTTAATTGTAAAGCAGTGAAAATGTCCGATACTAAAAAACCTCAGATGTTCTCTGAAGAAAACGACAAAATATTTTTGATTCTGTTCATGCTGAAGAATAGCACTTCAGTAAACGCTGATGTTCACAGATAGTGTATAAGGAGGGGGGAGGGGCAGCAGATTGAATGGTGGGGGCAATTACTTTTGTCTTGTACGCCCCTTACAGTGACGGATTCACTAATACTCACTATGTTCCCTATCTCAGGCCTTAAATATTTATATTTAGGTCTTTGGTAGTTCTTCAGCTGACACCAGAACTTCCATCACATGGTGTGTTCATGATGGAAGCCTACAGTGATGTGTGTGTGTGTGTGTGTGTGTGTGTGTGTGTGTGTGTGTGTGTGTGTGTGTGTGTGTGTGAGAGAGAGAGTTATCAGAAAGTTGAGGTTGGTCAGGTATGAAACAAAATGTCTTGGTCGTGAAGATTTGTGAAAGTTCTTGTGGTTCTTGGTCACTGCACCCCGACCAGCTCAGTGATGGGTGGAGCAAACACCATGAGCTCCTGGTACCTGTGGAAGAAGAGCTGAAGGCGAGAGAGATAGCCGTCCTCCTGATACGGCAACGCCTTCGCCTTCAGGTACCGTGACACGATTGGCTTCACCTGCACACACACACACACACACACACACACACACACACACACACACACACACACACACACACAGGTTAGTGGAAAACCCAAAACACAAACACACCAATCATGTGGTGTTCTTGGCGAATGTTAAACCCAGTGCTGGAACGTGTTCACCTTGAGGCACATGTTGTCGGACAGTGAAGGGAACAGGTGATGCTCCACGTGGCAGTTGATGAGCGAGTGGCCGAAGGTCCAATCCAACAGTGGGTTCCGCGGCAGGTTTAACACACCGTGGCTCATCTGGTAGATACGCTTGGGCCGACGATTCGGAGAAAACATCGGCAACCCAATGTGCTGTGAGAACAACCACAGTGGATCAGCTGACCAGTTAAATCATCATACATGAAGAAGAAGAAGAAGAAGAAGAAGAAGAAGAAGAAGAAGAAGAAGAAGCAGAAGAAGGAGAAGAAATCTCAACAGTATGAAGAACTATGACTCCAAATCAGTGATGTCATTGTGGTCACCAAACAACAAATCTGATATTCTCCAAATGCAACACACTAAACTGCTGCCAATTCTGAGGGAACTTCTGCCAGGCTTTGCTACCCCACGTCTAAACACCTGGACATGTTCCTGGTTCCTGTTGTCCTCCAGCTCCACCCTGAAGGCTCCTCTTTCTTACATAACCAAATGTGGTCCAAATACGGCGTAAATAAACTTGTCCACACTTTCATTTTCATCAAGCTGGACCTCCTTCTTCAGTGGTCTCCTTCAATCTCCTTAAAGACCTTCTGCGAAAAGGTTAACCAGAACATGACCACATCAGGAACTAAATACATCTCCAACATGCTGGAGGACCTGCAGGTCTATTAGATTAACAGGTTCTGGTCAGTTGGTAGCCTTCAGAATCAAAACCAACACACAATGAGGCAGGTTCATATATTTAACGTTGATTATCTTAGGACTGGTGTGTGTGTGTGTGTGTGTGTGTGTGTGTGTGTGTGTGTGTGTGTGTGTGTGTGTGCATATTGGACTTTGTGGTGTTTTTCTTGAAAAAATCTCCCCTGGTTAATGAAGAGTCTGTTCTGTTCTGATTTTTATTCTGTAGGAAAATGTTCTCTGCCTTCAAAGAGCTCCAAAGAGTCACAAATATTTTCAAGCATCAGCACAAACGGACACAAATCCCACAGCGGATCAGAACACACTGAGCGTTAAGTCTCATGCTGGGAAAAAAATCAGGCGTGAATTGTTCTTTTCTTCTCTCCTGTTACGGTTCTTAATGAACCAGAGCCAAGGTTAAACCTCCAGCGTGAACGAGTGAGAGCCAGAGAGAACAAAACGGCTTTGAAAGAGAGAGAGGAAAGAAAGAAAGAGAGAGAGAGAGAGAGAGAGAGAGAGAGAGAGAGAGAGAGAGAGAGAGGGAGGGAGGGAGGGAGGGAGAGAGGGAAGGGTGAATGATGGTGGAAAACAAAACACAATTCTGTATTTCTGAAAATGATGCAAATTTATGATTATTAGTTAAAACCCCAAAGTGCTTTATGAAGAAATCAGACAAAGAAACATGAATAAATAATAACGTTACTAAACAACTCGTAAAATGATATTTTATTTGGATAATAATTGTGTTTGCAGATGATGTTTATGGCTGTGCATGCTCACTGTCAGAATTCCGTACACGTTGGGATTAGATCTCACTTCATCCACATGGAATGTTAATGAGAATAATTAGAATTATATTAGAGTATATATAATCATGAGAAATATTAGAATAATAAATTTCACAAAGGAATGCGAAAATTAAAAAGACTTTTATTTTTTATTAAACAGCCTTTACTTCCTGTTTCTCTGACAAAAAACACTGAGATGTGAAAGTCACGATTACACCGAGCTGTTGTGTATTGCGCTGGCATTTTTAAACAACGTTCTTTTTTTGCCTTGTGGGCGGAGCCTTTCTCTGTGAAACGTGATCACAGCGGGAGTCTGATCACGGTCCGATCACAGTTACACGTGTTAATATGTGCTGTTTAAATGTACTGAAACACGATCCCATCATGATCAGATCACTGATAATGCTCACTAATGCCAAGGTCAAAGTCAAGGTCAAAGTCAAAGTCAAGGTCAAGTTTATGTGCATGCTGTGGACGGCAACGCCGGACTAAACCACAACACACCAACAAAACGCTCCCGAAAGGAACCAGTACACTCTCAGGTTCCTGAAACATTCCTGGATGGTGAATGGTTCTAGATTTATTAAGTGGTTCTAACCTAAAGCACTGCGCGTGTGTGTGTGTGTGTGTGTGTGTGTGTGTGTGTGTGTGTGTGTGTGTGTGTGTCTCACCTGGAAGATGTTGACATGGATGTAGGGGATGGAGAACATGTTTCTGCTCAGCAGCATCACCAGCAGCGCTGAGCTACACTCCAAGCCCGATACACACCGCAGCAGTGCGTAGTGGGAACACACACCTACACACACACACACCACCGTACGCATCGCTGTGCACAACGGCTGGCCTTTCAGCTGCCCTACAACACACACACACAGCTTTTATACACACATCCTGAGCCAGGTTGGCTAGCTAACATTAGCTTAACTGTTATATATGTAACTGAAAATAGTAGCCAAGATCGCTAGCAAGCTAACTAAGCTAACATCAGTTAAACTGTTTATATTATACTTTAAACCAGAATAAGTTTAAAGTAGAGAGATTAAATCATATCTTATTATCCAATCACAAACTGTATAAGAACATCACAAGCCGTCTCTCCTTTTTTCTTTGCTTTCTTTGGGTTGATGTATTTTGCCAATAACGTTCACAAAATATGAGTTTAAAAGAAAAATCCTAATGTTACGTTTCTTGTTAAAAATGTGGTTACTGCTTTAATTATGTGGTGAAATCGGCTCACATTAACTAGCCTTAATGGGCTAAACTGGGTTTACATGAAATTACATAAAAACATAGCTACACTTAGCTGGTTGAACAACTTATAGCTAGCTGTATTTATATTATAAGCAGTTTAGCTGATGTTAGCTAGCTTGCTAAGCTGTTACACAGTCAAATAGTTCGTGATATATATCAATAGAGAGATGCAGAATCAGCAATATTTTATAGCTAACCTAGCATTATCTATCTTGCTAGAAACTCAGACTACTGATCTGATTTACACAATAGTTTACAGAATGTTAGCTAAGCTATCAATACGTAAACTAACAACGAAGTGGAAAACTACTACATAGTTCATATAAAAACCAGCGCATTATGCTAAACAATATACAGTCAAGTTTGTGATAGGCTAATCAAATTTGACATAAGCCACGCCCCTTTTGTCTGTGCTCACCCATAGCTACTACAGGAGTGATGATGGGCACAGCAAGCGGGGCGATGAACAGATAAACACTTCGGGGCAGAAATGGAACCTTCCATGTGCTCGAGTCTCCGAGTCCGATCACGTTGGTGTGAGCGTGGTGCATCTTAATGTGTGCTTTCACACCCGCATTCGCTGTGAATGCTCCACACACCTGAAACATACAACGCTAACAGCTAACAGAACCTCATACTGCAGGATAGCTAATCGAGCTGTGTAATGCTAGCTCTTCATTTTCATTATATACGGTATGCTAACTATCATGCTAGCTAAATTCATGTTTTTAGACAATTTATTGGTAATCCTCCAAAGTAATACTAGCTAGCATAATACAACATGACCTAACAAAGTATGGTGTGTGTGTGTGTGTGTGTGTGCACGCACACCTGAGCTGACTAAATTTTCATAGAAAAATATATTCAAATGAGACACATGTGCAGACAGAGTGCCTCTTTTTCTCACTCTGAATGACCCTGTGAATTTACCGCAATAATACAGAAACTGAAAATCATGACGTTTATTGATAAACATGAAATGAAAGAAGAAAATAAATAAATCTGTGAAAAGAAAGATGGGAAGTGAGAACAATATCTCATCTCATCTCATCTCATTATCTCTAGCCGCTTTATCCTGTTCTACAGGGTCGTGGGCAAGCTGGAGCCTATCCCAGCTGACTACGGGCGAAAGGCGGGGTTCACCCTGGACAAGTCGCCAGGTCATCACAGGGCTGACACATAGACACAGACAACCATTCACACTCACATTCACACCTACGCTCAATTTAGAGTCACCAGTTAACCTAACCTGCATGTCTTTGGACTGTGGGGGAAACCGGAGCACCCGGAGGAAACCCACGCGGACACGGGGAGAACATGCAAACTCCACACAGAAAGGCCCTCGCCGGCCACGGGGCTCGAACCCGGACCTTCTTGCTGTGAGGCGACAGCGCTAACCACTACACCACTGTGCCGTGAGAACAATATGGGTGAAAAATATTTCATGTACGCTCAGAACAAACAACAGTGTAGAAACTGATGTACACTCGAGTTCTTTCAAACTCTGTACAGGTTTACTGACTACACAGCTTGATCAATAACTACCTAGCATGCTAACTAGTTAGTTTGTTAACTGACTAACTGTCTTGCTTGCTAACGTGAGTTTGTCTGCTGAACTGCACATATTTAATCTGCGATGTTCCATAAGCTTTCTCAGAACTGTTTTGATTGTGGTGGTTAAAAATTATATAAATTATACAATTCAATACAAATAAAACATTAAGCTAAATAATCAAGCTACACCTTGCCTCTCAGTGTAACACTAGCTCATTACATTCCTCACTTTCATTAAAGTCTTAGAGCATGCAATCGAAGTATAAAGCTAGCTAGCTCTTTGGCTATACTCTGCTGTAACACTAGCTAACAGGCTCTATGGTATTTCTTGCCTTATTTTATTTATTGCTGTTAGCTAGTTGTAATGCTGGCTACATTACAGGTGAATAACAACATAACATTTTTAAAAAGGCTAGTAATTTTGCCATATTTCTAGTTTGCTGATGAAATGTAACTTAGGCTCCACCCTTTTTGGCAGTACTGAGACAACAAGAGTGTCTCACCTCGATGAAGAAGACGGCCCAGAACTGTCCCCAGGCAGTGGACTCGCTCAGAGCTCCATGACTGGCCAGGTGAGTTCCCTTCACCGTGATCACAGCATGAGCCACGCCCATCAGAATCAAGCCCAACAGGAAGTAACACACTTGAGACGAGGACAAGAGCAAGAAAGCTGAGAGAGAGACAGAAAGACAGACAGAGGTAAGATATGCTTCATCATTTACTACTAATAATAATAATAATAATGTTAAATTTATATAGCGCCTTTCTCAATACCCAAGCTTGCTTCACAATTATAAGGAAAGGGAGGGGGGAAAAGTCCACCAAATCAAGGCTAGGATGTCATTCCAGTGGTGTAGCAGCCACAGTCCCACCAAAAGGTGCAGGAAAACAAGTCCCACACCACCTGCACAGCCACCGCGACACCGCCGGGCAACACCGCCCGGAACACTGCGCCACGGATCCACAAAGCGAGCACAGAAGCACCGCCACGCAGAGCGCCGGTATGTCCCAGACCGCCTGCACAGCCGCCATGACGCCACTGAGCAACATCGCTTGGAACACCATGTCAAGCACTAAAGCACTGCTGCACAGAGCGCTGGACAACCATGATGTTAAAATGAGCAACAAGCTCGCTACAGTCCATAGCAATAAATATGTGCATTGTCCCGCCCCAAATATATAAGGGGAGGAGCATTACTTAAACAACAAGAAGTTGCAGGAGAAATCTTTTAAAAGACGAAAGTTGTTTCAAAACACCACCCCCAGACCCTGGTTTATGAAACATCTGTGTGTAAAAATACATACAAACTAGATATCACTTGGTAAAATATATAAACTGATTTACTCACAGCGTCTCAGGAGGATTGTGCCAGAGGGACCTTCTACGATTAAAAATGAAATTCAGTACATTCTTGACCTGAGAGCAAACCTCCACACATTGAGCTAGCGAAGCCAGGAGAATTTGCTACAGGTGCAAGAGCATCAAGCCTGTCTGTATAATAGGGGGCTCGGTTACAGGAAATTTAACAGGGAGACAAAATGTGAAATGTCTGTGAGCTTCAAGAGATTTATAGTTTCCGAGCTGTTCACAGGTATATGCACTTACACCACAAACAAGATACTGTACAGTGGTGCTTGAAAGTTTGTGAACCCTTTAGAATGTTCTATATTTCTGCATAAATATGACCTAAAACATCATCAGATTTTCACACAAGTCCTAAAAGTAGATAAAGAGAACCCAGTTAAACAAATGAGACAAAAATATTATACTTGCTCATTTATTTATTGAGAAAAATGATCCAGTATTGCATATCTGTGAGTGGCAAAAGTATGTGAACCTCTAGGATTAGCAGTTAATTTGAAGGTGAAATTAGAGTCAGGTGTTTTCAATCAATGGGATGACAATCAGGTGTGAGTGGGCACCCTGTTTTATTTAAAGAACAGGGATCTATCAAAGTCTGATCTTCACAACACATGTTTGTGGAAGTGTATCATGGCACGAACAAAGGAGATTTCTGAGGACCTCAGAAAAAGCGTTGTTGATGCTCATCAGGCTGGAAAAGGTTACAAAACCATCTCTAAAGAGTTTGGACTCCACCAATCCACAGTCAGACAGATTGTGTACAAATGGAGGAAATTCAAGACCATTGTTACCCTCCCCAGGAGTGGTCGACCAACAAAGATCACTCCGAGAGCAAGGCGTATAATAGTTGGCGAGGTCACAAAGGACCCCAGGGTAACTTCTAAGCAACTGAAGGCCTCTCTCACATTGGCTAATATTAATGTTCATGAGTCCACCATCAGGAGAACACTGAACAACAATGGTGTGCATGGCAGGTTTGCAAGGAGAAAGCCACTGCTCTCCAAAAAGAACATTGCTGCTCATCTGCAGTTTGCTAAATATCACGTGGACAAGCCAGAAGGCAATTGGAAAAATTTTTGTGGACGAATGAGACCAAAATAGAACTTTTTGGTTTAAATGAGAAGCGTTATGTTTGGAGAAAGGAAAAGACTGCATTCCAGCATAAGAACCTTATCCCATCTGTGAAACATGGTGGTGGTAGTATCATGGTTTGGGCCTGTTTTGCTGCATCTGGGCCAGGATGGCTTGCCATCACTGATGGAACAATGAATTCTGAATTATACCAGCAAATTCTAAAGGAAAATGTCAGGACATCTGTCCATGAACTGAATCTCAAGAGAAGGTGGGTCATGCAGTAAGGCAACGACCCTAAGCACACAAGTCGTTCTACCAAAGAATGGTTAAAGAAGAATAAAGTTAATGTTTTGGAATGGCCAAGTCAAAGTCCTGACCTTAATCTAATCAAAATGTTGTGGAAGGACCTGAAGCAAACAGTTCACGTGAGGAAACCCACCAACATCCCAGAGTTGAAGCTGTTCTGTACGGAGGAACGGGCTAAAATTCCTCCAAGCCGGTGTGCAGGACTGATCAACAGTTACCGCAAACGTTTAGTTGCAGTTATTGCTGCACAAGGGGGTCACACCAGATACTGAAAGCACAGGTTCACATACTTTTGCCACTCACAGATATGAAATATTGGATCATTTTCCTCAATAAATAAATGACCAAGTATAAATTTTTGTCTCATTTGTTTAACTGGGTTCTCTTTATCTACTTTTAGGACTTGTGTGAAAATCTGATGATGTTTTAGGTCATATTTATGCAGAAATATAGAAAATTCTAAAGGGTTCACAAACTTTCAAGCACCACTGTAGTTGGTGAGATCTGGGTGTGAGGTTTGAGGCAGCCATGTGGGGTCAGCACTCCAACCTTTTGTGGTCAGCTCATATGGATCAGTGTTGTTAAAAGAGGACAATTTATCAAAATAATGGCTTCTCCACCTCAACTCCATTCTAAGGAAATATATCTGGAATGGGAAACGTGCTAGGATTAGGCTGTCCACTATGCAACGCTCTAGGCAGGATGGAGGTTTATCTTTTCCTGACTTTAAAGTTTATGCCCAAGCATTTGTGTTGCGCCCCATATCAGTCTGGTTTAATTCAAATAAAAATGTGGCATGGAGAGCTATTGAAGAGTCAGTGGTCACCCCCTATAATTTAAGAGATTTGGTTTTTTGCAATGTTCCTACTCGGCAATGCGCCCTTCATTTTGGTCCAATCATAACCCATTTGTTATCCACTTGGAAGGCTGTAGAAAGACAAACAGGATCTATATCAAAATGGCATCATCACTTTCCACTTTTTAATAATAATGGGTTTCTATCTGGGAGTACCCCATTTAGATCTTCTCAATGGGCAGAGTGCAACATCACAACTCTTGGAGACCTGTATGATGACAAAGGCTTGAGAACGTTTCAGGACCTGAAGTCGAAATACAATATACCGGCCTCTACTTTCTACTTATACTTACGCATCAGATCAGCTCTTAATGCTCTTGGTGTTCCTCTTGACACAAAATTACCAGTGCATAGTATTCGCAATGTTATATAGTTCAATGACTTCATCCCTTCTTCTGCTTCATCTATTTACTCCTTTCTGATGAAGAAGCTATACAAGCCTCTTGGAGTGGTAGCAGTTTGGTCAAAAGATTTAGAATGTGACCTGAAAGATACCTTTTCTGATCAGACATGGGAGACAATCATTATGTCATCTAAGAATCCTAATCATCAAATGATTCATTGGAAACTAGCACACAGAGTATATTTAACACCACTTAAAAAAGCGATTTCATATGCGTCTCACTACTTCACCTAATTGTACTTTGTGTTCAGATGGAAAAACTGGAACGTTTTTACATTTCTTTTGGGAATGCTCAGCACTGGTACCTTTCTGGCAATGGCTATCTGTTGATATTTCAACTCTGATAGACACAGATTATTATAACTCCAAAATATTTTTTCTAAATGATTATTCCAACCTCTCACTGACGCTTTTCCAGAGCAGCCTACTTTTACCTGCTTTTACCGCAGCCAAAAAACTGTTAGTCAGCCGATGGAACCCCCCACATGTTATGTGTAGACGTCTATGGGCTCTAAGTTTACTTGATATTATATCTATGGAACTCTCAACAGCCCGTATACATGGTGCCAGATCGCAAACTCTAATGAGGTGGAACAGTGCTTTTGATGAGGTCAAAACCTTTATTTCTGATACTCATGTCTAAGGTGCTGTGTACAGTTGCTCTGTAACTTTTTTCCCTTTCTCTTCTTTTTTTTAAATTTATTTACTTTTTTGCTGGAAAATATGTTGTTTCGTTTCTATACACTTGTATACCATTATTTCATTATTATCTCTAGCCGCTTTATCCTTCTACAGGGTCACAGGCAAGCTGGAGCCTATCCCAGCTGACTACGGGCGAAAGGCGGGGTACACCCTGGACAAGTCGCCAGGTCATCACAGGGCTGACACATAGACACAGACAACCATTCACACCTACGGTCAATTTAGAGTCACCAGTTAACCTAACCTGCATGTCTTTGGACTGTGGGGGAAACCGGAGCACCCAGAGGAAACCCACGCGGACACGGGGAGAACATGCAAACTCAGCACAGAAAGGCCCTCGCCGGCCATGGGGCTCGAACCCGGACCTTCTTGCTGTGAGGTGACAGCGCTAACCACTACACCACCGTGCCGCCACTTGTATACCAATGTACTTTAAATGTTTATATAACATGTAAGATTACAGATGCTCACCACTGGGTTGGGGTGGGGGGTGGGTGGGTGTGAAGTGTTATACCTCTGTATTTGTGTTGATTATGAATATGTGCATTATTATAAAATAAAAAACAATTGGTCACAAATAATAATGGCTCCTGTCATCCTTGCTGAGTTTGGCTTGGTATGGGATCTTCTCACTTTGCTTCTGTTTCACCAGTTGTACTGCTTTCACTGATATCAAAGAGTATAAGAGTAAAATTATAAAAGTTATTTGCTGTTACTTTCACTTTACCAATACTTCCAGAATGGCTCCTCGTTGACATCGACACGTGACTGGCAAAGACCCTTACCCACTATCTCTGCAAAGTTCTATTCTCTATACCTGCTCTCTCTGAAGGTTGTGTCCTCTACACCTACTTTCTCTGCAAGGTTCTAGTCTCTATACCTGCTCCCTGTGCAAGGTTCTATTCTCTATACCCACTCTCTCTGCAAGGTTCTAGTCTCTATACCCTCTCTCTCTGCAAGGTTCTAGTCTCTATACCCACTCTCTCTGCAAGGTTCTAGTCTCTATACCCACTCTCTCTGCAAGGTTCTATCCTCTATACCCTCTCTCTGCAAGGTCATATCCTCTATACCCGCTCTCTCTGAAGATTGTATCCTCTATACCCTCTCTCTTTGCAAGGTTCTAGTCTCTATACCCACTCTCTCTGCAAGGTTCTATCCTCTATACCCTCTCTCTGCATGGTCATATCCTCTATACCCACTCTCTCTGCAAGGTCATATCCTCTATACCCGCTCTCTCTGAAGATTGTATCCTCTATACCCACTCTCTCTGCAAGGTTCTATTCTCTATACCCACTCTCTCTGCAAGGTCAGATCTCCTATACCCACTCTCTCAGCAAGGTCAGATCTCCTATACCCACTCTCTCTGCAAGGTCAGATCTCCTATACCCACTCTCTCTGCAAGGTCAGATCTCCTATACCCACTCTCTCTGCAAGGTCAGATCTCCTATACCTGCTCTATCTGCAAGGTTCTATCCTCTATACCCACTCTCTCAGCAAGGTCATATCCTCTTTACCTGCTCTTTCTGAAGGTTGTATCCAAAATACCTGCTGTCTCTGAAGGTTCTATTCTCTATACCCACCCTCTCTGCAAGGTTCTATTCTCTATACCCACCCTCTCTGCAAGGTTCTAGTCTCTATACCTACTCTCTCTGCAAAGTTATATCCTCTATACCCACTTTCTCTGCAAAGTAATATCCTGTATATACCCACTCTCTCTGAAGATTGTATCCTCTATACTTGTTCTCTCTGCAAGGTCATATCCTCAATACCCACTCTCTCGGCAAGGTCATATCCTCTATACCCACTCTCTGAAGGTTGCATCCTCTATACTTGCTCCCTCTGCAAGGTTCTATTCTCGATACCCGCTCTCTCAGCAAGGTCATATCCTCTATACCCACGATCTCTGCAAGGTCAGATCTCCTATACCCACTTTCTCTGCAAAATAATATCCTGTATATACCCACTCTCTCTGAAGATTGTATCCTCTATACCCTCTCTCTCTGAAGGTTGTATGCTCTATACCCACTCTCTCTGCAAGGTTCTATTCTCTATACCCACTCTCTCTGCAAGGTCAGATCTCCTATACCCACTCTCTCAGCAAGGTCAGATCTCCTATACCCACTCTCTCTGCAAGGTCAGATCTCCTATACCCACTCTCTCTGCAAGGTCAGATCTCCTATACCTGCTATCTCTGCAAGGTTCTATCCTCTATACCCACTCTCTCAGCAAGGTCATATCCTCTATACCCACTCTCTGAAGATTGTATCCTCTATACCCTCTCTCTCTGAAGGTTGTATGCTCTATACCCACTCTCTCTGCAAGGTTCTATTCTCTATACCCACCCTCTCTGCAAGGTTCTAGTCTCTATACCTACTCTCTCTGCAAAGTTATATCCTCTATACCCACTTTCTCTGCAAAGTAATATCCTGTATATACCCACTCTCTCTGAAGATTGTATCCTCTATACTTGTTCTCTCTGCAAGGTCATATCCTCAATACCCACTCTCTCGGCAAGGTCATATCCTCTATACCCACTCTCTGAAGGTTGCATCCTCTATACTTGCTCCCTCTGCAAGGTTCTATTCTCGATACCCGCTCTCTCAGCAAGGTCATATCCTCTATACCCATGATCTCTGCAAGGTCAGATCTCCTATACCCACTTTCTCTGCAAAATAATATCCTGTATATACCCACTCTCTCTGAAGATTGTATCCTCTATACCCTCTCTCTCTGAAGGTTGTATCCTCTATACCCACTCTCTCTGCAAGGTCGTATCCTCTATACACACTCTTTCTATGAGGTCATACTTGCTATACTTGCTTGTTCAGTTCCTTGTCATTTGAAGACTGGACTACTGCAAATCTCCCGACAGGTCTGTGCCTACAAGCCAATTTGGGTCCTGAAACTGATACAGAATGCAACTGAACATTTCTCTACGTTCTCCCACACCACATTATTGTTATGGTCCCTCAACTGGCTGTAATTGTCCACATCACATTTAAAACAATGACTCTCACCTTTGAAGCCAAAAATGGGTCAGTGCTGGCCTATGTCCCTTAAAGCACTTATCACAGAAAGAAAAACACTGCATTACAGTAAAGGTTTACAAAAAGAAAAACACTGCAATCCAGTATAAGAACCTTATCCCATCTGAGAGACATGGTGGTAGTAGTATGATAGGTTGGGCCTGTTTTGGTACATTTGGACCAGGATAGCTTGCCATCATTGATGGAACAATGAATTCTTAATTATTACAGTGAATTCTAAAGGAAAATGTCAGGACGTCTGTCTGTGAACTGAATCTCAAGAGGAACTGGGTCATGCAGCGAGACAGTGACCCGAAACACACAAATCATTCTACCAAAGCTGGTTAATGAGGAATAAAGTTAATGTTTGGAATGGCCAAGTCAAAGTCCTGACCTTAATTCAAGAGAGAACTTGTGTGAGCAGTTCATGTGAGGAAACACACCAACATCCCATAGCTGAAGCTGCTTTGTACAGAGGAACGGGATAAAACTCCTCCAAGCTGATGTTCAGGATCTGATCCACAGTTACAGCAAACATTTAGCTGCAGTTATTACTGTACAAGGGGGCCACAACAGATACGGAAAGCCAAGCTTGATGTACTTTTGCTACTCACTGATCTGTGACATTGGATCGTTTTTCTCAATAAATAAATAAATTATCACCCTCTCGGAACCACAAATCCCTATCTTCCATCAGGTTTCTCATCTCATCTCATCTCATTATCTCTAGCTGCTTTATCCTTCTACAGGGTCGCAGGCAAGCTGGAGCCTATCCCAGCTGACTACGGGCGAAAGGTGGGGTACACCCTGGACAAGTCGCCAGGTCATCACAGGGCTGACACATAGACACAGACAACCATTCACACTCACATTCACACCTACGCTCAATTTAGAGTCACTAGTTAACCTAACCTGCATGTCTTTGGACTGTGGGGGAAACCGGAGCACCCGGAGGAAACCCACGCGGACACGGGGAGAACATGCAAACTCCACACAGAAAGGCCCTCGCCGGCCATGGGGCTCGAACCCGGACCTTCTTGCTGTGAGGCGACAGCGCTAACCACTACACCACTGTGCCGCCCCCCATCAGGTTTCTCCTGTTCATATTTGTATCTTCTTGGAGCTGATTAATGTAGTTTTTTCTTGGTCTGCCACGACTTCTCCTTCTATGAGTCGACTCCCACAGCACCAGTTTGTGAACTACTTCATCCGTTTTTCTCCTGTCTATCCTTCAGCCTCGACCAGCTTGACCCGCACAACCCTTTGCCACACCTCTCTATGAGCCATTACATTTGGCAGGTCATTCGCATCGATTCCAGTATCCTTCGATATAGACGCAAGGAAGGTGAGTATTCTTGACCTTACTGGTTGGTGACTCAGGCTCCACAACAGGCGGAGAGATATCGGTTCCTCCCTAGCACGGAAGCAGTGCCTGGCAAAGAGCACTCTTCTTTGTTTAAGTCTTAGGTAGGCAGGTGGTAAGTCCCAATAAACTTCCTCTAGGGTAGTGTGAGCGGACCAGTGGATATTTCAGATGCGATGTAGTAGGTTAGTATAGGTTCCATCTAGTTGCTGCTGTTGTTTGACTGTCAGCGTCCAGGTCTTGGCTCCATAAAGGAGGATGGGCTCTACGACAGATCTGAACAGGTCAATTTTCAGATTGTTATCCAGGCTAGAGCGTCATATCTTGTCAAGGGCATTACAGGCTTTCCAGGCCAGAGCTTTACAGATCTTAAAGTTTTTCTCCAACAGTGACCTGCAAGTCTCAATCTCCGCTTGTGGATGGTTTCACTAAGAGGTGGTAGATCTTTGTATAATGCATCATTTGTGAGTTTTTGCCACCATGATACATTTAGAACAATTCTGAGCATTTTTGTGTAAGTCCCATTGAACATTCTCTCAAGAGCGTCTGTTCATGTCCAGCATCTGGCTCCATAGCAGTATGCTCTCTACTGCTGCTCTGAAGAAGTTGATTTTCACCAATTGACTCAGACTGGACTTCCATATCAATGGCAGTTTATTCATGGCTGCCCATGGTAGTGCAATTCTTACATCAATGTTTTTACTCGAGCTGCTAATCCAAGACCCCCAGGTACTTGAAGTTTTCCACACAGTTCAAATGTCTCATGTCTTTAACTGGGTTCTCTTTATCTACTTTTAGGATTTGTGTGAGAATCTGATGATGTTTTAGGTCGAATTTATGCAGAAATACACGAAATTCTACAGGGTTCACAAACTTTCTATGGAATCAATTTTATGCCAAAATGTTCATACAATACTTTTGAAATATCAAACAAAGACGACAAATCAAAATACAAAAAGACAAAAAAAAAAGTCATTTTTTTTAGACTGGCAAACAAATTATTCGTGTAATCGTGCAAAATATCAGTCTATTACTCTTCAGAAACCTTTTATTTTTGTTCCGCGTCTTTCTCAGTTTTGTTTGATGTAATTTATTTTGGTTGCGATTCCAGCTTTCTCGTTTGCGCTCCCTGACTTTTTGCTTGCAGTTTTGGCACAAACTTGACGTGTGGGTGGGCTGTCCAGGAATGCATTCCCATTGGCTAACTTGTGTTTGACTGACAGCTACGCTCAGCCATTCCCTACTCGGATTCTGGCGGACTGTTTGACGAGTGACCGATCCATTGACGGTAAACAAGGATCGAGTGGACTTCAGTGGCGACTATGATATTGAATTTACACTTTGTTGAATTAATTCAATATCATAGTCGCCACTGAAGTCCACTCGATCCTTGTTTACCGTCAATGGATCGGCCACTCGTCAAACAGTCCACCAGAATCCGAGTAGGAAATGGCTGCAACAGTCTCTGGGGGAATCGCTGAGCGTAGCTGTCAGTCAAACACAAGTTACCCAATGGGAATGCATTCCTGTACAGCCCACCCACACGTCAAGTTTGTGCCAAAACTGCAAGCAAAAAGTCAGGGAGCGCAAACGAGAGAGCTGGAATCGCAACCAAAATAAATTACGTCAAACAAAACCGAGAAAGACGCGGAACAAAAATAAAAGGTTTCTGAAGAGTAATAGACTGATATTTTGCACGATTACACGAATAATTTGTTTGCCAGTCTAAAAAAATTTACTTTTTTTTGTTTTTTTGTATTTTAATTTGTCGTCTTTGTTTGATATTTCAAAAGTATTGTATGAACATTTTGGCACAAAATTGATTCCATAACTTTCAGGCACCACTATAAATTTATTAGCACTAATGAATAATTCTGACAGAATGGAAAACTAAATGAAGCATTGAAGAGCTCCATCATCGTGTGTACCGTACTGTATTAATACTTATATGGATGTGAGAAGTAAAATATTAACCCAATACCTTTCCTCGTCCTACATGGGACATTTCAGAGAACGTTCCTCTGAGTAGCACACACTCCACTGCCTTTAGGAGTAAAAGAAAATTGAAAATATTTTACTCTCACATCTGCAAGCACTCAAGACTGCATTTCCCACAATGCACAGCGGCCTACAAACATGAACATGACCACCTTGCACTACAGCACGACAGCACACACCTCACTGTTCAGTCCTCTGAATTGTGATTATGCACATGTTCACGATCACAGCTCACAGCACTAAAGTGACTCACGGTTCACACCGTCGCTGCTCAGTGCTGTTCTATATGACGTTACTCAGCCTTCGCAGTTTTCAGAACGCTATCTGGTTTGACTTTGTGTTGTGGACTTTGCCTCTGATATTCTGATTGTACTGTACTGTACCTCGCCTCAACACAGCCTGCTTTTGGACTTTGCTTCTCATTTCAGATCTGTTTACCAGTGAGCTCTGAATAAACACTCTGTTCTGCTTTTCCAGACGCCTGTCACCTGCTTACCGTACCTGACATTTACATCAACCTTTGATCGTCACTAATTATAAACAGGGGAACATCTGACCTCAGGGTCTCAAATTTACAAGTAAATTATTTTTATATATCCTGCGCATCAAAAGTGGTAAAATTATTTTAGTTTGTGTTTTTGTTTAAATTATATGCTATTTTAAACACTCCAAAAATAAAACAGATTGAAAATCTAACCAAGGAACATGTATCAGTGAATAAAGAAATCTTTATTGACATGAAAAGGGACAATAAATCTAGTCATGTCTAATTAGATTAAATTAAATACTGTGTTATCGGAAAAGTCCAAAATCTTCCTCAGCCGAACCTGTGATATGTCACCGTTCCCTAAATCGACTAGTTTAGTCGGGGATAATCCACTAACATGCTTTAATGCACATGTTAGTGTGATTCAGATGTGCTGATAATATACAATACGATTCCTGAAACGTCTAATTCTTTAAAAATGCATCACAACTGCTGTGTTCTGCTGCAGCTCTACTGCGCTGCTGGTACACTGTCTGAAAATAAAGTACATTATTCTCTCCACATTCACTGGATATGAGCAATCGTGCGCTCTGATTGGCTACTCTACTACTAGGATATCAGCTCATATACCATGAGGAGAGAAAAACAAAATGGCGGAGCGTTTTGCCGAACCAACCGAGGATGAAATAAAAACTCTATTCAAAAACAAAACCTTAAAAAATACAAAAAATAAGCAACAAAATATGGAATGAAAGTATTTGATGGTAAGAACGAATCATTTTTTATTTTTCATGAATTATTATTATCACATTTTTCGCAAATTGCTCCTGTCATTTCACCAGTTTGTTTACATTCTAAGCGGAAATTATTTTGTCGGACGTTCTGTATAAAGTTTTTATTCATCAAATTTGCAAAAAAATAACTAAAAATGCTCTGTTTCTCAGAATCTAGTGAATGTGGATCGAATAAAACAACTATTCCACTCAATCTTGGTGCTACACGCCTCATCGCCGATCAGCTCATGTACGACTCGATTTCGTGGAATAGCTGTTCAGTATTGTACCTTTAGGGGTACAAGAAAGATAGATAGATAGATAGATAGATAGATAGATAGATAGATAGATAGATAGATAGATAGATAGATAGATAGATAGATAGAAATTTATTGATCCCTTTCGGCGGGTTCCCTCAGGGAAATTAAAATTCCAGCAGCATCATTACAGGATAAACAGAAAATAGAAAATAAAGAAAACTTCTCAATAAATTAAGTATTAACATATGCAAATATAAAAAATAAAATATGAAAAAAAGGCCAGCAGGAGAGATATTGCACATTATATTGCACATTGTCCAGTATTGCTTATTGTCAGGCTAGGCTACTGCTCCTTCCCGTCCTCTGTCCTCCTGTTCCCCCTCCTCCCCCCCAGAGAGGAGTTGTTCAGTCTGATGGCGTGAGGGACAAAGGAGTTTTTGAGTCTGTTTGTCCTGCACTTGGGAAGGAGCATTCTGTCACTGAACAGGCTCCTCTGGTTGCTGATGACGGTGTGCAGAGGGTGACTGGCATCGTCCATGATGTTCAATAGTTTGTCTATAGTCCTCTTCTCTGCCAGCATCACTAGAGAGTACAGCTTCATGCCAACCACAGAGTCGGACCACCTGATCAGTTTGTCCAGCCTGGATGTGTCCTTCTTGGATGTGCTGCCCCCCCCAGTACACCACGGTGTAAAACAGGACACTGGCGACCACAGACTGATAGAACATCCACAGGAGTTTCCTGCAGATGTTAAAGGACCGCAGCCTCCTAAGGAAGTATAGCCTGCTCTGTCCCTTCCTGTACAGGTGGTTGGTGTTACAAGTCCAGTCCAGCTTCCTGTCCAGCCACAGCCCGAGGTACTTGTAGGAATCCACAGCCTCCACCTCCACTCCCTCGATCAGAACTGGTCGTGACCTTGGTCTGGACCTCCCAAAGTCAATGACCAGCTCCTTGGTGTTCGAGGTGTTGACCTGCAGATGGTTCCTGTTGCACCACACAGCAAAGTCCCTCACCAGGCTCCTATACTCCTCCTCTCTGTCGTCACTGATACACCCAACGATGGCTGTGTCATCGGCAAACTTCTGAATGTGACACAGCTCCGAGTTGTAGCAGAAGTCCGCGGTGTACAGGGTGAAGAGAAGAGGGGCCAGCACCGTGCCCTGGGGTGCTCCGGTGCTGCTGATCACAGTGTCAGACGTGATGTCCTTCAGCCTGACGTACTGCGGCCTGTCAGTGAGGTAGCTGGAGATCCAGGTGACCGGGCAGGGGTCCACTCGCATCCTGTTCAGTTTGTCCTAAAGCATAAGGGGCTGGATGGTGTTGAAGGCACTCGAGAAGTCCAAAAATACCCCTTTTCCACCAAATCAGTTCCAGGGCTGGTTCGGAGCCAGTGCTGGTGCTGGTTCACAACTCGTTCAACTTGCGAGCCAGCTGAGAACCAGTTTGCTTTTCCATCGCTCGCGGTGCTAATAGAAGACACGTCATTATGTCACTGTATACATCAGTTATGTCGTTGTATACGTCATTACGTCGCTGTATGGATCCTTTTCACGTGACGTCACGACAAACGCGGCCGCCATTTTGGACGTGTACTACCAGTAGTTTACCACAGCCAACATTGAGGAACGGCAGCAAAGAAAGTTTTTACTTTCAGCAAGACTTCCATCATGCCACTATATTGTTGTGCACCTGGATGTAGTAACCATCAACAAACAAGGCAAGGTTTATCATTTTATCGGATCCCGACGGAGAAGATGGATAGCGGCCATTAACAGATTGTCAGCCCTCGGCATACCAACGTTTGTGTAGTGACCACTTTGTTGGAGGTAAGACGAATAAAATTAGCCAGAAAAGGCATTACATTGCTGTTAACATTCTGTGGCGGCGAGTGTGTAACCAAATAGGCTAAAATAACCCATTGTAACCTCTTTGTTCTTCTGTAGTAGCTATTGTTGACTAGCTAATGTCAACAACATCATAGCTGGTATGTTACTGTAGCAATGTTTATGTTCAGTCATTTGGATGACTGTTAAAACCTTTCAGTCTCAAGTTTTTCCTTTACTGTATTTACTAGTTTACTGTAATTATGATCCGGCAGCTATTTACACCGGATCCAGTGTAAATAGCTCCCGGAGCCAACGTCCGAGGTTCCGGAGCGCGCTCTGGCTTGCTCCCCCTCAAATTAAGCAGCGCTCGCCGGCTTGCTCTCCCTCAAATTAAGCAGCGCGCGCCGGCTTGCTCCGGAGCAAGCCAGAGCGCGCTCCGTAACCTCGGCCGGAGCACTCCGGGAGCAAGCTGGAGCGCCCTCCGGAACCTCGGCCGGAGCACTCCGGGAGCAAGCCGGAGTGCGCTCCGTAACCTCGGCCGGAGCACTCCGGGAGCAAGCCGGAGCGCCCTCCGGAACCTCGGCCGGAGCACTCTGGGAGCAAGCCGGAGCGCGCTCCATAACCTCGGCCGGAGCACTCCGGGAGCAAGCCGGAGCGCCCTCCGGAACCTCGGCCGGAGCACTCCGGGAGCAAGCCGGAGCGCCCTCCGGAACCTCGGCCGGAGCACTCCGGGAGCAAGCCGGAGCGCGCTCCGGAACCTCGGCCGGAGCACTCCGGGAGCAAGCCGGAGCGGCCTCCGGAACCTCGGCCGGAGCACTCCGGGAGCAAGCCGGAGCACCCTCCGGAACCTCGGCCGGAGCACTCCGGGAGCAAGCCGGAGCGCGCTCCATAACCTCGGCCGGAGCACTCCGGGAGCAAGCCGGAGCACCCTCCGGAACCTCGGCCGGAGCACTCCGGGAGCAAGCCGGAGCGCCCTCCGGAACCTCGGCCGGAGCACTCCGGGAGCAAGCCGGAGCGCGCTCCGGAACCTCGGACGTTGGCGTGTATGTGTATGGCGATGGGTTTTTAACGACATAGGTATACAGATCATGTGGGCCGAAGTCAGGTAAAGACGAGGGCTTCGTGTACTTCCGTACGTCAGTGAACAATCCTGGTGGAAGCAGGTAAACGTCGTTCTCTAAGCCTGCTAACCTCAATTTTTGCAAATACCTCTCCCTCTGCTCGCCCTGTAAATGCCCTACGTCGCTGGATAGTGAAGGTGTTTTCTGCATCTCGCTCCTTTTTCTTTTATGTTTTTCATTTGTCGCCTTCCTCGCATTCAAACTGATTCGAGCCGAAGTCCACCACATGTCCAAAATGGTGGTCGCGTTTACGAAGGTCACGTGACTGAAAAGGGTCCATACGTCAGTTATGTCGCTACATTTGCATAAACCTTGGTGTGAATATCGAAGCAAAAACAACGTGGAAGAAGCAGCAGCAACAACAACAACAACAACAATAATAATAATAATGGATGACTTCGCGTTTGTACAGCTGCTGCTTCTCGTTGCTTAAAAATGGCGATCTTTCGCGGTCTTGTTATTGTTGTCGGTCTTAACAACTCCGCCCCCCCGCTGACATAAGCGGTTCTTTCCTCTGGCCCAGCAGAGAGTTGGTGCTAGCCTGGAACCGGTTTTTCTGGCCCCAGAGCCAGTTCTTTGTCAGTGGAAACAGAAAACCCGGTTCCAAACTAAGCACTGGCCCCGAACCAGCCCTGGAACTGCTTTGGTGGAAAAGGGGCAAAAGAGGATCCTCACTGTGCCATTTCCCTTATCCATATGCGAGTGGGCTCGGTGTAGCAGGTAGAGGATGGCGTCTTCCACACCAACACCTGCCTGGTACGCAAACTGCAGACAGTCCTGGGTGTGTTGCACCTGGGATCTGAGAAGGCTGAGGAAGAGCCGCTCCAACGTCTTCATCAGATGTGAAGTGAGTGCCACCGGTGCTTATCTGTACCCTTTATATACTTATTGGGAGCATATATGTACCTTTTTGGCCCTAAAAAGGTACATATAGTTACCTTGAGGTCCAATAATGAGCCTTTGAGGGTACATTAGTGCAGATTGGACCTTGGGGAATAGAAATGGACTCCTACTGTACCCGTTTCTAACAGTGTATTTAGGAACGATTGAGAGGCTCCACAGTTTGCCTTTGCTGTTAAAAATGGTTCGAGTAAATAGAGTTGACATCTCTCTCTCTCTCTCTCTCTCTCTCACACTCCCTCTGAACCTCTAGCATTCCACCAGACACACCATCTCTTATAGTAGACGAAAATCCTCCATCGAGACTCTTCTCTGTCCTGCCCCCAGGTGGAGGACTGAACTTCTCTGAGACGTCCGAACAGCTGAGTCACTGACTGAAGAGCTTCACCGCTGTCCCTGTGACCTTGCACTTGAATTAGCACTTTATTTATTTATTTATTGACTATTTAATAAAATCCTTGTGTTGTGTTTGCTGTTAATTCTTTACTCCCCAGCAGGGTTGTCAGACTGATGGTGTTCTAATCCCTCACCCAGTGACCCAGTCTGAGGGTGTGCTTTCTCAGATCAGGAGTCTGTCTGGGATGTAAATGCAGATGTAAATGTAACGTGTCTCATCGGGGGAAATCAGGTGGGATTTATTCTCTGACCGTGTTGGTGAATGAG